>NC_058135.1:1298030-1337835 GCF_016433145.1 Gracilinanus agilis | reverse complement strand
ATCATCTTTCTCTTGATATCTGTGGTTGAGTGTCAAACTTTCCAATTAGTCCCGGTCTCTTTTGTGCAAAAACTTGGAATTCTTCAATTTTGTTGAATGCCCATACTTTCCCCTGAAAGTATATGGTTAGTTTCGCTGGGTAGTTGATTCGTGGCTGAAGGCCCAGCTCTCTTGCCTTTCTGAATATTGTATTCCAAGCCTTGCGGTCTTTTAGCGTTGAGGCTGCCAGATCCTGTGTGATCCTTATTGGTGCTCCTTGATATTTGAATTGTCTCTTTCTGGCTTCTTGTAAGATTTTTTCTTTGACTCGAAAGCTCTTCAATTTCGCTATTATATTTCTGGGTGTTGACTTTTCTGGGTCCAGTGTAGAGGGTGTTCTATGGATCCTTTCAATGTCTATATTGCCCTCTTATTGTAGAACTTCAGGGCAATTTTGCTGAATAATTTCTTTAAGCATGGAGTCCAAGTTTCTATTAATTTCTGCCTTTTCTGGAAGACCAATGATTCTCAAGTTGTCTCTTCTAGACCAGTTTTCTTGGTCTGTCACTCTCTCATTGAGATATTTCATGTTTCCTTCTATTTTATCAGTCTTTTGACTTTGTTTTATTTGTTCTTGTTGTCTTGAGAGATCATTGGTTTCTAAATGTTCGATTCTAGCCTTTAAGGACTGGTTTTCGGCTTTAATGTTTTGGTTTTCGGCTTTAATGTTTTGGTTTTCGGCTATAATTTTTTGGTTTTCCTTTTCAATCTGGTCATTTTTGGTCTTCAGTTGTCTTGTCTCACTTTCCAATTGCAAAATTCTGCCTTTTAAACTGTTATTTTCTTGCCAGATTTCTTCCATCTTCCTCAGTATTTCATTTTTAAACTCTTCCATAGCTTGTGACCAGCTTTCATTTTTGGGGGGAGGTTTGGGTTTTTGTTTTCCCTCCTCTGTTGTCTGGATTTTCTCTGTGTAGAAGTTGTCCAGTGTTCCAGAGTTTCTCTTGATGGTCTTTTTCTTCTGGACTTCCTTATTGCTGGCCATTGTTGGCCCCGCCCCTTTTCAGCTTTGTCTTTGCACTCAGGGTCTGCCTGAGCCTTGCAAGCTTCTGGGGGCTCCCGTCTCCTTGTCCTCGGGGTCAGGCCTCCTGGTAGTTCCCGGTCTGCCCCTCTGCGCTAGGTTCCTTCAGCAGTCTTTGGGGCTGCTTCCACAGCCGTGCTCTGGTCTGCACCGGGTCCTCACTGGAGGTCCAAGCCTGGGCTGGAGATCGTTATTCAAGCCTAGGGCACTGCCTTTGCCTGTGCAGATGCTCTTAGGGCCTGCCTTCACCCCCATAGAAGGTAGTGAAAGTCTGTGGGCTGGAGATCTTTATTCGCCCCTGAGGCGATGCCTTCAGTGCTTGGGAAAGGCCGTGTTTTAGGGGCCTTTGTCCAGGCCGGAGGCAGTGCCTTCACCCATGTGGACACTGGGTGAAAGTCCGTGCGCACCCCCCCAGCCACCTGGGGTCCCTTGTCTTGCTGCACACAGGTACAAGCCTCAGGGCTGCCAGTGCTTATCTGGTTGCCCCAGTCCTATTTTCACTCTTGTGCATTGCTGTTGTTGTGCGAGGTGTGCGGTGTGGGGGGCGGGGGAGGGGCTTCTTCCTCTCAAGTTTTAGTGAGAGCTGTTTCACCCCTTTATAGTGTGGAAATGCCCTGATTCTGCGTACCTTCAATGCTGCGCCCTGTTGTGGGGTTCCTTCCTTCCTCTGGACTCGTTTTTATTTCCCCTTGAGGGGTCCTGTATGCTTCGGTCAGGAGAGATCGAGCAGCTGCTCCTTACACTGCCGCCATCTTACCTGGAAGCTGTAACTCTACTCGACTATCTCATACTTTGCAATACATTTGTCAGAAAAAGGTTGTGTCCTGTATCTCAGAAGAAGAGCTTCCACTTCATGAGCAAAGTACACTTTTAACAGACAACCTAAAAGTAAATCAGCAGATTTGGGAACAAGCAATGCAGCCGTAGCCATCCCCCTCAGGCATGGAGCTATCCCTGCTGCAGTGGGATCTAGTTGACTACTATAATATGCAATAGGACATCTGTTTGACTCTAAGCTCTGTATAATGTAAAAAGGAAAAAGTGTTTTTTTTTTGGTTGGGTGTTAATATTTAAAGGAGTGGTCATCAAGAATTGAATAATTATCAATTCTAAAATGATTTTAGTAATTTACTTATAAAATATAGGAGAGAGTGGAATTAGAGAGATGAGAAGAGGGTAGAGTAAGAAATCTAGTGTAAAGAACTAGACTATATACTCAGTCCCTGGCTTTATGCCAGTAAGGCTCCAGAGGCCCAGCCGGAGAGTCTAAAAGTCAATTAACAAGGGTTTTAGTCACGAGGGCTCTTCCCAATCAAGGGGGTCTCCAGGAGGCTAGTGTCTCCAGGGAAGCTAAGGTACTCAGCCTTTTTCACTCACCTCATGTAGTTCTGAGGGAAAGATTTACAAACAGTTTTACCAAGGTCTTAGGGTCTAAGCCAGCACTCCTCCATGTCCAAGCAACAATCAAGAAGAGAAGAGCAAAACTCCACTCAATCTTCAGCTCCAGAAACCAAACAAGAACTGACTTACAGGAAGTTGTCATTCCCTTTTAAATGCTTCTTTTGCATCACCTCCTGTATCTTCCTCTTAGTTTACATGTCCAATCACAACAAATACTTTGTTTAAGACTGCCCAGGGGGCAGTCAGTCAATTCTGATTGTCACCCACTCTTGCACACCTGATCACAGACTTCCCATTTGAGAATTAAGTGGGATTGTTTTCACCTTTGGTGATTAAATCTAAAAATGGGCAGGGTAGATTTAATTTCATTATCACAGTAAGCACACCCAAACCCTTTCCCCATATGAACAAAAAGCTGAAATGGCTTGGAATAGTCTGGAATACCAAGAGCAGGAGCAGATAGAATTCCTTCAACTTGGCAATGACTTGCAGATGTTCTGGTCTTAATTTGAGTGACTCAGACTCTGCATCCTGAGTTAAAGCTGTAAATGACATGGCAAGCTCACTGTAACCCAGGAGCCACTGTCTACTACAACCCATTGTTCCTAGTATGACTCTAAGTTGCCACTTTGTCTTAGGGGCACTGAGCTTCTGTATGTCTACTCTTCTCTTCTGGATTCCTCAGAAAGTATGAACCCTAAATACTCAACTCTTGGGAGACAACACTGAAGTTTGGCTTTTGATATCTTATGCCCCCCTTACACAATTCACACAAAAGATATTTACTGTCCCTGAGACACACTTTTGCAGATGGAGAAGCTAGAAGAAAATCATCTACAAAGTGTATCAGTTTACTCTTTTTAAAATGGATATTCTTTAGGTCTTTATTTAGGATTTGAGAAAACAATGAAGGACTTTCACAAAATCCCTGGGGCAAATGAGTCCAGGAATAAGAATTTCCCTGCCATGTAAAAGCAAATATCTTTTGTGAGTCTTTGTGTATGGGTATTGAAAAGAAAACTGAACATAAAGTCTACCTCTGTAAAGTATTTTGCATTGCTTGGTATGGAGGAGATAATAGTTGCTGGACTCAGGACAAGTGGGTGAGACTTTACTACACAATCACTGATAGCTCTTTTAAATTTTGTACAAATCTGCAGCATACCCTCCCATTTTCATGTAATTTTGTTTTCTTCACTGGGAGAATAGGAGTGTTGAATTCTGATATGCATGGGACTATGATTCCTTGTTGTAATAATGATTCCACAATGGGGGTAATACCAGCCACCACCTCTTTACTCAAGGGGTACTGTGCTATGCATGGTGGGGGACCTTCTTTAGTAACTACCCCAACAGGGGTTGCAGATTTTAATAATCCAACGTCTGTAGATGTTGTTTTGAGATATCATCTGGGATAGGATACATGATACCTCTTTCTCCCTCTACCTCTAATGTGTCCAAAACCAGTATAGGAAAAAGACTCGGGGATTCTTCTGGAATTTGTAAAGATATATCTCCAGATGGTGTACGTTGGATAGTAGCCCTCAGTTTACACAGAAGATCCCTACCAACTAAATTCATGGGTGAATTAGGCATTAGGAGAAAGGAATGTTCTATACTTAGAGGTCCTAGTAAAACCATTCTTGGTTCTAGCTTCTTTACGCTTTGTGATTTTCTCAACACACCCACTACCTCCATAGATTAGCACTCCCCAGGTGACTTTTATAAAAATTAAATGAAATTTCTGTGATTTCACAGCCCCAGTATCCAAAAGACAATCATAAACTTCATTCCCTACTTTCAGGGTTACATGGGGTTCAGTGCTGTTCTCTGGAGAGTGTGTAGGTATCACAGGTGCTAAGATTAAGTAACTTTAGCTCTTGTATTTGTCCATCACTCCCCAATTCCTCTTCTTTCTCTGTAATACTAATTTTCCAGGGTTTATTTCTCTCACTACACCTTCCATTAATTTCTACTGCATTGCTCACGTTTGCTACCTCATTGTCTACATATTCCATCCCATAATCTTCATTTTGCTCTTCTATAACTGTACTGTCATGGTCACACCTTCATAAGGCACTGCAACCCTTTTGCATTTCATGGTTCTGAGTATTGTCCCCAGCCACCTGTGAATATTTAGGGTGATCACCTTCTTTTACATACTCCTGCATTGTGTTGAGATCTGGGGCTTGCTGTAAACTGTGGCAGCACCCAGCATTGAAATTGTTTGTGTAATTTGGTTTTGGGTACATGTTTTTAAACTCACTAAATCCATTGTTGAAATTGTCATTGTATCCATAGTTGTTTCATCTATACCCATTATAGTTATTGAAAGGGCTGCCTTGATTTCCTGTCCAGAGAACTGTCCTCGGAACCTATAGTCCCTCATCATGTAGCCAACTCTACTGCACAAATAACATTTTGGTGGATTCTACCTATATTGCCTAGGATAGAAATTGCTCCTAGGTAGCTTATATGACCTTAGTGCTGCCACAGCTTTAACTTGCTGGATATAACTTTCTTTTAGTTTTGGCTTTAGTTCTTTTATCTCCCTTGTTAATTGTCAATTACATCATTTTTCTCATCTGACTACCTGTCTTTCTCATCCTGGTATATGTAAGTAGCAGTTCTTTTAAGTTCTTCTATCCCCATAGAAAACCAATTTGGGCAGCTGCTTCTGAAAAAGTTGCTCACAGCTAGGCAAACATTCTTTATAAAGTGGCAACATATGTAACTTGTATTATCCTCAGTCAATAAATCCATTCCTAGCCATTTCCCCCCACAATTTATGATACTATCTCAAAAACTGGATGGAATCTCTCCTGCTTCCTGCCTCAGTCTTTTAAACTTTGACCAAGTCCCTAGGCATTTGGAATTTGCTTTCGTTGTCTCTATTATGGCTTCCCTGGACATGCACAATTCCCTGTACAATGTGAAAGAATTCAGTCCCTAATCCGGGTCATGATCTGGCCAATCGGGAATCCTGGGATTATTACTGGTCTCTTCAATTATTTTTTGCTTTTCCTATTTTGTTAAAACTTTGTCCATTAAGATTTCAAAGCCCAAATTCTGAGAGACTTATGAGAAAAAACACTATTCACATCCAGAGAAAGAACTGTAGAAGTAGAAACTCAAAAGAAAAACAACTGCTTGATCAGAAGGGTTGATGGGGACATGATTGGGAATGTAGACTCTAAGCAATCACCCTAATGCAAATATTAAGAATAAGGAAATAGGTCTTGATCAATGACATATGTAAAACCCAATGGAATTACTCATTGGCAACAAGGGGGGGAGAGAATAGGGGAAGAAAAGAACATGAATCATGTAACCATGGAAAAATATTCTCAATTAATTAAATAAAATGTTGCGATTAAAAAAAAGATTTCAAAGTCCAGATAATTTGGATCAAAGATTTTAACCACTCTTTTAAACTCTTTCACCACTTGCATGGGTTCCTCCTCAAATTTCAGAATTCTTTTTAATTGCTTCTAAGTTTACTTGAGTAAATTTTTGATGGGCTTTAACATGCCAGATTCCTAGATCAAAGGGACTTCTCGGAGAGTTAACATATGTGCAGGAGTATGTTCTAGAGCCTCTGTTTCTAACTGAAGCTTAGTTGGTGCATGAGGTTTCTCTGCACCCCCTAACTTAGCCGCCCCTTGTTTCACTATCTCTTGCATTATCTTTTATGCCTATGTCAGTTCTTGATATCAAAATTCCATTTGGTCTAACTGAATCTTCAGATTTTGTAATTCTAGATTCAATTCATTGTTTTCCATTTTCTGCATCTTTTAAAAATTGCTACCAAAGTTTTCCCCCATTTGGTAAAAAAGAGCCAGGATCATGAATATCAGTGGCATAGAAGGCATTACTCTCTGTGTTGTCATAAACAAGATTGGTTGTAGTGTCTCATTACCTATGCGGTAAGGTATGTCATCTGGCACAGTTATGATAAAGAAAGTTGGTATAATAGCTAGTTGGTATAAAAATCCCAACATCTTGTTGTTATCAGATATGCTAGGCTCAAGCTAGGAAAAAAGCCTGTGATCAAAAAGTAAATCTTCAGGTAAACAGTAACTGGGATTGCTGCCACTGTTATCACATAGCACCCTCCACCATTCTCCTGCTGGAATTGCAACTGTCAGCAGCTGCTGGAGTTCCCACGGCTACTAGTTGTGAGTGAGAATTCTAAAAGATCAAGGAATGACTGCTGGTCCTTACAAACTCAAATTCTTTAGATTCTTGTCCTAAACAAGTAGCCCGATGAAAAAAATATGATGGTATGAAGGGTTATACTTTGTTGAGATGTTACTTCCTAGCAGGGACCTTCAGGCCTTTCAGCTTCCCTGTTCTGGGCTGAGTATCAGTAACACTCTGACTCTTCTGGTCCACAAAAATGACTGTGTGTATTAGTAATTTAGGAAAAATATATGTAGATAAGAATAGGAAAAGATTACTACAATAAAAGTGATCTAAGTGCACCCAAGGCACTGCAGCTTCTGTAACAAACAGGAATCTCTAGCAAAAATGGCCCCTATAAATTCAGAATAGGTGAATGACTTGAATATAAAGAGGGAAACTATAAATAAGTTAAGTGAACACAGAATAGTATATTTGTCAGATCTCTGGGAAAGAAAAGATTTTAAAACCAAGCAAGAGTTAGAGAAAATTACAAAATGTAAAATAAATGATTTTGATTATATCAAACTAAAAGGCTTTTGTACAAACAAAAACAATGCAGCCAAAATCAGAAGGGAAACAACAAATTGGAAAAAAAATCTTTATAACAAAAAACTCTGACAGGGGTCTAATTACTCAAATATACAAGGAGTTAAATCAATTGTATAAAAAATCAAGCCATTCTCCAATTGATAAATGGGCAAGGGATATGAATAGGCAATTTTTAGATAAAGAAATCAAAATTATCAATAAGCACATGAGAAAGTGTTCTAAATCTCTAATAATTAGAGAAATGCAAATCAAAACAACTCTGAGGTATCACCTCAGACCTAGCAGACTGGCTAAAATGAAAGAAGGGAAGAGTAATGAATATTGGAGGGGATGTGGCAAAATTGGGACATTAATGCATTGCTGGTGGATTTGTGAACTGATCCAACCATTTTGGAAGGCAATTTGGAACTATGCTCAAAGGGCTATAAAAGAATGTACCCCAAAGGGATCATAGATAAACAGACTTGTACAAAAATACTTATAGCTGCGCTTTCTATGGTGGCAAAAAAACTGGAAAACAAAGGAATGCCCTTCAATTGGGGAATGGCTGAACAAATTGTGGTATATGCTGGTGATGGAATACTATTGTGCTCAAAGGAATAATGAACTGGAGGAATTCCATGTGGACTGGAAAGACCTCCAGGAATTGATGCAGAATGAAAGGAGCAGAACCAGGAGAACATTGTACACAGAGACGGATACTATAAAGATAAAAAATGATAAAGGCTTGATATATATATGTTAGTATTTTAATTAAAGCCATGCTGATAGATAAAATTATTAGACCACGTGCTTGTAAGAATTCAAAACTGCCGCCCCAGCCATTATTGTTACCTCTCTTCCTGAGTCTGCTGGCCAAGAGGGCCACACCCTCCTAACTCAGGAGATTTAAACTGACCTTTGCATGGTGACGTAGGTGTCCCCACGCCCAAAGAACAGGAAACGGAAACCCGTTGGACCACGGAAATGTAGTTTGATAATTTCCACGTGTCCATAGAAAATACATATATATACTTAAAGACGGCATCTCCCAAATTTCACTCTTACAATACACTGTAGCACAATCGAATGTAATGGACCTCTGTACCAGCAACAATGCAATGACCCAGGACAATTCTGAGGGATTTATGGTAAAGACGCTACCCACATTCAGAGGAAGAACTGCAGGAGTGGAAACATATAAGAAAAACAACTGCTTGAACACATGGGCTGAGGCGGACATGATTGGGGATGTGGACTCGAAACTACCACACCAATGCAACCACCAACAATTTGGAAATAGGTCTTGATCAATGACGCATGTTACAACCAGTGGAAATGTGCATCGGCCATGGGTGGGGGGAGAGCGGGGGGTGAAGGGGAAAGTAGGAGCATGAAACATGTAACCATGTTAACTTTTCTAAAAAATAAATAATATTAAATGTTAAAAAAAAAAAGATCAGCATTTCTTTGGACTTTAACTCCCTTGTGGGTGAGTGAGGGACTCGGTGTTTTCTCAGTCCACACATTACCATGAACACCTTAGAGATCCTCCTAGGCCCAAAGAGGGTCGAAGGCAGGGTTATTTCTGCCACAAATTTTTCTACACACACTCCTTAAGTTAAAGCATTTAACCAGGCTGAAATACCAGCAATACAATTATTATTAGAGGTGACAAAACCCTTTTAAATGAAGTTTTCCAAGAAAGAGCAATGCTCTGGATGTGGAAATAGGATGTCTTCAGCATGAAAGAAGGAACGAAAATTACAGCAACAATGGCTACAGAGGGGGCAGCTGGGTGCCTCAGTGGATGAGAGCTAGGTCCAGAGACGTGCAATTCCATTTACAGACGGGAGGCCCTGGGTTCAAATGTGGCCTCAGAGACTTCCTAGCTGTGTGACCATTGCCTAGCCCTTACCCCTCTTCTGCCTTGGGACCAATACGCACTATTGAGATTCTAAGACGGATGGGAAGGGCTTCGAAAAAATAAAAAATGGCTACAGAGACATGATGTTGAAGTGGTGACCTTTTGGGAGGACTTGGACAAGAGATGGACAGGAAAGGCAGGCACAGATGGGCTGCAACCCATATCATCAGCAGGAACTCGTGAATCAATTGGATCATGGACCCATCTAAGTATTTTTAAATGGAAAACATTTCCCCCCATCGTTAATTATCAGAAAAATGCTGCTGCTGATGATGAAGAGAAGAATAGCATTTCTGTAGTGCCTACTGTGCGCCAAGCACTTCACAAATATCATCTCAGTTGATCCATACGACCCTGGAGGTGGGTGCTATCATTATTGTCATTTGGGGAAACCAAAGCAAAACTGAAGATGGGCTGTCGAACCCCAGCTTACACCCTGACAGGAGGAATGGAAGTGTCTCAGTCTGTTTAACAGACTACATCAGTGGGGACATTTTAAAAATCTGGCATTACAAGCCTGTGACAAAGAAATTAGTATCTGATCGTTGGTTTTTTTGTGCAAAACCCTCCATCTCCCCACTACGGGGATTTCCACTGGCTATCTATCCCCCATGCCAAGATCTCTCCTTCTTCATTCCCATCTCCTGATGTCCGTGGCCTCCTCTAAATCTCAGCTAAAATCTCGCCTTTCCCTTAATGCTGGTGTCTTCCTCCTGCTGACCACCTGTATGCAGAGAACGTGTTTATGTGCTCCATCTTCTGTAGAGCACGGCAGCCTTCTTCTCTCCTCTTCCTCTGCATCACCAGGCACGGTGCCTGGCGCAGACTAAGTGCTTACCTCTCTGGCGTAGGCAATTTCAGTCCTTTGACTTTTTACCTTTTATTACCTTCTAGGTTGTGCGAGTTTTCCAGGACACAAAGTGTAAATAACATTCATTTGCAGAAGTGGAAAAGAAGAAACCTTCTGGGGACGGGAGGGAACCAAAGGGTGGAAGTTGGCATTTTCTCTTACTCAAGCCATTTCTAATGACCATTTTATAGAGTTTAGAAACAAAGACAAAATGAAGGTACCTTTTAGAAACTGATTAGCCATTTCGATAAGGAAGAAATCGAGGATTTCGGGACAATGCATTTCCTGTGGAATCTGCCCGAGGCCTGATAAAGACTTACTCTTTCAGGTGAGACCAAAGGACTTTAAGGTCAGGATAATGAGAAGGCATTTCTTAATAAATTTCCTTTAAAAAGTAGGGCTTAAGATGGTTCCACATTCTCAGTACACGGTTGTTGTCAGCCTTACAAAAATGTCCGTGACTGAGTTAGGCCACTGACACTATGCTATCCGATCTAGAGGTCTAGAGATCTCTGAAGAGCATCAAGTAGAAGCATCCGTACAACAGTCCTACTTCTTCCTTTTGGAAGGCAAAGGCAAAGTGGTACTTGGAAACTCACGACTCACAACAGATTTAGAAGAGAAAGAAACAAAGATGTATAAGGCAAGTCACAAAGATATCCTGTGGGCAGCGGGGTGACTCAGTGGATTGAGTTAGGTCTAGACACAGGAGGTCTTTGGTCCAAATCTGGCCTCAGACACTTCTGAGCTATGTGACCCTGGGCAGGCCACTTAATCTCCAATGCCCTTACTGGTCTTCTGCCTTGGAACCAATACTTACTATTGATTCAAAGGTGGAAGGTAAGGGGGTTTAAAAAAAAAGGGAGAGAAGAGATTTTTCTTCATTGTAGTTGGAGTGTAGATATTTATTTATCTTTTTTAGGGGGGAGGAGGAGCATTTTTTCATGACCCAGGTTGAGGCAGTAAGAAGAAAGAAAGAAAATAAACTCTAAATGTACTCTCTCAACACAAAGCTTTTGCAATGGATTTTTACAAAGATATAATTACTGAGATCCATTTACCTTTCACTCCATAGTCACAAACCAAGCACATTCTTAATCCAATTGATGGGTTCTCAGGTGGCACCTACCAGAGGGGACAATTTCCAAACCTCACCTAAAGTCCTATTCCAAGGCTTGAATGTGTCTCCTCTGTGAGCAGGAAACAAGCTCTCGGGGGTCCTGCCACGTTCAGGGTCTGTGACAAGAGTGGATATCGGTCATCTCTGGACCAGGCTAGCTAAAGCCAGAGACTGACCTCTGGATGACAAATTTTCCAGCCACAGAAACGCTGGAAGATGACCTATGTTAGACGCTTTCAGTCTGACACCGAGATGCCGGCAAAATTGCAGATATCTGCATTACTGACATAAATAAAACTTGAACTGGTCACGATTTGGAGACTTGAAGGCCAATGAAAAATCAAGAGTATACATATTTATTTTAGATTGAGAGGGGCACAGTGGATAGAATGCCTAGGCCTGGAGTCAGGAAGAATCGTCGTCTTCCTAGCAGGATGACTCTGGGCAACTCACTTCACCCTGTCTGCCTCAGTTTCCTCATCTGTAAAAGGAGCTGGAGAAGGAAATGGCAAACCCCTCCAGTGTCTTTGCCAAGAAAACTCCAAATGGGGTTAGAAAGAGGCAGATATGACTGAAACCAACTGAGCATTCATATATTCTTTAAAGGACCTAGCAGTGTGCGAGCGTACGCTCCAAAGTCATCTAAAGCTGCCTAAATACTCTATTTGGTACCAAAGCAGGAAATTGCTTTGGCAGACTTACTCTTCCCTGGGATGGAATGAGTTATCTACCTGATCAAGCACCACGAGGTTCTTATTGCTCTTGTAAAGAGGATATTCTTTCTATAAAAAAATGACCAAGTCGGGGAAGGGAAGTACAGCTGGCCGAGTAAAAGAAGGAAGAGAGCCTAGCTTCTCCATATGGAACGGGACAGGAAGTGGCTCTTCTTTCCCCGAGACACCTTGGATTGAGGAGAGCATGTGGCTGGACTCTGGGCTGCCTTGGTCTTGCTAGGGAGGGAGGCCACAAGTCTGTTTATCTATGATCTCTTTGGGCTACAAACCCAACAATCATCTGGCTGGATCAAAGGGCAGCCATTCTTTTATAGCCCTTTGTTCCAAATTGCCTTCCAAAATGGCTGGATCAGTTCACAACTCCACCAGCAATGCATTAACATCCCAATTTTGCCACATCCCCTCCAGCATTCATTACTCTCCCCTTCTATCATTTTAGCCAATCTGCTAGGTGTGAGGTGATACCTCAGAGTTGTTTTGATTTGCATTTCTCTAATTATTAGACATTTAGAACACTTTCTCATGTGCTTATTGATACTTTTGATTTCTTTACCTGAAAATTGCCTATTCATGTCTCTTGCCCATTTAACAATTGGGGAATGGCTTGATTTTTTATACAATTGATTTAACTCCTTGTATATTTGAGTAATTAGACCCCTGTCAGAGTTTTTTGTTATAAAGATTTTTTCCCAATTTGTTGTTTCCCTTCTGATTTTGGCTGCATTGTTTCTGTTTGTACAAAAGCTGTTAGTTTGATATAATCAAAACCATTAAATTTACATTTTGTAATTTTCTCTAACTCTTGCTTGGTTTTAAAATCTTTCCTTTCCCAGAGATCTGACAAGTAAACTATTCTGTGTTCACTTAACTTATTTATAGTTTCCCTCTTTATATTCAAGTCATTCACCCATTCTGAATTTATCTTGGTGTAGGGTGTGAGATGTTGATCTAAGCCTACTCTCTCCCATATTGTTTTCCAAATTTCCCAGCAGTTTTTGTCAAATAGTGGATTTTTGTCCCCAAAGTTGGGCTCTTTGGGTTTATCATAGAATGTCTTGCTGACGTCACTTACCCCAAGTCTATTCCACTGATCCTCCCTTCTGTCTCTTAGCCAGTACCATACTGTTTTGATGACCATGGCTTTATAGTACAGTTTAATATCTGGTACTGTTAGATCCACTTCCTTCACATTTTTTTTTCATTATTTCTCTTGCTATTCTTGATTTTTTCTTATTCCAAATGAACTTTGTTATAGTTTTTCCTAATTCAGTAAAAACGTTTTTGGTAGTTTGATAGGTATGGAGCTAAATAGTTAAATTAATTTGGGTAGAATGGTCATTTTTATTATGTTAGCTCGTCCTACCCATGAGCAATCAATGTTTTTCCAATTGTTTAGATCTAGTTTTAATTGTTTGGAAAGTGTTTTGTAGTTGTTTTCGTATAATTCCTATGTTTGTTTTGTAAGATAGGTTCCTAAATATTTTATGTTGTCTATTTTAATTATAGACAATATATATGAATATATATTGTTATGATTTTAAATGGTGTTTCTCTTTCTACCTCTTGCTGCTGTGATGTGTTGGAAATATATAGAAATGCTGATGATTTATGTGCATTTATTTTGTATCCTGCAACTTTGCTAAAATTGTTGATTATTTCTACAAGCTTCTTAGTTGATTCTCTAGGATTTTTTAAGTAGACCATCATGTCATCTGCAAAGAGTAATAGCTTAGTCTCCTCACTGCCTATTTTGATATCTTCAATTTCTTTTTCTTCTCTAATTGCTATTGTTAGTGTTTCTAGTACAATGTTAAATACTAGATAATGGGCATCCTTGTTTCACTCCTGATCTTATTGGGAATGCTTCTAATTTATCCCCATTGCATATGATGCTTGTTGATGGTTTTAGATAAATACTGTTTATTATTTTTAGGAAAGGTCCTTCTATTCCTATACTTTCCAGTGTTTTCAATAGGAATGGATGCTGTATTTTGTCAAAGGCTTTTTCAGCATCTATTGAGATAATCATGTTATTTTTGTTTGTTAGATTGTTGATATGGTCAATTATGTGGATGGTTTTCCTAATGTTGATCCATCCTTGCATTCTTGGTATAAATCCCACCTGATCATGGTGGATGATCATCTAGATCACTTGCTGGAGTCTCTTTGCTAATATTTTATTTAAGATTTTTGCATCTATGTTCATTAGGGAGATTGGTCTGTAATTTTCTTTCTCTGTTTTTGATCTACCTGGCTTTGGAATCAGTACCATATTTGTGTCATAAAAGGAATTTGGTAGGGCTCCTTCTTTGCTTATAATATCAAATAATTTGTATAGTATTGGGATTAGTTGCTCTTTGAATGTCTGATAGAATTCACTTGTTAATCCATCAGGCCCTGGCGATTTTTTCTTAGGGTGTTATTTGATGGCTTGTTCAATTTCTATTTCTGATATGGGATTATTTAAGTATTCTATTTCTTCTGCTGTTAATCTAGGCAATTTATATTTTTGTAAATATTCATCCATATCTCCTAGATTGCTATATTTATTGCCATATAATTGGGCAAAATAGTTTTTAATGATTGCCTTAATTTTCCCTTCATTAGAGGTGAGGTTTCCCTTTTCATCTTTGATACTGTTAATTTGGTTTTCTTCTTTCCTTTTTTTTTTTAGATTGACCAGTACTTTGTCTATTTTATCTGTTTTTTTAAAATATCAGCTTCTAGTCTTATTTATTAATTCAATAGTTCTTTTACTTTCGATTTTATTAATTTCTCCCTTGATTTTTAGTATTTTTAATTTAGTTTTCATCTGGGGAATTTTGAAATGTTCATCTTTTAAAGACAAAGTTTTAGGAAACTTGGAACCAGTAAAGTTAGTAGAAGAGTAGGCTGAATTCCGGGAAGCCAGAGACCCAAAACTCGGGCTACTGAAGCGTAAGGAGAGCAGTTCCCCCCACGTCGAGTCACCAGGCAGTTATTGTGTGCTTAGCACTTGGGGTGCAAAGACAGGGGAGGAAAGCCAGAACCCACACTCTGTGCTCTGAAGAGCTCACGGTGGAATGGGGGCGCAGACAATGTGCACCTAGCCATGGACAAACAAGGTGCAGAGAAGCTGGAGGTGATCTCAGAGGAAAGGCACCAAGACTGAGGAAAGCCTGGAAGGCTTCCTGCAGAAGGCAGGACAGGGAAGCTAGCAAAGCAATGGTGGGTTCCCCAGACAAGGCCCAGCCAGGAAGTTGGGAAGCTGAGAAGAGGAACCTCAGGAGACCCATGTGGTTGGATGGTGGACTGTGCCAAGGAGTCACTTGTAAGAAAAGCTTCAGGAGACTTTGCATTTGGTCTGGGAGGCCATTCAGGTCTGTGCTGTTGATTGAAAGGGGGCCATTTTAGTTCCCCTGAGCAAAGAAGAGAGTCATTCCCCAATTGAGCTCAAGTAGCAAAGTTTAAACGTGTAGCCTTGTGCCTTGCTGAGAGGCTTAAAGGTAATAAATGTTGTGTGGGAATTCGCAGCAGAGATGCCAGAGCAGGCCTCAAAGGGCAGAATGTGTTAGTCCCAAAGGAGTATCAGAAGAATTTAGCAAAGAAATGACGGAGCCTAGAAATAATTGTTCATGACACAAGAGAATGAATGCCCCGAGCACGGTTAGAGAGAATCCCCGTGGAAGGGTGAAATGTGGGAAGATAACTGGGCACAGACATGCTATGGAGGAAAATGGGTTCTTGGTACCAACACGTACAAGGCGAACGGGAGGGCTGAGAAACGGCTCCGCTCGGTGCCTGCCGGGCTCTCCGGGTGACGGCTGATCCCTGCCAACTTTCCGTGGCATTAGGGAGCTTTCCTGGCTCCTTTTCAGGTACTTCCCACTTTTCTCCTGTTCTGGCCAATGGGCTGTAATCACATAATGAAGGAAGCCTTCCAAACAAAGGCAAGGCCTAAAATAGGGGAAGTGTGAAGGCAGAGAGCAATGTTAGCCCTCCTGCCTGAGGAAGCAAGTTCAGAGAGGTCCCAGAATTCAGGTGAGAAGAGCCTGGCAGAAGAGTGCCAAAAGGGGTGGGGGGGAGCGATACCTATAAAGAGTAAATTCTAAGCAATATTTTTAAGAAACAAGGTTCAGCCAAAACACTGAATCGCTTCTCAGGACCAGTAAGGCTTCTATATTTTGGAGCTTCAAGGCAGGAAACATGAGATTAAAAGGAAACCTTGGTGACTAGGAATGCGAATGAAATTGCTTACAGACTAAGCCTAAGTTCAATGGGAAATGAGCCCTTCTTGCCTGCGGAGGGCCATCAAACCTCCTCTGGTCAACAAGGTCTCCGAACTGGGTCCCAGAATGGCAGAGTGAAATTCTAGGAAGGGCAGTATCTCTCCACTCAAGATTCCCCTGCCTGACTAACACTCCTTAGCAGAATTATTGTAATCAGTATCTCTATCCAGCCCCAGGGAAACACAGAAGATTAGTAAAGACTGTCAGTAGCGCCCCTATACGTCCCCCAACAAGCCCCTAGGAAAACCCCAGGTATAGAAGTGAAGATACAAGAATTCCCCTAAAACACCCTACAACAAACCAGCAATTAGTGAGTTAATGCTGAAAACTTTGTTTCCCTAACAGAAACTGCAGGTTTCACAAATCCCACACACAGGTGTCTGCAAGGCAGCCCCAAGTTTCTCTGATCGTTGATGAGGAATGCCAACCCAGGGAGAAGGGAGGACAAGGAATGAAAAATTAGAGCAGGCCGCCTCTGGCGTGTTCCCCTCGAAACGCAGAGAACAGAACAGGACTGAATAAACTCACCCTTGAAATATATTGAAAAAATGAAAGACATTGAAATAACATTTGGATCGCTTCTCAGGTATTGTACCTTTGACATCTGAAATTGATTGTGTAATTGTGTGATTGTATAATCATCTAGCCAAGAAATCACTTTCTGATTAATTATATAATTGAATTATAAAAAAAGAATAATCATGTCTAAATCTGATTGGTTAAAAATAATTGACCAATCTTTTGCAGTTGGAACTTAAGCTGTGTACCTTGCGGATGGGCAGGGAAGCAAATTCCAGCCCAGTAAATCTGTAATGAATTATTTTTGCCAAAGCTTTGCATCTTTTATTATTCACGGACTATCAATCAAATGGTTATGCCAATGTATGACTTGATTCATTATCTACAAGAAAAAATTGTATTTTGATTGTGAAAATTCATGCCAGCATTTGTGTAATCTTGAGAAAAGACTTTAAAAAATAAAGACATAGCATGGAGCTTTTAGAACAGCTTCTCCAAAGCCTGACAGTGTCTTTGGCTGTTCTCATCCACTTAACCATTCCACCCCACGAGCTATCTGGAGCTTCTGGGGCCCATCCTTGGCAACTGCCAATGAAGAGATACTCAGGAAATTGAAAAAAAAAAACTAACTTAGTAAGGCTAGAACTCAGTTAAATCAGGAGATCCAGTGATAATGCCACAACAAAAGAATTATTTTCACAATAATTTTATCTACAAGCCTTTTGTCTTGGCTGTGACTCAGTTGTGACATTATTACTTTCATACAAGAGTGAAAGGGATTAAAGTACTGGTAAAGAGGAATTAAAAAAAAAAGGTCTAAGCCATTTAAGCATAGTTATAGTTGCTAAATAAGTAGTTAAAGGTAAATGAAAACAGTTTTTTAAATTGTTAGCATCCCAACCTCCCCAAAGAGGAGTGTGTGAGAGGTTTAAAATTAGGGAAAATTAGAAGCATTTTTAATCTTGAGAATTTTTGGAGTTAATTTAATTTTGAGACTTTAAAATTTGACTTTTAAAATGGGTTCAAGGCTAAAATTGCCATGCAGTCATTATAACATGGTTTGGGTTTTTTGTGTTTTTTGGTAATAGAATATCTAGTTGGAATTTTACTTAGTGCTAAACAATATTTTAGTTTTGGCCAGGAAACAGAGGGAGGGGCCATTTTCAGATTTACAAACCTTGAATAACCTGTGATGTGGATTTTATTTTTGCCTTTATATTTCTATTGTTTGTAGAGTTGCTTTTTGAACAATTATTTTGGTAGGGGTAAGGCAATCTTTCTGATTAAGTATGTAGCTTAAATTATATTATAATTGGCATAGAATAGACATTAATAGATTTAATAATAAGGGAGTTACAATTAGCTAATGATTGACTTAAGGCTCCAGGGTCAAGTAATATTTAAGGACTGATAGGATTGCAGACTATGATTAGTAGCAGGTGAATAATCTTTCTATTGACTAAATAAGTATATTGGGAGTCTATCAAGTCTATCTATTTCTCTTGTTTTCCCCTAAGGCAGTGATGGGCAAACTATGCCCCAGGGCCAGATGGGGGGAGGAGGGGCCTGAAATGTTCTATCCAGCCCCTTATCTGATGAATACAACGGATAGGATACAATACAAAGAAATTTGGAAAGAGTTGCCTTAGAAACAGACTGATGGATGAGCATTTCCTTTCCTTTGGCCCCTCTTTAAAAAGTTTGCCCAGCACTGGGCTACAGCAAATGAAGCTGTCTGCACAAAGGAGGAGTCAGCAGGAGAAAGGATGCTGAAGCCATTTCATCAGGACCCACCAGATTCAAGAGACTAAAGACTTTGGGGGATTGGGGTAATGTTGTGTCATCAAATTTGCCAAAGGTAGACTGCCTATCTTTCTCTGGGACAAGTGTCAGTGCACTGGGCATTGGGGTAGTGCCCCCCAATGCCAATTGCCCATACTTGTATCCAAAGTTTTCCATTATTAGTGACAGAGTCCAACCCTATATAGCATCACCCATTTGTCAATTTGTTTGGGCAGCAGCATTAAGCCTTGCCCAAAAGGGTGGGGTTGTCAACATGGAATCTAGAAGCCCCCATGTTTGTAGCCTAGTAAGATTCTACTCTGCCAGTCTACTTAGCTTGAAGGTGAAAGCCCCAAGTTTGACCTGGTCTCCCTAGTTTCTCCCTGGGGGGGAAGTCCAACCTCACTAGTTTCAAACTAACAATAGACCTTAAAGTAGTTTAGGTGGGGATGGCTAATCCCTTCAGATGTTGAGTGTCTCTTTTGTCACAATGGTTTCTCCACTTAGGCCAAAGTCCTTTTCCAAAGTGGTCCAGCCCTTGGCTCTATCTTTCCCTTTGGTGTCCATTGTAAAGCATCAGCCCCTCACTGTTATTCCTGCCTAGGACTCCTCATTTTCTTTTGTTACTATTGTGAAGTCAATCAACTATCCCTCTAGTCCTTAGCCCCCATGTTGCCCTAGAAAGGTATTTAAGCTTCCCAACTTTAAGGGCACACTGAACTCCTTTCCTTAATAAAGAGTGTTTTTTTTTTTTCTGACTGCGTTTCTTTCCCAGTTAACAAATGGAGGTTCCCCAGCAAGATTCGGAAGTCCCAGCTGCCTGAGCTGCACAGCTAGCGAGGACCCCCAAACGTGAAGTGTCTACACAACCCATTTGGGGTTGAGCCAGGAGTCCAATTAGCAGAGTGGCCAGGTAAGTGGCTCTCAGATAATAATAAGGGGGTTACAATTAGCTAATGATTGACTTAAGGCTCCAGTGTCAAGTAATATTTAAGGACTGATAGGATTGCAGACTATGATTAGTAGCAGGTGAATAATCTTTCTATTGACTTGCATATTTGGAAGTGGCCCATTTTGTAAATAAAAGCTATTGAAAGTTATTTTGACTTTTGAGCTATAACATTAAAATCTGAGACCACCATATTATTGATAATTCACAAGTATTTATTCAACTCTTTAGTTTTAATCCTTACACTGGGGAGTAGCTCTAGTGTTACTCATCATCATCCTATTTATCTATGCCTGCCTCTTCTCCTAGTGGATCTGGATGAG
The DNA here is from genome assembly GCF_016433145.1 of Gracilinanus agilis. Classification (NCBI taxonomy): domain Eukaryota; kingdom Metazoa; phylum Chordata; class Mammalia; order Didelphimorphia; family Didelphidae; genus Gracilinanus; species Gracilinanus agilis. Next base: position 1,318,189 of record NC_058135.1, on the reverse strand, counting down.
TGCACACTGGAAGGGGCAGACACAACCTGTGGGGAAACAGGATTGCCTGGCTGTCTGAAAAGAGAAAGAAAAGTTTCTCAAGTCAACACTTTCCCCAAAAAGTTGCCCATCTGAAAATGTGTGTCACTTATTCTGAGATGTGGCCAACTTTTGCTGAGTGAACTTAAAAGAACCCCCTTTTTAGCAAACCGGGCTCCATATTTTGTAAAACCATATATACCTTCCGACAATCATCGGAAAGATGGGACCACCACTATTTTTTGCTTCTTCTTCTGTAGTAAAAAATTCCAGTGCAAGGCAGAAACGATGTTTCTGTTTAAGAAATTAAAACAAAAAGAAAGGAAGAACTTTTGTCATGACTTCACCTGTATCACTTGCACATGATGCCAAGAATCAGGTTATAAAAGTGTAAACATAAAAGAAGATCCATACCTCATTAGCATGATTTACATATGTTTTCATGTCTTCTTTCCAGCTACTATCAGTCTCTTCTTTCAAACAGGATTCTCCAGATTTTTCAGTCATGCTAATCAAGCCGTGGGTTTTGTGAATTTTTGCTCCTAAAAGAATAGTTTTTAAAGCCACTCTTCAAAGAACTGCCAGACACTTTCATCGCAAGATCCTGTCCAACTTTGTCCCTAGAATACCTTTCTTTCCTGCCCGTCAGATGGCTAAAGCTCACTGCAGCTCACTCTCCATCTTTATCGACAAGACATCTCAAGTCACTCGGATGCCCCACAGTGGTGGGCAGGTGGACCGAGGTTCTCGAGAATCATGCCAGAAGAGCCCAAATTCTGACAAGGAGCCTCTCGGTCCGAAGTACCGACACACTGTATAGAAATCACTTCCTGTCATCCTGGGCAAGTCTGGAGAGAGGCATTGCATGGCGACAAGGAACTCCCAGGTGAGGAAACGCCCCGTGCCAATGCAGGTCATCTAGAGCAGTGGCAGCAAACTCAAATACAAACGGACTGCTGCGGGCCACAAACTGACTTTGCAAATCACACGTGCTGGCCTGTATTTGATTTCTTTTGTTAAATGTTTTCTCAATTACATTTTCATCCGGCCCCTGTTGCACTCGGGAGGTTTGCTGTTTTGATGCCTCTGGTTCAGTGAGCAGGAAGAGCTAAAGTGATGTATCCAGGGCCATGTGGTCAGAGGGGCTGGAGATGACCATTACTAAAATGGATGCAGGCCCCGCAACTCTCCCAAGGCACTGATCAGGCCTTTAGGGGGGCTGCAACCTGTTTCCACCACTCAGGAAGCTGCCTCTCTCCTAAGCACTGCTCTGTCTATGTACATCTACCTGTGTATGCGCTAGAGAAGGCAGGGAACCCCAAAGGATGGACTTAAGATTCCTGCAGGGATTTTGTGAGGCAAAAGACCAAGGAGATGGGCACATCTAAATTCAAGACAACAAAAACTATTGTTAAAAACACTTGGCTTTGACCACACTTCAGATTTCTTCAGGACCTGACATATTTCTATTTGTCTAGCCAAAGCCAAGGATGGGATTTAATTTACCTCACTCATTCCAAGGGTCAAGAAATACAGTGTAGTGACAAGGGCAAGAGGACACAGACACACACAAGACCTGACAAATGTCTGCTGTGAGATGTACATTGTGGTTGTTGCCCCCTCTCTTCACCACAACGTGCAATAATGAGTCACCTTATAACATGCTTCTGCTATGTCTCAAAGCATAACAGATAGATACATTCCCTGAAGGAAACAGCAATCTTACTTTTAAGTGAGCACTTACCATCATAAAACCAAACTTCAAAGTCAGCACAAGGGGAATTTTCCATCAAAATGCACTTAGCATATCTTGAAAAGTATGTTATTTTAGGTGTTTTAGATCTTACAAGTTGTACAAATCTGGAAGCATGTTGATAAGTTCTCCAGTGTTTTTCTGCAGGAGGGAAGGGACGAGAAATGTTATTAATTCTTGGGAGGACTATGGATGGAATGGAAAACAGCATCTGCCAAAAGAGTGTAGTTAAGTCCCTTGCCCTTGGTTTGTCTGTTAGTGTAGAAAAACCCTGTTCCCATCCTTTATCTCAGTTTGTCCCTGATTAAAAGTAATCATAAAACTCTTGCCTTTATTTGTCAGCTTCCATAGGCTCAGTCTTGTTGGTGCAGAGTGGCAGTTGGGCCTAAAAGCCAATTCAGTAACAAACACCCCTTTGCTGTTAAAACTTAAGTCTCCCTACTTGTTGGGCCCCTTCCTGTCATTCCTGTCTCCCACACACCCACCTGGACCCATATTTACTATTTAAGGCACCTTTTCCTGGTTTCTCTCTTAACACCACATAAACATAACATTTCCCTAAAACAAAGTGTTCCAAAGTCCACTATTACAAAACCAGGGGAAAGACTGCATGGCATGATGAAATTCAAAAGCACATCATGAACTGGAAGTCACTGAGGTGTCCAGAGTAATGTGGAATCTGGATTAGAAGTTTACTCATTTCAAAGAATGCACCTTTAAATCCATTTTTATGCTGCAAATAAGGAGGCGTGGAGTTGAGGGTCATTTGAATAACTCCTGATACTCAGTCCCCAGTAAATGTGTCTCCTTGAAGCCCTCCACTGACCAGCACATCTTACTCTTCATAACAAGGCAACAACTCTTTCCATTTGGGGCAGCTCTAATTAGGAAATTCTTTCTCTGGGTTGACATCTGTCTCCCTACAACTTCCCCCTAAATTAGTCTGTTTTGTCCTCTGAGGCTAAGGAAAACAGACCTAATTCTTTATTAACACATGGGGAACACATCATGCCTGCAATCTCTTCTTTTTCAGGCTGAACATTCCCAAGTTCTTCCAATGGATCTTCATGTTATCAGTTCCCGTTTTTTCAATAAATGTCCTCTCAGTTTTGAGAAGTTAACCTTTTCTGATGAAATCTTACTCTCAAGCACTGAAAAGGCACACTACTCCTCAAATCACTGAAACTAGGAGCAATTCCGGGGTGAATGACTAAGGGAATGGAAAAAGTTTGACTATGAGAATGAAGCTGTGAAAGTTATTTCTTCAAATCACTTGGCTTGTCTGCTTCTGATAAAAATTAGCCACAGATACAGAGAATAATTGATGTGTATGTGTATGGGTGCCTAGGGCCATCAAGTTCACATCAGATAACAAGGGTGGACCCTGAAATCTGCAAGCCAAGATTTACAGGAGGATGGTTTCCTACCCAGGCCTCCCTGTATGACTCTTTTCTTACCAACACTCCCTATTTAGTGATTAATATCCCCACTAAGTCCCAGGGAAATGCAGAACATTATAGGTTATTACTAGAGCCCTTACAAGTCCCCTACGAACTTCAAGGAAAAGCCCCAACTTTTATGTAATAATACAGAAATTCCCCTAGAATCTCTCTATAACAAACCAGCAAATAGTGAGTTAATGTTAAAGATTTAAAAACCCTAACTTAGATACACAAGTGCCTGCAAAAACATGCCAGAATAGTCTCCAAGTCTCCCCCCTCCCTGATCCCTGACTCAATAGTTAACAATGGATGATAAATGGTGCAATTACCCTCAAAGGCTGGTATGTCCCATTCCACTGACTGGACTGCTTTCTCCACCCCATTGCCAAGGAGACAAGTAAACACCTTGAAAAGTTGTTAGTAACAAAGTTGTTAGTAACAAAATTGTTGGTAACAAGTTTAATGTATGGCTTATTCATTATCTCAAAGAATATGGAGTTTCTAGGCCAACCTTATGTGTAATCTCAAAGCATATAAAAATAAACCTCACATAAGGTAGAGTGGAGCAGTATTCATGATGCTTGCCTGGCTGAAGCTCAAACTGTCTCTCATTCATCACTCGCTCGAGCACCTGGACCTGGAGGAGCCAGCCTCTCCCATTAAGGGTTTATGACTTCTGTAAGATTAAACTGATTTCTTGAAGATAAATCCCGTGTGTGTGTGTGTGTGTGTGTGTGTGTGTGTAAATTCCACATGGAATTCATACCAACATGCACACACACATTTTAAATATTATGTTTCACTGCTAACTTCTCTTTTAAGGCGGTCACTTTCAGATATACTATTCTCCAGGACTCAACCCAACTTTATAACAAAGAAAAAGTTAAGCATAACCAGACCAATATCATGATCTTGGGAGACGAGAAGGGTAGGGAGGTAGTTTTCACTGGCTATTCTCCAGGACAAGAATGATCATTACAATTACTCAGAATTTGGACAGGTGAAATTTCTTTTACAGAATGCTATGGCATTCCCTTTAGAATCAATTTTTAATTAGTAAGCTCCATTGCAAAGATCCCCACCAATGGAGGTGAGAGGTGCAGGACGTATCATTAGGTGTGATCCTGTTCTGTCTACAGTAAAGTTCTACACACACATATGTGTAGCATCATATGTAGCAGAAAGAGCAGTAATTTGGCAGTCATGAGAAACCTGGGCTCCAACCTCACAAGACACAACTGGAAGACCCCAGGGGCTACTCACTGAACCTCTCTATGAAGTGAAAATAATACCACTCCTACTAATCTTACAGTTATTGGGATGATCTAATGAGATCATTTAAATAAACGTATTTTATAAACCATAAAAGACCTCCATAAATGTGAGCAACAAGTCTTCATTTTTCTTTTCTTAAATTCTGTAGCCTACTCCATCTCTCCAGCAAGAGGATTTGAGAAAGAAATGACTTACCTGGTAAAGACTCAAAGCTATACCTAGTTGTGTCTGTCTGAGGAAGGAGTGGTTTATTCGTAAGAGGGTAATCTTTTCGTTCACTCAGATGATAAACAGTGATCTGTGAAAATAAACGTCAGAATTTCATGCCATTAGTCAAGACACTTTCCCCTACATCTCCTCAGACATATGTTCTAGAAGCATTCTTTCTACAATCAAGTGATTTTATTGATAAATCAATTCAAGAAATTCCACAAGCCCCTTTAACTCCCACACACACACCCTCAAGCTATAGTGCTTAACACAGGCACAACAATTTAAGAGCAAATACTGGGGTGAAGAGATAGCATGGGTGTGGGTCTGTCTCTGATGATCAAACAAGCACCTTCAGGAGGCATGGCTTTTGTTCAGTTGTGCTGCTACTGCATTTTAACTTCAATATCCACTAGGGCAGACTGAGATGTGACTCAGTTAATTAGAGCATGCAAGGATTTCAACAGAATATTCCAGAATATCCTCCCAGAAGCCTCAGATCTCACAGAAAATAGCAAATGAAGGATGCTGAGGGGAAATAAGGTTCTTTAGGACACCACTTTCACTTCCCACAGAAAGGCATCTTCCCCAACCCAATTAAATGGCTAAGTAATACCGAATTTCCATCATGGGATATTAGAAGAACTTCCTTCACGTACTCCTGGTAGTCGAATTCCTTCAGGAGCTCCACACACACCTGCTCTGTTTCAAGTATAGTGACCTAAAAAACAGGAATGACAAGTTTCTCTTTGTGGCTTGTACTTTACAAAGTTCCACAAGAGAGAAAGCAAAGGACAGCTTTATCTTACCATGGGAGGGGAGCACATTAATGCCCAACTCATCTCTAGGCAGGGCTGCTTTTTCCTTCCCTCTAACAGCAGGCTCTGGGGGAAACCAGCCCTTTAAAAGAGGTGGCAGGGAGGAAGGAATCCTCCCAGGGGACAGAAGGGGTGTGGGGAAAGGAGACAAAAGGAGAGCAAGCCCAAGGAAACAATGTAGAACAAAGGAGGCAGAAGAGAGGAGGATGGGAAGGTAGAGGGAGCATGAATTCACAGATAAATTAATTAGGAAATGAAAAAAGTTTGTAATTTTAGTGGCCAAAATACCAGAATGAGGTGACTTTTTAAAAAGAAGTTTTAAAGAGAAAAGTTTACCTTTAAAAATGGACCTTTCAGTTTACTTCTCTGAGGCAAATCAAATAACTGAAAACAGGGAAGCCTCCCCCAAAGATAAGTGGTGCAAAGATATGGTTTTTAATGAATGACAATTATTAACCACTCTAATTATTACCCTCCCCCCATCACTAAAATAAAAGGCAAATGAAAATAACTAGGGTTTCACATCATACCACACAAATCACCATCAAAGACTGAACTGGTCAACACTGAAGAAACCGCAGGAAGCCTGCCATATTAACACACTGTTGATGGGGCTACCACCTGATGCAGCTCTCTGGGAAATCAAGGTGTAATGAAAAGTGACTAAGATGAGCAGATCCTTTAACCTAGACACAGGTTAACCTAGACCTGGCATATCCTCTATGGAAACTAAGACAGAGAGAAGAAAGCTTTCCCTTTCCTTCTTTTTTTTAAAACCCTCATTTTCTGTCTTAGAATCAATCCTCTGTATTGGTTCTAAGGCAGAAAAGCATGAAGGATTAGGCAATGGGGATTGAGTGACTTGCTCAAGGTAACACAGCTGGGGGAGGTGGGGCCAAGGAAAAATCATAAACCATGTAAGTGTGTAAAAGTATTCTAAATACAATAAAAAAATTAATCAATTGCAGAGCTAGTATTGAAATATGGGTTCCAAATCCAATCTTTGCCACCGCAGGACATCAGGACATGGACCACCCGCAAGGACTCCAGGTGTGGGATGTCAGCGGGCTGGCTGGGCTGCTTTAACTCTTTTTCTTTGTTAGAAGGAGGACCTTTGGGGAGTGAACTGAGAAATGATGGTGACAGTAAGCAAAGCATCGACTGAAAACCAAACTTTGACCTTCTTTGAAGAAGAAACGGGCATAAATAAAGAGTATGATCTTCTGCCTTGGAATTGATTCTTCCATTGATTCTAAGACAGTGGAGGAGGGAGAACTCTGATCTAAGATGGGGAGTAAAAGAAAGGGAGTGTCATCACAGACCAACACCTTCAAGGCAGAAGAAAGTGATCCTCAACACCGATCTTTACTAGTAGCAACAGTGTGATCACGACAGGCTGTGTGGAGCCGCACTCGCACTCCTCACGTAAATGGACGCACACTTAGAACCCGGAAGACGTACCACTGCTTTTTCTGTCTTTTGTCTGATGGGCTGTAGCCGGTGGGCATTCAGAGGAGAGATGCAGCTCCACCAGGAACGTCTCCCTTTCCGGCGGCTGTTCTGTGGCTCCAAGGCCCTAGACGTGCTTGGGTAAGAAAGAGAATATGTGGAAAACACAGAGGATGATTTTGTCTTCATCCCGACTGGGGCCATCTGCTCTTCTTCCTTCTTCCAGACTGAGCTTATCTGTGCCTCTTCTACCTTATTCTGGTCCGGGCCCATCTGCATCTCCTCTTCCTTCTTCCAGACTGGGCCCATTTGCATCTCCTCTTCATTCTTCCAGGCTGGGCTCATCTGCATCTCCTCTTCCTTATTCCGGACCGTGACCATCTGCACCTCCTCTTCCTTCTTCCGGACCATGCCCATGTGTGCATTTTCTTCCTTCTTCCCAACCTCATCCATCCACTGCTCTTCTTCCTTCATCCTGAACTCGTCCAGCTTCTGCTCTTCTTCCTTCCTCCTGACCTTGCCCATCTGTGCCTCTTCCTTCTTCCCAACCGCATCCATCTCTGTCTCTTCCTCCTTCATCTTGCCCCCAACTTGAGCACTGCGGACCCTGAGGGGAAGGTGAGAAGCTAAGTAGCTGGCCTCCCCCCTCACCCCCCCACATGGATCTCCAGCCTGTGCGAGTTTAGGGCAAAAAGCTTCTTAGATTAGCAGCTCCCAGGTAGACCCTGGGGAGCAGGAATTCCTGGGTCCCTTTCATGCTGCCTCCCCCCACTTCCTCCCAACCCTCCCTCCTGGCTGGGACTGTGGGGACAAAGCTTTTGTCTTTTCTCTTAGCCTTTCAGCCGCCCTCCATTGTTTTTAAATTAGCTAAGAGGGTTGTGTCTAATAATGGTGTTTCAGATCTTGCTGGTGTAAAACTTAATTAGTTCATTAGCTTAATTAAAGAATAGGCCCTAATTAAAAGCAAGGTTTCCTGTCTAGAGAAAGCTGTAAAGTTCACCTGGGCAGCCAGTGAATGAGAGTGAAGAAGGGCAGAGGGAAAGCCCAATGATATCCACCCCATTTTCTGTTTGGCTTGTTAACTCTTGCCTTCCTTCTTAGAATCAGCACTAAGTATTGGCTCCAAAGCAGAAGAGCTGTAAGGGCTAGGTAATTGTGGGTAAGTGACTTGCCCAGGGTCATACAGCTGAGAAGCCTCCAAGGCCAAACTTGAACTGAAGACCACTCATCTCTGGGCCTAACACTCTATGCACTGGGCAACCTGGTGGCTCCTCATCTGTCATGTTACAAATAAGTAAACAGAGGCCCAGAGCCTAAATTGAATGAGGCAACCCAGGTGCAAATGTAGGGCTCTAATACACCAGATGGAACTATACAACCCCAGAGGTCTCTTCCCCATCTGGCATATCCATATCTGAGCTGGAAGGGAAATAAAAGGGTTAAACTGAATTTATAAGAGTGTGGTCACCAGGAATTATTACTCAATTCCAAATGACTTTTTTTGTGGTAGTTTATTTACAAAAGTAGAAAGAGTGAAAGTAAGAAGATCAGAGAGTAGATATTTACTCTGGCCTGGTCCAAACCAGGCAGGGCTTCCAAGACCCCAGCAAAGGGGCCCAGAGGTAAATTAAACAAGGGTTTTAGCCATGAGGCCTCCTCCAAGATGAAAGGCCTCTCTGGAGGCTAGTACCTCCAGAACAAGCCAGGAAAGGAATCAGCCTTTTTCACTCACCCACATGGTACTTCTAAGGGAAAATAGAAAGCAGTNTCCTGGAGCGGCGGTCGTGTATTTATTCCAGTGTCTTCATTTGGGACTGCCCTAGAGAATCAGCTGACAAAGCATTTATTCATCGGATGAGACAACATACAGAAAGTGCTCCGCACCCCTTAAAATGTTCTCTAAGTGCTAGCTGTCATTCTTAAGCGCCTCCACGCTGAACTCTGGGTCCAAAGCCAAAAGAGAAACTCACCTCTGATTTTAAGGAGCCCGTGTTCTGATGACGGGAGACAACGTGTACAGACCCAAGCACAGAAATAACATACCAAGTGAATACGAGGTTACCGCCAGCAAAGACTTAGGGAGAAGGGGAGATAGGAGGCATCAGCAAAGGTGGCTTTGGGCACAGAGGCGCTGCTGGAGTGAAGTCATGGAGAAAACAGGGTTTTTCCCTGAGCAGTGAAATGAGGGGAAGAGCATATCTCAGGCTTGGGGGACCACCAGTGTCAGCTGGCTGCTGCCCCTTCGTTTCTCTTCTGTTTTGTCTGTCCACTGTGCCAAATGGTAATGTGTGAAAATCAGATTTCAAGGAAAATGAAGAGTGGGGGGGGAAATGGTGATCATCTCACAAACTTCCATTTACACTCATTTTCATTGTATTTGTTTTGACACCGCCTTGGGTCTTTGTGATTTCTGTGACTTTGTAACTGACCTTTTTTAGAGAAATTTGATACGTGTTTTTCCCCCAGTTCATGACTTCCCTTTTTCTTCCTAGATGAGTTTGTTTTCTTTGTCTAGAAGCTTTTCCATTTCATGTCATCAGAGGGATCTCTTTTTCTCTTTTGTACCAGCTTCTGTCCCCTACTTGACTAAGAATTCATCCCCTCCCCATAGCTAGGAGGGTTCTTTAGGATCTGCATCTGATCTTGAGAAATAAGGGCACGGGCCTTTTTGAATTTGTTGTAGACTATGGTTTAAGATGTTGGCCCAAGCTTCATATTTGTCATCCTGCTTTGCCCCAAAACACCAAGTAAACCCATAAAGCTCAACAGCATTTGCAGCAGTATATTACACTTGTGAAGTTCTCCACACCAAGGGAGGTTATTTCTTCTGTTGTTCAGCACCAGGAGCCATTAGGAACAACTTTTCTGTCTTGGGTTTCTTTTAAATCAGCATTTTTGCCTCTGATAGAATGTTTGTGGACCCCCTTTGCTCCCCTCGATGCCATTATCAGAGTTGAGAACAGAAGTCGAGCGGGAAAGTTTTATAACCTCATTTTCGGTCTGTAATGTTGTGGACTCTATTTGCCACTAGAACTGTAAAATGACTTGGTTTTTGTTCACCTTTCACAGGGTTTTCGATCGTAATTATGTCAGTATGGCCATACCTCCAAAAGGTTTGTAAGTCTTCACTCACTTCCTGCTTTTACGTGGCTCATTAGAATGACGGACTGGAAGAAACCACCCTTTGTATCATAAGTGTGTACAGTTAATAAATGTTTGGGAAATTGTATGGTTGCTTATGTGAGGGGGTTTAGTGAGCTTACTCCTTAAATCGTTCAGGGAGCTCCTTCTAATAAAATGTGGTCCCCCAAGTCACTGTACTTCTTTTACTGGCTTTCTATTTAGCCCCTGATGTAGAGCATACTATGTTTTTGAAGATCACTGCTGAGTGTTACCCCTCAGCCCCTCGGGTTACATTTTCCAGAGCTTTTTATGTTGGGACCATTATGGCCTAATCTTTCGTCACTTCCATTGCTTTCTTCTCTACCCCTGTCACAGCATCCACAGGCTCAGATTGTGTACCTGTAGCTTAGGTGTACGATCTGTATTCTGTACTCCTCACGGAGCTCACCACAAAGCCTACATTTTAACAATATAATTTGCCGACAGCCGTTTTACTCTCTGAAATCTCAACGATTGCGTCACTTCATTCGGCATTCTCTGGTCTCATTCATAAGCTTTTATTTAGCTGCTTACGTTCTTTCGAGATTACTATGTTCATCCAAAAGACAAGTCTTCCTGACCCTGGTTTTTTTGGTGTGCAGTAACATGCTGAAAAGTAGATTTAACTTTACTCCTGTGGATTTTAGAGGTCTCTGAAGTCAGTTAGAGGTCTCTGACTTAGTTTCCTTTTCTTACACAGTAACTTTTCATTATTTTTTTAATATTATTTCATGACCAGAAAAGAATGACAATCAACATTTATGTAGCACTTTAAGGTTGAGAGAGCAATTCATGAACATTATCCCTTTTGTTCTCCATATCCATCCTACGAGGGTAAATATGATGGGGATAGTACCCTTATTTTATACATTGGGAAGCTCAGCCAGAAAGTGATTTTCTTAGGGTCGTACATCTAGTATGTGACTGAGTTGGGCCTTGGAACCAGGTCTTCCTTGTTCCTAAATCTAGCACTTAACGGGTTGTATTTCTATTTGCAGATCGATCCCACGGCAGATGCAAGTTTCTTGGGCTGGATTATTGCTTCTTATAGTCTTGGCCAAATGGTAGCTTCACCTCTCTTTGGTTTGTGGTCTAATTATAGACCAAGGAAAGAACCTCTTGTGATCTCAATCTTCATTTCAGTGGCAGCCAATTGCCTCTATGCCTACGTCCACGTACCTCCCTCCCACAATAAATACTACATGTTGGTTGCTCGTGCACTTGTGGGATTTGGAGCAGGTAATGTACATCCGTGTGTGTGTGTGTGTGTGTCTATTGATGTCAAGTCTAGACTTACTTTGGCATTCAAGCCTTTCCGTAATTTGGTCCTGTCTGGTCCATTGGACCTTAATTCCTTTGAGTTTTCAACACAGAGCTTCATATCAGATTAGCGTGTTCGCCTCCCTGCTGTTGTGAGAAAGATTAGTCTCTTGATAGAGAATGCTCACGGCCATGTGTTCATGCTGTTTTTTCCTTTTTGGAATCATCTCTTCTCTTTTTCTTCAGCCTCCAAGACCCAGCTTCAGTTCCCTCCCTTGTCCCATCCTGACCATGCTTTTATTTAATTTAGCGCTTCATGGTATTCCCTCTTTTGTTTTATGTGCAAATCTTTTCTTCCAACTAGATGATAAACTTCCTGGGGGCAGAGATTCTTTGCCAATTATGTATTCCCCACTGACTAATCCAGTGTTGAGGCATACAGTAGCCATACAGGGGTGGGGAACACAGGGCTGTGAGAACCAGTTTGGGGAGCCTCCTGGGTTAAGGGGTCAGTTTTTGCTGATGGGGATCCCAGGGGTCCTGTGTCCACTGTGTGGCCCGCACACACTTTGTGCAGGGCTGTTGCTGAGTGTTGCATGGAGTCTGAGCAGGCAGGTGGGAATTAAAAGGTATGATAATGAAATTAAATCTACCCTGCCTATTCTTAGATTTAATCACCAAAGGTGAAAACAACCCCACTTAATTCTCAAGTGGGAAGTCTGTGATCCAGGTGTGCAAAAGTAAGTTACAATCAGAATTGACTGACTGCCCCCTGGGCAGTCCCAAAGTGTTTGTTGTTACGCACAGGAAGTGATGCAAAAGAAGTGCCTTTAAAAGAGATTGACAACTTCCTGTGAGTCAGTTCTATTCTTCTCTTCTTGTTTATTGTTTGGACATGGAGGAGCACTGGCTGGGACCCTGAGATTTTGGTGAGACTGTTCTTAAATATCTCCCTCAGAACTAATTGTGGTGAGTGAAAAAGGCTGACTACCTGAGCTTTGCTGGAGGTACTAGCCTCTGGGAGGCTCCCTTGATTGGGAGAAGCCCTCTCCGCTATAACCCTTGTTAATTAACTTTTAGGCTCTCCAGCTAGATCTCTGAAGCCCTTCCAGAGTAAAGCCCAGACATGAATACAAATCTAGTTTTTTAAGCTAGATCTCTTACTCTACCCACTTCTCCTCTCTCTACTTCCACTCTCTTCTATACTTTATAAATAAATTACTAAAAATCACTTTAGAATTGTTAATTATTCAATTCTTGGTGACTGCTCCTTTAAGTATTATATCCAACCAAAACCTCCCTTTTCCCTTTTTTACAAAGGTCAGCACAGATCCTATAAAGAGAAGACATGGAATTTTTGCTTTTCTAAAATCTGAGGTGGTGGTGCCTAAACTATAAATGTTCGGGATGCTGGAGAAAACCCAGAACATATTTAAATGCAGAACTATTGATAATCAGCCTCCTTAGATGAAAATGGCTACCTAACCCTGCAGATATTGCTATCACGGTATTGACGGCACCTAGATTCTTTAATTTCAGCTATTTGGATCTATTAATGCTTTTATTTGTAGTGGCTTGCAAGAGGTTGATACTTAATATATAGAATATATATGTATGTACACATACATACATACATATATACATACATATATGTGTGTGTATATATATACATATACATGTATATATATAAACTTTTTCTTTTAATCCATAACTTCTGTCTTAGTTTCGGTTCCAAGGCAGAAGAGTAGTAAGGGCGAGGCAATTGGGGTTAAGTGACATGGCCAGAGTGACAAAGCTGTGAAGAGTGAGGTCAGATTTGAGTCTGAGAGCTCCTGTCTCTATGCCTGGATCGCTGTCTGCTAAGCCAACAACCTTCCCCATAATAAATCTTTGTAGATTAATTTTATCCCTAGAGAGATCCTTTGAAAGGAACATCTATAACCACCTATCCCTGATATAGCAAATTTACCATGTAAGATGGAATTTGAGAGGGGCTGACAACAGAGCCCCAAGAGTGAAGAGCAGTTGATGACTGTTGGAACCAAGAGTATTTAAGGGGAGAACCCCCAAACCAGAGAGAATTGGTTTTGGAAGCTATAAAGGAGTAGGAGATGGAAGTCTGCAGCTCCTGATCAAGCCTGCTCTTGAGACTAATCAAAACTCTTGCTGTTCCTGAGATACTGTGGCCATGGCCATATTTGATTCCTGTCAACAATGATCTTCACTATAACATCTAATGAGAGATTTAGACTCTTGTGAGAGCCTGTCTGTCTGAAACTGTCTACCCTCATCTTACCACTACAACAGGCCCTTTACTTCTAATCAACTACAAAATAATCAGCAATAAGGGAGTAGTCGCAAAGGGAGAGAGAACCTCAGATCTGGGCTTTTGCCCTGTCTGGGCCAAGGACTCTTAGGCTTCCACGAATATACAATTAGGCACCCTTATCACCCTCTTCCCTTATTTCCTTCCTTTCTTTAATATCATCTTGTTATTAAATTCAAATTATAAGTCAAATTGCATTTGTGGATCAATCAGCAAAGACTATTAGGGAATGAACAAGACTGCTGCCTACCTTAGGAGATTCTCCATCTTGAAACTGATTGTCAGTTGAAAGTGAAAGTGGTTGAGGGGGAAGGCTTTTCCAATTATCTCTGGCCAACAACATCATAGAGTTCAAATATATCAGCTACTTTAGAGAAGCTTTCCCTTCAACTGATACATGGTAGCACAAACAAATCAAGTCACTCCATCTTATAAAACCATCAACTAATAGCCCCAGATAAAAAGAGGATTCCAGTGGTGACTTGAGGAAGAGATTCCACCTTGACCTCTCTCTCTCTCTCTCTCTCACCGAATCCACACTTAAAGGAGCCTCTTTTTACAACCATTATTCTCGGTCTTAGGGAATTTCAGGCAGCCATGTTGCCTTAGGAAATGAGAAAGTGTAGGCCTGTGAATGGCATCAAGTATCATCCCTTCATGATGCCAGCATCTGGTAAAGAGGATATGCCTTGTGTGCTCGGCTGGCACGTAGAACATTCTGGTGCCATTTGTGTTTAGGGAGGGTGGGTGCTATGGAGCAGGGCTGTGCTGTCCATGATTTTGCTCTCTTTTCTCCCTAATCCCTTCTCTTTATAGAGAGAGGGCTTTCCAGTTTGGGAACACTGGAGAAACCAATTACTGAACTAACTGTGCAGGAACCAATATTTGAAGTAAGGATATTTATTTTATTTTCTATTACTCAGTGTGAACCTATGTCTAAATAGCCCTGGAACATGGATGGGCAAACTACGGCCTGGATCTGGCCCCGTGGGGAATAGTTTGCCCATCACTGCCTTAAATAAACCCTGCTTAATGGCATTTGGTATCCTGTAAGCTTTATGCTATTGGCCTTCCCAAACCCTGTAATCCTTCTGATACTGGTCCTAAACAATCATTCATTGACATACTAAAATCCCATTACCACCCTAGTTTCTTCTAGATACATAATTCATTTGAATGAATTGAGCCAGGCAGATCAAACCTTGATTGGTTTGGTCAAGGCTAAAAGGGATTTTTAGTATAAACTAGGTCTTAGTGGGTTAGCTGGCAGCTAGCAGCCTTAGAATTCTATTTGACCTGTCTATCACAAGCCAGCAATGCAGAAAATTCTAACCAGCTTGTGCTACAGTAGGCAGCTGTCCAAGGTGCTGAAGTCCACCACTGAGGTTGATTGAGAAACAACTGTTAAAGGGTCACTTCTGTCCAAGTGCTGAAACCAAGTAACATCTTTGGTTGAAAAAAAAATTTTTTTTTTCTCTCAAGGTGGTGTGTTATTTAGAATTTCTGGTACTCTACTGAGAGCTATTTGAGACTCATTTGAGCTTTAATGACAAACTTCCTGTGGATACTTGGAAAACTACATTTTCCATGGTCCAACAGGTTTCCTGTTTTGGATGACGTCTTCAAGGTAAAGCACGTCTTTAAATATTGGGAAGGGGCATTTGACTTCCTCTTTGCTACCTGAGCGAGCTCCCAGGGGACGGAGAGGAGTAGGGAAGGTATGGAATAAGGTGGCAGAGGCGGCAATTTGAATTTTTTACAGGCGCCTGGTTGATTTTATTCTATCAACATGGCCCTAAATAAAATATTAGTTTTCCTCATAATATCAGCCTTCATCAATTTTAAAAATAACAGTGGCAACTAATTTTATTCAACCAATTTCACACACAATTTTGTTTCCACATTATTCCTGCATGGTGGGCAATATGATACAAAAGAATAATGTAGATGTTGTATAATGTCTTGCTATGTATTCCATATTTGTTATTCACTGCTTTTCCAGACTACTGCTATGTATTTGAAACCTCTTATGAAGCTGACTGTACAAGGGATCTGCTCTTATTGCCTATTGTGTTTATGGTTTTGGCTATTGCTTATAAATATAGGTGGCTGATTACTGTAACTCTGTATAAGATCAAAGCTGTTATTAAGTAAATGTTTAGAGATTCAGAGTTAAAGCAAATGATGATATTGAAGCAGGCAAAGATAGATCTAATGGAGAAGTGTTTTAAAGAAAATCTGGTCAATGATAAAATTAATTGTTGTGATTTAATGAATGCAACTATGTTTGATGGTCCAGATGGTGAGGGAAGTGATGTGAAGGCTAAAGTACCAAGTAGGTTGGAAAGAGAAACAGAGGAATTGAACAAAAATCCTGCTACTTTGTTTCCACTAAGGGATATGCCATTTATTTTTCCTGATGGGGTATTACATCTAAAATCCCATGAACAATTTTCTGCAGTAGAATTAGATGCCATAAAACACATAAACCCAAGGTTTTTCGTTGAGCCAAATAAGATCATCTGTGAATTTAAAAGAGCAGTCAGGATGTATGATCCAGATTATAATAATGGATGAAGACAAAATAATAATGGATAGAATAACAATAGCAATAATTACCAAAGGCAAAATAATGTAAATAGTAATCCTAATACTTGTTGCTAAGGAGGAGCTCAAGATCCCAATCTTAATACAATGCAGGAGTGGGTGAGATCAGGAGCAAGAGATGTATAAACACCCGTACAAGTTTTTGCTTGCAATGGAGCATGTCCAAAGAGCATTTCACAAGATAATATATGCAGATCTGCTCTTGGTCTTGTATGCAGGAAAAACAAAGTTATGGGAAGAATATCTGGCCATTTTAGATGAATTTCAGCACAAATTTTCCCCACTATAGTCTTGAGTTCCCTATTCATATACTCCACTTGACCTGAACTTTGTGGATGATAAAGAACATGATACTTAGATGTTATTCCTAGATTCTCATAGACTCTTTTCAGAATATCTTGTGTGAAATGAGATCCTTTATCAGAACCTATGGTAATTAGAACACCAAACCTAGGAACAATTTCCCTAAGCAACGCTTTCACCACAAAGCTAGCTGTATTTGTAGTAAATGGAAAAGATTCAGGGCACTTTGTTAATCTATCCACAATTACAAGATAAAACTTGTATCTTCCAGCTTTTGGCACACATATAATCAATTTGCAAACTTGAATGGACAATATGCCAAAGGTCTACCACCTAAACCTTTCTTTCTGAATGCACCTTGATTGAACTTTTGGCAAACAGAACAATTGCTACAGATCTTATTTGAAACAGTACTTAGTCCTGGTGCTACCTATTGCCTTTTTACAAATTCTACTACAGACTGGTTACCAAAATGACCTTTTTTGTAAATGGCTTGACACAAATAAGTATAAAAATCTTCTGGTAATAGCGGTTTTCCAGTGACTGCAACCCATATACCATGCTGAACTGTAGAGAGCCATAAACAAACAATTTGATCTGTAATTCATATCAGATCCAACTATAACTGATGATTATAACCAATTTTAACTTCTTTCATTATTCAAAGTCTTCCTGTCTAATAAATCATGTTATTTTGAAGAGAAGGGGGATATGTTGGGAGCTATTAAGAGAAATTAGAATCTCAAATAGATATTTTTATCTGGACCCCCTCAAAAGATCAATACAGACCAGCAAAGCCGTGTATTGCTTTCTCCCTAATCAGGTCGAGAAATCGGAGTGGGATATCTAAGATAAAAATCCGAGATTCCTCTTTTGATTCCTTTCATAATTCTCACCTTCCTTCAAAATACATTATAGCCTTATTGAAAAAGCTTTGGGCTCTCAGCACTCCAGCAGGAGGGGGGCTAACTCTGTTCCCCTTTGCCCGAGAACACAGATGGCTGATACAGCCAAGGCCAAACCCTTGGCAGGGCATTTTGCCCAGAATTAAAGTAAAATAATGAGGCTCAAAAAATTGTTTAATACCATCAAGGCTGAGAAACTGATGGGGCTTTCCAACCTAGCGGAGATGTCCCAGGCTCCACTTAAAAATAACACACGTAGGTGATAGTTTAGCATAGGTTTTTGTCTACGCCTGGAGGCTTCTAAGGCTTTTGTTTTGACTATAGTAAAAATCTTGTTCTCTGTAACTGTGGGAAACTTTCTTGGCTTTTGGGGGAAAGGGATCTTTAATTTCCTTTATAATAAAGTGGCTACTTCAGTATTTCTTGAAGTACAATGAGCTAACAAGCCGTGCTTCCAATCTGTTTCATTCTTTGCGTCCGACGACCACCCAGGCCACTCAGATTAGTCTCTGGTTATAGAGCAGGACCTCTATAACCTCTCCTTCCATCTTTGAATCTCTAAGTCTATGTAAGTGCTTTCTAAATCATCAGACTCAATAGTTGACAGATTAAATCACATACACTGGAGCATTTTGGGCTTCATACTTTGCAGTTACATCAGTTCTATGATTTCCTTTAGAAATTGAGTCTCTTCCACAAGTATGACTTCTGCAATGGATTACTGCTAGCTGTTTTGGATTTTGGATAGCATCCAACAACTCAGTTATTATTTCTGAATGTACAATTGGTTTTCCTGATGCAGTAATAAAACCTCACTATTTCCAGATCTTTCCTGTTACATGACATACTGAAAAAGCATACCGAGGCTGTATAGATATTAGCACTTTTACTATTAGCTAGAAGACAGGCTTGCTTCAATGCCATTGCCACTAACTCTGCTCCCTAAGCACTAAGATTTCCAGGTAATGAGTCATACCACAGGGTCTCAAATTCTGTGACCACTGCAGCACCAGTACATATAATTCTATTACACAAATATGAAGAACCATCAGTGAATAATACCAAGTCTGGATTTTCAATAGGAATATCTTTCAAATCCATCCTAGGCATATCCACTAGATCTACTACTTCCACACACTCATGTAATGGTTCACCATTCTTTGGCAAATCAGGAAGAAATGTAGCTGGATTTAATATACTATGCCTCCTCAATTGGATGTTCTCACTACCCAGGAGAATAATTTCTTACCTAGAAATTCTTTGACCTGAATAAGCTTGAGTATGAAATTTCCTCATTATTGTGTTTCTTTTTGTTGTGAACAATATGCAGTCAATGGACATTCCAAAACTAAATCTGCTGACTTCTGGACTAACACAGCTGCAAGTAGCTAACCCCCCTTAGATAAGGTACAGTACCTGCAGCTATTTGATCAAGCTGACAACTATAATATTCAAAAGGATGATAACTTTGTCCCAAAGTCTGTGTTAATACACCAGAAGCAATTCCCTTGGTCTCATTTACAAACTGATGGGGAATGGTTTTGAATAGTCTGGGATACCCAAAACTGGACCAGATAAAATGGCTTCTTTAAGCTTACTTAAGGCTTGCAGTTGTTTAGGCTTAAGTTTCAGAGGTTCAGGTTCTGTATTCCTGGTCAAATCTGTAAGACATTTTGTTAATTCACTGTAACCAGATATCCACTGTCTACAGAACATAGTTTTTCCAAGAACAGCTCTGAGTTGCTTCTTGGTCTTTGGAGCACTCAGTTTCTGTATATCAGCTATTCTTTTCTTGGTGATACTCCTTGAACCCTCTGATAACACAAAACCTCGATATTGCACTCTAGGCAAAACTCACTATAATTTGGCCTTGGAGATCTTATGCCCACACTTATATAATTCTAACAAAAGAATTTTGCTCTCTCTCAGACACACTTTTGCATTTGGGGACGCAAGAAGAATATCATCCACAAAATGCACTAATTTACTCTCCTTGAATTTTATATTTTTAAGATCTCTATTTAGAATCTGCAAAATTGGCTTGGTGAATCTGTGTACCCTGGAGGTAGATGAGTCCAGGTCCATATGCCTTTTCCCATGTAAAAGCAAAGATCTTTTGAGAATCCTCATGGATGGGAATTGAGAAAAAGCTGAGCATAAGTCTACCACAGTGAAATATCTTTCCTGACTTGGAATGGAAGAAATTATAGCAATTGGACTTGGTACAACAATATTAATAGCAGCACATTTTTTTTGGTGGTGGCAAAGAATTAGACTTTGAGGGGATCTCTATCAATCAGTTGGAGAATGGCTGAACAAGTTGTGGTATATGATTGTGTTGGAATACTTTTGTGCTGTAGAAAATATTGAACATGATGGTTTCAGAATGTGGCATCCCATGTATATTCTAATCTTGAAAGTATTATTGACATACTGTAAGGGGGAAAATATGTTTGGACTGAATATTTATGAGTTTTGGTCACCGGGAATTGATTATGCAATTCCAAATTAAAGGCCCAACTCAGGATGACTTTTATGGTAGTTTATTTACAAACAGAAAGAATGAAAGTAGGGAAATAGAGAGAAAGAGAAAGAGAGAGAGAGAGAGAGAGAGAGAGAGAGAGAGAGAGA
>NC_058135.1:1272976-1297530 GCF_016433145.1 Gracilinanus agilis | reverse complement strand
TTTTTAATGAGAGCAATTGATTTTTCCTTTTTCTCATCTTGTACTGGAAGTACATATATAATCATTATTTATCTTTTTTTTATAAGCTTAATGCAAACACTTGAAGAGCCTTGAGACTATGGGATTATGATTAAATGCCTCTCTGATTCCAGAAGGGAATATAAAAGCCATTAATTCGTGCTAAAGAAAGCACATGGTCAGAGACTTGACTGACTAAAATCTGCATGGATTGCAGGAGTTCTATGCCAATACTTTAGGGCTTGGAAATTAGGGTTTGAATCCTGGAGTCCCAGTCTTTTCTAAAACTTTAGAGGACGTGGGTCCCCTTGACTTAGATTCCTAGAAAGCACCTAAGATTGGTTATTTATTTGGCTCACTTCCCTGAAAAACTGATGGTAAATCAGATCAGAGAGAGACATTTCCTTTAGTTCTGGCCCTGCATGGGTAATTGCAAACTGCTGAATTCACTTTAATTAGGCCTTCATTCAAAGGTCTAAGTTTATTTTCCTTAGATTTTTTGCACATTTTACATTTCATTCACAAGTTAGTTTTCTCCTTTTTCTTGAATTTTATTCTTTTTATTTTGCCATCCTTAGCTGACCTGAGGTACCCCTTTTAAGAAAAAAGGTGTGTTTAGAATTTACCTCAGGGGGATGGGATGTCTGTTAAGTTTTTTAAAATTCGATAATGTCAAAACATATGTATATTTAACTCTTTTAGGTGTAATTTCAGGGGGAATTGTATAAATCTTAGAAGAAAATGTATGTTTTGTAATCTATAATGTAAAGTTTAAATTCTTTTGAGAATAATTTCAGGATAAGGATCTTGCCATCTCCCCAGAATCCAGATGACGAACCCGTTTGGTGAAGACACCATGAAGATGTCTGAAAAGCCTTCACTGTACCATGAAGACCAAATTTGAACTTTGGGGTGCAGTTGATTGAACTATGGGGAGTGGAAATTGAGTTGAATGCAATTTGTTCTAATTGTACACTGTTATACCAATAGGGGACTGCCCCCAAATTGTTTTTTTGTCAATGCGGCTAGTTTTATCCATTTGTTTATCCATTTCTTTTATCCCCCAAATTCCTAAATTTTAGAAGTTGTCTATTTTTACAGGTCCAGCAAAGAAAAAGGGCTAACTTTTTTTTTGTCGGACCTCAGGGGGAATTGTAAAAGTGAAATTTGGGAAATGCTATCTAAAAGTATATATATATATTTTCTATGGACATGTGGGAGACTTTGAAACTACATTTCCCATGATTCCTCATGGTAGACAGGAAGTGGGATGATGTAAGAGAAGGGATATAAACTCCTGTAGTGACTTTGAACTTTCTCTTTAGCTACTGGGCGCAGGATGAGAGGGGAGGTAATTATGGCTGAAGCGGCAGTTTTGAATTCTTACAAGTGCGTGGTCTAATGATTTATCTCTATCAGCATGCCTTTAATTAAAATACTAATTTATGTTATTATAACAGTCTTTATTAATTTAAATCTTACTACACCTGTCTATAATCATTGCCCTTGCTGTTTGGCCTTGCTGTACATGTAAATGATCCACAGTCTTACTACAGAATGATGTTTCTGTCCCCCCAAAATGAGAATCAATGGATGCTACCTTCTTTAGGCTTTTATCAAGAACTTGTGCAGATGTGCCTGGTTTCCTATCAGTGTACCCCATGTCACCGTTTCCTTTCCCATAAATTCTCTCCTTAATTTCTATTATATCCTCCTCCTTATGCAACTCCTCCTCAGTCATATCTTTATAACTTTGTGTTGCTTCCACCAACCCATAATTCATCATTTCTTCTGCATCCATTTTGTCTTTCCCACATTCCTCTGCCATATCATTGCCACTGCCCTTATCTGTTCTTGCAACAACTAAGGCTGCTTTCTTGGTTCATAAGGTACAAAGTCTAGCTCCTTGGGACAGGTATTCCTCCATCTTTGACAAACTTGGGGAATTACTAAACTTGGCACAGTCATGGTCACAATATCTGGCCTTCACCTTATCACTGTATCTGCTGTTGTCCCTGTTATTATTATTGTTGTTGTTGTTACTGTATCTTGAATTATAATACATGTTCCTCCTGTTGTTATTATTATTACTCCTATTTCCAAAGTTAATCTGCGACTTAAACCTACAATCCCGAACCACATGACCAAGTTTGGAGCATAAGAAACATATTTTAACTGCGTTGTTTGCACTGCCAGTAGAAGATTGCCTAGGCCTGCTTTGGCTCCTCTGATTGTTGGACATCAGAGCCATATTTTTAATTTCTTCTACCTCCCTGGCCTTCTGAGCTTCCTTCAATTGCTTTTTGAGCTCAGCAATCTCCCTATCTTTATCAGAGGTCTTAGATGGTTTAGATTCACTATCCCTCAAATCATGGACATAAGCAGCTGTCCTTCTCAACTCCTCAATGGGTATGGTCTCCCATTGTGGGCAATGTAGTTTAAAATTTGTCTGGATGTAGTTCAGACTCCCTTTCACAAATTGCCTTCTGACATGCTGAATGTTGTCCTCAGCAGTCATGTCCCTAAAACCCAGGATAGTCTCCCCAGCCTCCAACAATCTGTCCAGATAAATATTTGGATGTTCCTCCTCCCCCTGCCTCAACTTTTCAAAAGAGCCCCATGCATTCAATATTCTAGCATGAAGCCTCATCGCTTCTGCCAAGTCCTCCCTGCACTTCCTACACTTCCTAAGGTATGACATATTGGCATGGGACGAAAGCTCCAAATCCTGATGATGTTCTGGCCACAATGCAAGATTGGGATTGTTCCTCATTTCAGCAATAAACTTTGCCTTCTCGCTAGGGGTAAACAATTCTGATAATAGGAGTTCTATGTCCTAAAAATTCAGATTGTAAAGCCTCACTGCCCTTTTAAATTCTTTGATCACCTTGTGTGGATTGACAAAAAACTGGGGGAACCTCCTTTTTAAAATTTCTAGATCCCCCCAGTAAAAGGTTTGTAGCCCTTTACATGAATGATTCCAGCATCTGGTTGCACAATTGTCCTATCTGTTATCGGAAGGATAGTTACAGGAGCTGCTTCTGCCCCTGCAACTTCTTGCTGTTCTGGGCTTTCATTTTTAATCTGTTGCTTTGTCTCACCACCCTTCTTTGTTGTGACCATATTCTCTATTATTTCCAATTGCATAATCGTCTTGGCATCCAATTCCTTCCCTCCCCTGATCTGTTTGTTAATATCTATCAATGTCTTTATGTGTTCTAACATTTGTTCTACAACTGGGTTAGTAACTTCAGCCTTTCCAAATGTGAAAGCCAGTACCTTCCTCAAAATCATTAGGGCCCCATAGCAAGTTGCAGTCATGGTATATAAGCTAAGGCATCACCCACTGTTATCGTTAGCCAAAGGTGTCATTGATCTCTATCATCCTTTTGAAAAATTGGGGAACTGTGATAAGCCAAAATGTGGCACAAGCCTGCCAAATCCCATACAGCAAAACCCCAGAGCACCCCAAAGTAACAACTGCCCTATTGATCATACTGGCCATATTTAACCTTTCCCCACTAGTTTCTAGAGTAAAAATCCTAGGCTGGCTGGCCAAAACTGTTATGTCGATAATAACAGATATTTTGGGGAAGCAGATAATTATGCCAGGGCCAATGACCTCCAAGTCACAGACACTGACTGACAGGCTTCAGTGAGATGGGAGGGGGTTAGACACTCCTGGTAATTAGGTGTAGGATGAGGGAGAGGTAACCCTGATCTGTTAGGTTGAAATTGCCCTTCCCCCCACAGGAGGGGGTGAAGAGCCCTTGGCTAAACTGGCTCTCTTGCTAATAGAGAATATTTCTAATCACTAAATCACTAAATAATTGTTGAATTGATATTGGTAAGAACTAATCCTACTAAACAGACTAAGTCCTGAGTAGAAACCACGATGGCTTAGCCACAATGGCCCTCTCAGGTGAACCCCCAAGTCAGGAGCAGTAAGCAGTGATTCACTCACCTCAACCCCCAGAAAGCAACTGTCTAAACCCTTCTCAACTGTCCCCTCACCCAAAGTTCTCCAGGAGGGTCCCCTGGAATTCTGGGTGAGGCTGACTCTGTATTTTGCAGGGATTCCATGCTGCAATCTCTACATAACAACAGTCATTATTCTTTCATTCTGAAGAATAGAAAGAGGCAGATGAGAAATTTGAAAAGGATCTGGGCATGCAAAGACTTTGGAAAGCAGATTGGCACATGCATGGAACAGTATGGGCCCCATTCTGGAATGGGAGAATTGCTTAAAAGGTGACACAGAGTCTGGTGGGGTCCATTAATTTATGGACACAGAGGAGAGCTGAAGGTTACTTCCTGTGGCCACTTTGGATCTGGCTGAGGAGGTAGCTGAGGTTTCCTGATCACATCTTGGAGGATCCTGTATCAAGAACCTTCTGTGTGATGTATTTTCCCATCCAGACCATTTCCTGTGTGTGTGAGCTGCAAGGACCCAATGAATCTCCCTAAAGACGAGCCCAACCATTGTGGCTCAGGCCTTTGGCCTCTAGCCATCCTACCTGATAAACTGTATGCTGTTTCTATTTATTAGTGGACCAGAAAGTCAGGATTTAGGTAGCTAGAAAATTACTTTTGTAGAAAAATAGATAAATAATGGTAATGGAGACACCAGGGATGTTATAATAAGTCCAAATGATTGTGGGTACACACACACTGGGTTGTAGGAGAGACTAG
The DNA here is from genome assembly GCF_016433145.1 of Gracilinanus agilis. Lineage (NCBI taxonomy): Eukaryota > Metazoa > Chordata > Mammalia > Didelphimorphia > Didelphidae > Gracilinanus > Gracilinanus agilis. Next base: position 1,292,820 of record NC_058135.1, on the reverse strand, counting down.
ACCAGGTTGGGAGACCAGAGTAGCTAAGCTGCTCCTAAATGACAAAGGGACTGTTGACCAACTGCCACCCCTGGGCCAGAGGCTTTGAATCCAACAGGCAAGGTAAAGGTTATAACAAGTTTAATTATGTTAACTAAAAGATGGGATAGGGATGTCTACTCTAAAACCTTAAAACCTAATGACAAAACCACAGTGAAAGGGGAGGATTTTCCTACTCTAATCTAAAGATCTATGCAGGCAGGGCAGTAATGGAGTCTCTGGGTGACTGCCTCAGACCTGGACCTGCCAGGCTTGAGCAGCACAGCTAAGGGCAGATGTGGCTTTAGGGTTCTCACTGTAATCCCCTGATGATCTCTGGATGCCAAGAGCCAAGGTGGTCTCAGGTATCAAGTTGAGAGGGTGTGCTTGAGACACTGTCCACCAGATCCCAAACTTCTCCTCTTCCCTTGGAACTGCACTGTAGATCTTGTCCTCTTTGCTAGAAGCCACCACCACACAGGATCCCAGCGGAAACAGGATGCAGGATGTCCTTTACTCTGAGATCTCCCAGGGCTAACCACAGTTTGTGCTAACCCCTAATGGAGTCCCTCTCAGAGCACAAGTCACTTCTTCCTGTTCCTTCATTCCATCTTGGAATTCCCAGCTCCAGCTCCTTCCTGCTAGATACACCTTAATTCTTAATTAATAACTACCTAATCTTCCTCACAACACTTTAGGTAGTGCTATAGGTAATTACATATTTTATAATTGATAGATAGGCATATTTAGTGAGTAGAAAAACACAGACAAGTTGGCTGATTCTAAGCCCAGAATGTAAAAGGGTTTTGGTTCTGAGAGACTGAGTTGTTGACAGTTTTCCTACTTGGGAGGAGAGGTGAGAAGTCTTATGGAGAAACATTTGTGGGTAATTTAAATATTGCTGGGTTTAGAGAAAGGGGAGAAGGAGACTGACTGGACAGGGATAACAGACTGGACTAACAAACTGGGGAAACACAAACCCCACTAAAGAACAAGGAGTGGGAGATTATGGATTGGCAGTTGATACCAACTGCCACCACAGATCCACCTAGCCTGGGAGTCTGAAACTAACGAGTAGATAGGGACCAAAGAATTATAAAAATACAGGTTTAATACAGACTATAATGTTAGGGATGATGGGAGAGGTATAACTAGGAATATCTAAATGAAAAGAAATGGAGTTCTAAGAGGGAATTTCTCTGTCAACCTAACCAGTAAGGCTAACAGCCTTTACTGAAGACTAGGGAGAGAGAGTTGGGTATTGGGATTCTCACAAATGGTTCAGGTTGCTTCTTTGATGACTTCAGGATAACAGCAACCAACTCCTTGCACAGCCAATAATCCAAGAGATACCAGGTAAGAAAAAATGCATGCAAAATGTCCACCAGAAACAGACACTACCCATTACAAAGGGTTGTCTTGAGAGATGTTGTTTTCAAGCTTCTCCAATCCCAAAGCTCACGGAGTCACCCCTGGCTGGACCTCTGCTCCAAAAACCCTCTCACACCAGCCATTACAGTTTCACTCCTCCCCCAGTTGCATTCTAATACAGAATGCTCAAAGCTGACAGCCAAGCTCCTATAAATTTCTATTCTATTCCCTAAATTACTTCATTACAGAAGCTGAGAGCTGATGTACAGCTAGCCTTTGGATTATTTGGGATCTCTATAGAGGAGGTGGATCTGCAATCAAGATAAATAGGAAGATCTAGGTAGAGTTAAGATCTCTCCTGTAGTTGGTGAACAGCTCCAGAAAGTCCTATGTTCCCTAGCCTGTGTGGATTATCTTGCTGAGCCACCAGAAGTGTTCCTGAGTCTAAACATCACCTGAAAGTCATCAAGGATCTTTGTGTGAGAATCCCAAAGCCCTGTCCAACTCAGCTGAGCCAGTTGCTGTCTGTCTGTTAGGTTAGCTTAGGACAAGCTAACCCAGCTGCCACCATTCTCTGGCAGTTGGTTCACTTAGAGCAGGGGTTGGTAACATATGGCTCTTTCTGCAGGAGCCATAAAGTCAATTTTTTTTCAGTCACTCTTACAGGAGTGCACTGTGAGCTCTGTATGGCTCTCACGAAATTACATTTTAAAAAATGTTTATGGCTCTCACGGACAAAAAGGTTGCCGACCCTTGACTTAGAGGTTAGACACCCCTCTCCCTCCAATTCCCATCTTACCAAACCAATAAACTTAACTTTGTTTAACTTCCTTGTCATTCTTCTCTAAAACCAACAAGGGACCCATTTGTGTTAATAGGAATCCCTGGCTTATCAAAGGAGGCAGTTGGGCAGTTGGGGTTAACTGTCATTACCAACTCTGTTACACTCACTCCTAGCCTGTGTCCTGTGTTCGTGGGAATGGGTGTGATTTCCCATTTGTATTTGTGTCAGGCAGTTATTCCTCTTCACCTCAATCATTCCCCATTCATCCCTTTCACCCATTACTACCCCCTGTATTATTATTTACCTATTTCAGTAGAGAGCTAGCATAGTTAATGTAGGCCAACTGTTGGGACCAAAGCGACCTTTGCAGGCCAGGCTGAGTGAGAAAAGAAAAGAATTTATTAGATCTAGGGACTCCATCACCTTGGTCCACTTACCCATCCTGTGTTTTGAGAAATAAATCAAGTTATTGTTTATACCATCAAGAGAGCAGTCAGATCGTGTTACCACCATTATACTGAGAGTGAGGCCTAACATCTGGGCCTACAGCCTATAGTCAATTACTATTGGGTTCAACACTAATCCAAATCTCTAACCCAACCCTATTGACTTCTATCAGGTCTCATACTCACTTCAATTCCAAGGTGATTTCTATGTATTCATGTATTGTCATGGATACTATCACCTGGTTACAATTTTTGACATTCGTGATATATGTATCCTATATGTCTATGTTGCATGTGTAATAAAGGGGCTAGAGGGCAGCTGGGTAGCACAGTGGAGTGAGAGTCAGGCCTAGAGACAGGAGGTCCTAGGTTCAAACCCAGCCTCAGCCACTTCCCAGCTGTATGACCCTGGGCAGGTCACTTGACCCCCATTGCCCACCCTTACCAATCTTCCACCTATGAGACAATACACCGAAAGTACAAGGGTTTAAAAAAAAATAAAGGGGCTAGACAGGCTGATAATAGGGTAGCTGGTGGTACCAGTTAGTCTCCCGGGCCAGGGAGCCTACAACTTCAGTATTTGTTGATTTGGGACAGCAAGGATGTGAGGTCCTGAACAGAGATGACCAGCCAGTCTCCCTGCTGTCTGTAGGCTCCTTTAAGGTGAGGAGTGAGGAGCCCCTCCCTGCTGGTGAGAACCTTCAAGCCAATAGGAAGTTCACTTCCTGAATAAAATAGATGCCTGATCTAACCCCTCTGGAAACAAGTGATAACTATCCTCCTTCTCCTCAGCTCCTGGTCCTGTTGATGATATAAATGAATCACTGAAACTCTCAGAAACAGGCCAAGGGGTTTATTTAAACAAGGGTAAACTGAGGGAGGAGGGTTAAGGTCTGGAAAAGCTGTTGCTATGGGTGATTGGCCAGTGCAGAGGGCCTCAGAAGGTGAGATCAGGCTGAGGGAACCAGCCCCTCAGCCAGGGATAAATTCCACTGTCCTGATGTAGAGAGGTCTACCAGCTTGACAAATGAGGGTGATGATTTGGTTTAGGGGTATCCTGCCTGGGCTAAGTAAACTAATTTTTCCCATGTTTCATCACCCACCAAATCCCACCTCCCGGGGCCCAAGGGGGAGTCCAGGGGGTAGCTGGATGTCTGGGTGAGGTCAAGGAAATCAGAACCCACAGTTGGTTCTCCAGGGATATTTATAGTCCCAGCTCCAACGGTCAAGTCATGAGACCAGGGACTTGCTGGGTCAAAGTTCTGTTCCCCTAACTGCCAGGATTGCCTCAAGTGAATTTGAAAGTGCAAGAGAACTTGCATCAATCCTGCATTACACATGGAAAGAAAATACTTACCAGATCTTAAGATTCTCTTCTTCTGCCTCTGTCTTCTGCCTTTATGCTCCCTCAGCATTGTAATATGTAGTGTTGTTTGTAACTATAGTGAAAATGCAGTGTTATAATGACACAAACTTACAGTTCATTTCCATTATCAGTCTGTCTTCTTTTGTGTTGAATTCTTGTGCAAGGTCTTAGTTACCATGTCACCATCTGGTCTGCTATGTTCTCCTCTCCAATTCTGCTATGCTATCTTCTCTTCTCAGTCTTCTTCTCCTTGAATGATCTCCTCTTCCACAGTCTTTTTGACTGCAAACATCTTGTCTGATGAATTTCTCTCATCTTCTTTTTCTTCTGGAATTTTTTAAATGTGCGAGCAATGGAATCATAATTATTTTCCCAGCACATGAAATGCTGAAAGTATAGTTAGAATAACTTTGAAAGGACCAACCCATGATGGCTGTGTTGCAGATGTTTTTCTAAAGTTTTTATGTAAACTGAATCACCTGGCTTTATCTTATGGAGTGAATAGTCTAGAGAACCAGCCTGAACTAAAATTCCCATGTCTTGTAGTTCCCTAAGTCTGTTTTGCAATTCCTGAATGTAAGAGTAAATTTGTATATCTCCTCCAAGCATAGAGATGAAAGCAGGATTGCAAGATTTTGCTTGTAAAGGTGGATGCCCATCGAGAAGTTCCTAAGTTGAAATATGGATGTCAGCCCTTGGTCTTGTTCATATATAGAATAGTGTTAGAGATAAGATGTCTGGCCATTTTAAATGTGTCTCAGTACAGAGTTTCCCAACCATTATTTTTATTTCTTTGTTAAGATGTTCAACCTGCCCTGAGCTTTGCAGATGGTATGGAACATGAAATTTGGGCATGATTCCCAAATTTTCATTTACTTGCTTTAAAATAGAATCTAAAATGGGACCCTTTGTCTGAATCAATTTTGATCAGAACACTAAATCTTGGAATGGTTTCTCTCAATAAGACCTTAACTAGGGGGCAGCTGGGTAGCTCAGTAGATTGAGAGTCAGGCCTAGAGATGGGAGGTCCTAGGTTCAAATCTGGCCTCAGATACTTCCCAGCTCTGTGACCCTGGGCAAGTCACTTGACCCCCATTGCCCACCCTTACCACTCTTCCACCTAGGAACCAATACACGGAAGTTAAGGGTTTAAAAATGTAAAAAAAATAAGACCTTAACTAGAAAGCCTGAAGTATTCCTGCTGGATGGAAATGCTTCTGGTCGTCTAGTTAATTGGTCCACTAGTACTAGGCAAAATTTGAACTTCCCTGCTTTTGGCATGTTGATGAAATCAATCTGCAGATTCTCAAATGGTGTGTAAGCAAGGGGTCTCCCACCAAAACCCTTTTGCTTAAATACACTCTGATTGAACTTCTGAGAGATTGAGCAAGCAGAGCACACTTTGTTGGCAATGGTACTAATTCATGGGGCTATCCATACTCTTTTGGCACTATTGATTACTGCCTGTGTCCCAAAATGACCCTTGTTATGAATTGCTGGCAGATGTGAGTGTAAAATGATTTCAGGAGGATTGGCTTTCCCATAGAAGACACCCAGATCCCATTTTCTTTCTTGGCTCCAAAATTTTGCTTCTACTTTTGAATCTCTATGTGTTATGATAATCCTGATGTTATGAGGGTCGGAAGCTGAGTAAAGTGGGTGAACCCCAAGTGAAACACTTAAGTTGTAGTAGTGAAACACAAAGGATCCCATAGCAATAGTTGTTAAGATGTGGTGAATCTGTTGAACCCAACTTCAGATATAACAGTGTCCCAGATACTAGCAGCAATGCAAGGATCTAGAGCAAGGCTGAGGGACTTATAAGAAAGAAAACTAGCCACATTCGGAGGAAGAACTGTGGGAGGAGAAACACAGAAGAAAAACAATTGCTTGAACACATGGGCTGTTGGGGATATTATTGGGGATGTAGAAACTAAACGATAACTCTAGTCCAACTATCAATAATATGGAATTAGGTCTTGATCAATGATACATGTTAAACCCAGTAGAAGTGTGCATCAGCTAAGGGGAGTTAGGGGAGATTGAGGGAGAGGGAAAGAACATGAAATATGTAACTAGGAGAAAATACTCAAAATAAAAAAATATTTTAAAAAAATGTCCCAGAGTAGCCAGCCAGATAAAGAATCTGTTGTTAGAATTATGTAGCTTCTTCTCTGACTTTCTGGCCTAAATTGGATAATGCTAAATTGACTGCGAATTATACTTTGCTATAACTGTTACAATTCTCCTATTCCCTCAAATATCCCAAGGATATAATCACTAAGCCCTAAGATTAGAGATGACACCAAATCTAAGGTAAGTTTGAAGATTTATTGCCAACAGGCTTAGGAGGGGAAGCAGGGTAATGACTGGGAAGGAGGGAAACAGGAAGTCCTTATAAAAATGAGGCTAATGATGCTAATGATGATATTTGGATTGATGATGGTCAAGTTTTCCAGTTGCCAGTCTGGTTGGGCCAGACTGGCCTCAACCTATATCAGGTTACTCTGCTGTTAGCTGTTGTTGTTTCTTCTTGGTAATTAACTCAGGATCAGGTTATTCAAGACAAAGTTAACTCAGGATCAGGGACGGTGAAATTGGTTGGTGTAGGTAGCTGATAAATTGAGTTGTCCTATGGCCTACCCTTACCAAAAATCCCACCCAATCCAATCCCAATCTCCAAATTCAGATCCCTTCTCAGTTCAAATCCTTACTTATATACCTGAGCCTCAACTGCCTTGGCACCTGCCACCTCCTGCCAGGCTTGGTTCATTCTATATTCTAATCAGGTAACTAACTGTCCATCATCTTGATTTCCATATTGCTTTACAATTTATCATTACATACTTTTTCAAGATCTACTGGCTCTATGACAGAGAGACTCATAATTGTTATCAAAAAATAAAATAAATAAGCTGAATAGGTGGGTGTGAGGAAGGATAAAAGGGAATAAGGGATTATAAGGTGATTGGAGGAGGAAAGAAGGTAAGGGAAGGTATATAGGAGATAAGGGAATTGGGGTATGTAGGAGAGAGCAGCTCAAACAGGTTTATTCCCAGAAGCTTGAGACAGAGAATCCAGGGAGGAAACCAGGGCCAGTAATAAACGTTTAGGTTTGGCTGGAGGGTTTCTCTTGTCAGTTTCAAAGTCTCTTGAGGGAGGGGTCGAGAGGGCCCCTCCCTGCCAGTCAAACTGATGGCTGGAGGAAGTCTTGAAGGTGAGTATTTCCTGTCAAGATGAATGCCTCAGTTGTCTCAAGAAATAAAGGAAAATGGGGGCAGCTGGGTAGCTCAGTGGATTGAGAGCCAGGCCCTAGAGACAGGAGGTCCTAGGTTCAAATCCAGCCTCAGACACTTCCCAGCTGTGTGACCCTGGGCAAGTCACTTGACCCCCATTGCCTACCCTTACCAATCTTCCACCTATAAGTCAATACACAGAAGTTAAGGGTTTAAAATAAAAAAATAAGAAGTGTTAAAAAAAAAAAGAAATAAAGGAAAATGATTCTTTCCTCTTGGCCCTTGTCTTAATTTTCGACACAATGACTCACCACAGGGTTTGAATAGGTCACAAGGGGATTTATTAATACCAGGGTCAGTCAGAAGGGGAGAGGGGTTCAGGGTTTTCTAATTGCTGCTAGGGAGAGGGGTGAGGGTGGGGGATGGGTCACGGAAAGGTTAGACAGAGAGAGAGACCGGCTCTCCCAGTCAGGAAGATTTGACTGCCTTTTAAATAAAGTCTTTATCAAACCTAGGGATAACTTATTTGAGGATACTCCAATTATCTAAAGAAACTAAAACCCACAATGTCTAATCACCAAGCCCTCCCTTCCAACCAGAACCCAAAGGAAAATCAGGGAAGGGGAGAGATGGAGATGGGAGATCAGGGAGAGGTTCAGAGAAATGAGATAGGTCCAAATTTCCCCAAAACAAAATAAGCCCAGGCCAAGGTCGAAGCAATTAGGCCAAAGCCAAAAGGACAAAGCAAAAGCCTCCAGCCACAGCGAAAGCCATAAGGCAAATGCCTCCTCAGTTGGAACTTCACTTCTATTTATAGCTTTAAGTTCTAACTGACTTTCTGAACATTCTAAGATGTTTAACTGACTTTTTGTGACCATTAGAAATTACAGAAGCAAAAAGTTTCTGTTAGCCACCTTGCATTACAGATCTGCTCATATGATTTTTTGGAAAAATTGCAGCTTGCAACATTTTCTGGTTGCTAAGATCTAAGGGATTACTACTCTTATTCTAAGCTAAATTATAACTATGCTTTTATCCCTATCTAAGTTTTGTAAAATAATAAAAAGGGTTGCTTACTCCTAAACTGTGCTAAGACTAGTCTAAGTTAAAACTAAGATGGGTTATGGGAAAGGCATAGGAAAGTAATGGGATTTCAGTCTTGCAAAAATTTTTGAACAGAAAAGAAAAGCAGATTAAATGCAAACATTCACAGTCTTAAAGTTAACATTTGCTAACTAAAACAAAGTAATCACTTCTATCTGTGTACTTATCTAATTTCATGAACTAGCAACAAAAATATCAATTAAGAAAAATTTTGCAATCTAAATTTCCAAATTCTAATTCAGCTTCCTAAAGTTAGTATATGGATATGTTAGTACACTTATGCCTATGTTAGAAATGTTAGTAAGAATAAGGAAGACTAATATTCTTTGTAAGTCTTTTGGTTAAACTATAGACTTAAGTTATGTACAGTATTTACAAAGAAAGTTTAGAAAATTCTGTCCCTGTTCTAACTTATCAAGCTAATTAACTGTCCCTGTGTGTTAGTAAAACTTATTGCTAAGGGTTAGTAAGCAAATATATACATATATACATTATTTACAAGAAATGTTAGGTGATTTGAGTAGAAGATGTCTGAAGCAAAGAGGAAAATTCTGTGCTAAGGCAGACAAGTTCTTCTCTCTTAAGTGTAAGTTTATGTTTCACATGTAGATGTGAAGTCAGAAAATGTTTTATGTGTTGTCTAGTGTGACCTTTCCGTGTAATGAAGTGTTACATACTTACTCTACCAGAATTCTTCTGCAAAGCGTATGTACTGTGTGGATGGAATCTAAAGTGTTGGATGCAGTGAGAATTCCGTTGGGTGCAAGTTATGTTTTTCAAATGCATGGGTCCAATGCTACTCCGGTGCCCCTCTTCATAGTGTCATTTGTTGTCCCATACACCAATTGTGTATTTGATCACTGATGTCTTTTGTAGTCCTCAGGTTTGATGTCCTTGTGATGATCTGCGAGGTCAACAATGCCTCAGCTGTGTCATTTGATGTCACCCACACGCTTGTCAACTTGCATACTGGAACTGATGTTCTGTTGTGTTGACTTGTGTCGTGTGATGTACCCGCGCTTGTCATCTTGCACTGGAACTGATATTCTGGTGTGTTGACTTGTGTCAGGAACAAAGTTCAAATGTCTATGAAACGTGATTAATCTTTCTTCTTTCTCTCTTTTTTTTTTGTTGTTTAATAAAGATAATTACAGGTAACAAAAGAGTTCATGATAAAGTCTTTTGTGCATTCATTTATTTGTCAATGTCAATGTCTAGGTCTTGGATTGATTGCAAATCAAATGTTGTGTCTTCTTCTGCCGTTGATTCTTTTCCATTGTCATAATGGTTTACAGATGATTCTTTTAAGATGTAATTGGGATTGGGATAATTTTTGAGTGTAAAATTTGGTGTAATATCTGATTGTTCAGTGGTTCTTGGTCTAATTGTGGTTCTGATTCATGCTCTGATTGTCGTTCTAATTGCTGCTCTGGTTCTATGGTCTCAGGTATAGGCTGTGGACTTTTTAAGGATTTATTTGATTGATTGGTTGGTGCTAATTTATCTTTGTGCTGTATAATAACTTGGTCTTGTGGTTGTTGTTGGGGCATGTCCAAGCCACTTGGGTTCTAACACAGACTTCCTAGCAAAGTTTCTGGTGTAAACATAATCTCCGGGTTGGAAGTTGTGTAGATTAAAATCAAAGGGAACTCTTTGATGTATCAAGCCTAATTTGTGGAGTTGATTTAATCATTGATTGAGTAATTTGATATATTCATAGAGTTTGCATTCCATACCTAGGTGTGATAATTTGTGAATGCTTTGAGGTGCTTTGCCATGGAATGGTGGATGTCCATACAACATTTCAAATGGTGAAACGTGTGTGATGCTGTTGGGTTGGCTTCTTAGGTGGAATAGTGCTAATGGTAATGCATCAGGCCATTTCATGTGAGATTCTGCACATGATTTTGCTACAAGATTTTTCAGAGATTTATTCACCCGTTCAATCTGTCCGTTTGACTGGGGTCTAAATATTGAGTGAAGATGTCTTTTAATTCCTAATGTTTCATAAACTGTAGCTAAAATCTTATTTGCGAAATGGGACCCAGAATCTGATGCAATATGTAATGGTATAGAGAATCTAGGTATTAATTCTCTCAGTAAGATTTTCACAACAAAAGCTGAGGTGTTACGTTTTGCTGGAAAAGCTTCTGGCCATTTAGTTAATCTATCCACTATTACTAAAGCATATCTATAACCTTTACTCCTTGGCATTGTGATGTAATCAATTTGTAAGCATTCCAATGGTGTATAGGCTAGTGGTTTGCCTCCCAGACTGTGGACTTTTGTAATTGTCTGGTTATATTGCATACAAATTCTGCACCTCTGTGGAACTCTCATAGCAACTTCATATATGCCCCTTGCATTCCAATACCTATTGATGGAATCTGCCATGCCCAGACTTCCATAATGCCCTTTTTGGTGTAGTGCATTGCAAAAGGTGAAATACAGGGATCTAGGCAACATAGGTTTCCCATTTGCCCCCAGCCAAACTCCATTAGCTAAGTATGTACCATGATGTTTCTTCCAATTCTTCACTTCCTTTGGGGAGTATGCATTTTTGAGATCATCTTCCTCCACCAAAGATAAGTTTAGAATTGTAAGTGGTCCATACCTCACTGCGAATTTGGCTGTGATATCTGCACATTTGTTCCCTGATTCCACTGGCCCTTGGATCTTAGTATGAGCCTTGCAATGAATGACTGACACTTGGGCTGGTAATTGGATTGCGTCCAACAACTGATTGATTAAATTCCCATACGCTATCTGTTTGCCATTGGAAGTAATGAAGCCTCGATTTTTCCAGATTTCACCGGAATGATGCCAGACTGTAAAAACATAACAAGAATTGGTAAAAATGTTAGCTTTGCGATTTTCTGCAATTCTCAGGGCGTGGATCAGACCCATTAATTCTGCTCCTTGAGCACTCATGGTAGATGGTAATGATGAGTACCAAAGGGTTTCAGAGGCTGTCACTATGGCTGCTCCGGTATATCTCTGATTGTCTACTATATATGATGATCCATCTGTGAATAAGGTAATATCAGGGTCTTTCATTGGCTTATCGTCTAAATCAGGTCTTGTTTTATGCACGATGTTAAGTGCATCTTCACAGATGTGTAGACTTTCTCCTTCCAGAGGTAAATCTGGAATCAGAGTAGCAGGATTTAAGTTTCTGCACCAGTGAAAAGTTATATTTTCACTAGCCAACAAGATTGCTTGGTATCGTGATAATCTTTGAGAAGTGAATGCCTGCAAGTTGGTGTTTCTCAAAGTAGATTCCACTTGGTGTTGGGAAAATACTTTCAATTGACCCCCTAATACCAAGGATGAAGATTTTCTAATCATGATGGCTACAGCAGCTATGGCTCTTTAGCAACTAGGCATACCACAAATCACTGAATCTAATTTAGAGCTGTAGAAAGCAACTGGTCTAAGTCTATTCCCGAATGTTTGTGTGAGAACACTAGAGGCTATCCCTTTATCTTCGTGCACATAAAGTAGGAATGGTTTGTCATGATCAGGGATACCTAGGGCTGGAGCTGATAGAGTAAGCAATTTTAATTTCTCTAACGCATGGATGATCTTTATTCAGCTTTAACGGTTCTGGAACTTCCTTCTTGGTTAGCTCTATCAGAGGTCTTGCGATGTGAGCATAACCTGGAATCCAGTTTCTACAGAAACTCATTATTCCTATAATTGCCCTGAGCTGCCTTTTGGTCTTAGGCAAACTCAAATTTTGTATATCTTGTGTTCTCTTTTGGGAAATTCTTCTGGAGTCTTTTTCTAGGATGAATCCTAAATAATTTACTTTTTCCATCACAAATTGAAGTTTTGATTTGGAAATTTTATGGCCCCTTGTGCCTAGCTCTTTGATTAAGTGTACACTATCTTTAATACAGACTTCAGCAGATGGTGACATTAGCAGGATGTCATCAACATAATGTACCATTTTGCTGTTTTGGAAAGTTATCGACTCAAGGTCTCTTTGCAGGATTTGACAGAAGACCGAAGCTGAATCTGAGAATCCCTGGGGCAGATGGGTCCATTGGATGGATTTACCTTCCCATGTGAAAGCAAACAGCTTCTGGCTGTTTCTGTGCAGGGGAACAGAGAAGTACGCAGAGCTCAGGTTCAGAACAATAAAACAAGCAGCTTTGGGTGGTATTGCTGCTATGATTTGTGATGGACTCAGTACCACGGCATAGGTCTTTTGCACATGGTCGTTTATTGCTCTGAGATCTTGTACTAAAAGCCATTGAGTCTTCCCATCAGGAGATAATTTCACTTTTTTTACTGGCATGATTGGTGTATTGTATTGTGAAAAGCCATATTTCAATATACCCTACTTTAATAAACTCTCTGTGATGGGTTTCACTCCCTCTATTGCCTCTGGGCTAAGTCTGAACTGAGGAATTCTTGGAGGTAAACCTATTTTTACCTCTATTTTTACTGGTTCCGTTGATAATATCCTGCCCACCTCATTTGAATTTTTAGCCCACACGTAATCAGGAATATTGTCAGGAACCTTATCAGTTGATTGGTATGATGGTTCCTCACTACATGGGTCTAAAAATAAAATGGGATGGTGTTTTAGAGATCTCTTGGGTAGGTGGAGATAAATTTGTCCATCTGATTGACATTGGATGGTGGCAGCCAATTTGCATAGGAGATCTCATTCCATGAGGTTCGAAAGACATAATGGCATCAATAAGAAGGTGTGTTTGAGAGTTAGAGGTCCAAATTTTACCATTTTAACTTTTAGCTTCGGGACTTGTTGTGCTACCCCAGAAGCTCCTCTTACTCTCAAACTGCCTTGATATTGGCATCCTTTGGGTGCCTTGCGTAAAACGGAACAAGTCGCACCAGTGTCCACTAGTCCTTCATAGTGTAACCCCCCCCCCCAATTTCTACGGTAACTAATGGTTCTCCACTGTCATTGGACTTCACTGGCACTAGGGGTAATAAAGAATCCTTAGTATTTTGTGTACACTTATCATTGATTCTGTGTTGTGTATGGTCTTTTGTCTCTAAACTCAAACTTCCTATAGCACCATTAGGCAAGTTCAGTTTAGAATCAGATTACAGAAAGCAGGCTTAAAGAGCATTCTCTCATTGAGAGCTTGTAAGTCATTGTCATTCTTGCAAATTCCATGTTGGCTTTCTTTAAGGGCTTCAGAAATGGAGGTTTGATTTGATTTACCTTCCACTCTGCTATTTAAAGAACTACCAGGGTTCAAATCAGAAGTTTTTCCTTCGGTAGTATCCGGGAATGTATAGTTGTTAGATTGTATTCCCTTCAACACTTCAGGTACGACTATTGACTTAAAAGCTGACTTATGTTCCCTATCTTGCCCTGAAATTTGTGTGACTGAAGTTAGATACGTTTTATCTTCAATCACTGACCAAGCTTCATTATTGCTATTATTAGTCACACTGGTTACTGGGGATAATTGCTCCTTTTCTGTTCCCCTTGCTTTTGGTTGGAATTCTTCAGCTAAGGGGTTGAGAAAGGTGGATGTGGAATTTTCTAAACAGCTGCCATCATCCAGTAACTCAGTGGGTTGTGTCTTTAAATCTAAGTTTTTTCCAATGTACTGATTTGTTTGCTCTCTAACCTCTTTCTGTGACATGTCTGAAGCAAGTGAATGGGATAGAATTTTGGCATTTAACTCCCCAGAGGTTACTGAATGCATTTCTTTTCTGGATACATTGTAAATCCTCACCATAATGTTCTTTACCCAAGTTGCCCCTTTGTTTTTGACTTGGAATAAAGAGAGGAGTTTGAGGTTTTGATGACTTTGAATAAGATTGCAAGCTTTTGTCAGTGCTTGTATGATCCTTATGCTTCTCATCCAATGTTTTTGTGATGGAATGAGAAAACTGATCCCTTATATAATTATCCTCACTATTGCCATATATTTCTCTGCGCATCTGCATTATTTCTTCCCATTGTTGGTTATCTACCACAGACATATCTTGATATTTTGTGTATCTTGCTTTAGGTACCTGTTGTGCTTTGCCCAGTTTTTCAATATTATTTTTCTCACTCAAGCTACACACTCTCACACCCAAATTATAATGATTAGATCTTTTTAAATTAGGAACCTCGATTCATAGTGACTTTGGCTTCGTTCCCATTTGCATGTACCTTTCCATTTCTTCTAGGGATGGGGTTTGGCTAAATTTCCTGCATGCATGGCTACAGCACGAACCATCATGTTTGCTTTCTTCACTTCTCTTTGTATTATTATTGTCTTTGGACCATTTTGTGTTGTAATAGGTCCTTCTCGTACTTCTGTCTCTTTGATTATAATTGACATTTTTGGAAAAATCAATTTGTTGCCAAAATCTACAAAATTTTAAAATATGACCTGGACGTCCACAAAGAAAGCACCGTGGGGGAAATGATTTTGGTCTTTGGGTGTTAATTGTAGATTGCCTGTATTGATTTTGGCTCCTACTAGTTTGGAGGGCAAAATTTTTTATTTCCTCCAATTCTTTTTCTCTTTTGGTGTGTTTCAATTGCCTTTTCAAATCAGCTATCAGTTCATCTTTGTCTGAGTCAGTTTGTCTTGCTATTCTTGCTTCCTTTTGCTTTGAATCATGGATGTAGGAAGCATGTTGTCTTACATCCTCCAGTGGCAGTGATTCCCACTGTGGACAGTTTTGTCTAAAGTAATTTTGTATTGGGATTGATGTTCCCTTTACAAACTACCTACGGATATGATCTATGGTGTCTTGGGCATGAGTATCACGTAGTCCCAGGATTGTCTTGGCTGCCTCTATTACTCTATCAAGGAAACTGCTAGGATGTTCCTCTTCTCCTTGTTTTAATTTTTTGAATTTTTGCCATGAATTTGGTCTTTTAGCATGGATTCTCATTGCTTCTAATAGATCAGTTCTACATTGGATCAGGTATCTAAGATTTGCATGTTGAGTAAAATCTAAGTCCTGGTGGACCAATGGCTAGGCTGTTAAATTTGGGTTTGTCCTTGTTTCGTTTAGGAATTTTTCCTTTTCTGAGGAAAAGCAAAATTCCCCTAAAAGAAATTCCACATCATCGAAACTAGGATTAAATGGTGTGAACACCCTTTTTAATTCTTTTATACTTTTGAAAGGTTTTTCAAAATACTTTGGAAAACGTCTTTTTAGCACCTCCATGTCACTTGGGTTGAATGCTTTATATATTTTCACGTGTACCACCCCTTCCCTAGGCTGCACGATGGTTCTGTCTAAGATTGGTAAAAGAGACACTATGGAATTTGTGGATGGTTGGTTGTTATTAGGTTTTGATTTGTTAAAGGTATTATTTCCCAGGTATTTGGATTCCACAATCTCTAGCTGGAGAATTGTGTGTTTGTCCAGTTCCTTTCCTTCCCTTATCTGTTTCAATACTTGGAATAGTAGTCTGATGTTATCTACTAGTTCCCCAGAATCAGCATCTTTCTTTTATGCTGTAATTGAGTTAAACCATTGCCACAGGTGAGAGAAAACATTTTTAGAGACCATAAGAAATTGCCAGATTGTTAGGATTGTGGCTATGGCTGTTGGGATGAAGCAAATACATTCAGCCAGGGTCAGAGCACACCATTTATAACTATCATAGATGTTCAGTAGTTGTTGCACGAAATTAGGGACCCTAAGGATTTAGTCCTTGCCAAGGGGAATTACATCATTCCCTTTGCTGGCTTAGGCGCTGGGTGGTTGTCATTTCTACATCCAGCACCATTAGTAAACAGCTTGAGAATAAACCACACTAGCTTCCTGACTGCCTACAGTTTTACCAAGCTCCATAACAGATCCACCTTTTAAACCCTCATTACATTGTCCACCAAGCAAGTCAGAAATCTCAACCTCTACTCCTTGATCTTGCTAGTTGTAAGGTCTCAGGTGTTGCTTAGAGATACCCAAATCCACAGGTCTCTCAGATCGGTGTCTTCTCCTACTCTTTCAAAACCCCCAACTACCTTTTTTGATTCCAGTTGGAATCTCAGCTCCTGCCTGTCTTTCTAAGCTTCCAAAATGCTTCAAATCTATTTCCCTCTTACATGTATGAGCTATCTGTTTCCCACTAGATGTTATAAAGCCTCTCTGTTTCCAGAGGGAACCTGTGGCATGACAAATTCCAAATGCATACTTGGAATCTGTAAAGATATTAGCCTACTTGTCCTCAGCTAACTCACATGCATGCTTTAATGCATTTAATTCTGCCCCCTTCACTAACCAAAAACCTGAAGCAAACCATAGAATTTCAAATTCACTCACTACTGCAGCCCCTGTGAATATTCATGCATGTAAGATGAACCATCAGTGAACAGAATCAATTCAGGATTGTCAAGGGGTTTGTCTGACAAATTTTGTCTTAGATTTTCTGCTAACTGCACTACCGTCTCACAGACATGTAATGGTTGTTCCTCCAATGGTAAATCGGGCAGGAAGTAGCTGGATTTAAAACACTGCACTGTTTTAACATTATGTGTTCATTACTTAGCAAGACTATCTCATACTTTTTTTTAGACATTTATTAATATTCGTTTTTAATCTGTTTACATACTTTATGCCCCTACTTTCCCCTTCACCCCCCGCTCTCCCCCCACCCATGGCCAACGCACATTTCCACTGGTTGTAACAAGTGTCCTTGTTCAGGGTCTATTTCCCATTCATGTCCGCCTAAGTCCATGCATTCAAGCAATTGTTTATCTTATATGTTTCCTTTCCTGCAGTCCTTCCTCTGAATGTGGGTAGCATCTTTACCATAAATCCCTCAGAGCTGTCTTGTGTCATTGCAGTGCTGCTGGTACAGGAGCCCATTACATTTGATTTTACCATAGTATATCAGTCTCTGTGTACAATGTTCTTCTGGTTCTGCTCCTTTCGCTCTGCATCACTTCCTGGAGGTCTCTCCAATTTGCATGGAATTCCTCCAGTTTATTATTCCTTTTAACACAATAGTATTCTATCACCCGCATATACCACAATTTGTTCAGCCATTCCCCAATTGAAGGACATACCCTCCTTTTCCAGTTTTTTGCCACCACAAAAAGTGCAGCTATAAATATTTTCATACAAGTCTGTTTATCTATGATCTCTTTGGGGAACAAACCCAGCAATGGTATGGCTGGATCAAAGGGCAGGCAGTCTTTTATAGCCCTTTGGGCATAGTTCCAAATTGCCAGCCAGAATGGTTGGATCAGTTCACAACTCCACCAGCAATGCATCAATGTCCCGATTTTGCCACATCCCCTCCAACATTCATTACTCTCCCCTTCTTTCATTTTAGCCAATCTGCTAGGTGTGAGGTGATACCTCAGAGTTGTTTTGATTTGCATTTCTCTAATTATTAGAGATTTAGAACACTTTCTCATGTGCTTATTGATACTTTTGATTTCTTTATCTGAAAATTGCCTATTCATGTCTCTTGCCTATTTTTCAATTGGGGAATGGCTTGATTTTTTATACATTTGCTTTAACTCCTTGTATATTTGAGTAATTAGACCCCTGTCAGAGTTTTTTGTTATAAAGATTTTTTCCCAATTTGTTGTTTCCCTTCTGATTTTGACTACATTGTTTTTGTTTGTACAAAAGCTTTTTAGCTTAATATAATCAAAACCATTAAATTTACATTTTGTAATTTTCTCTAACTCTTGCTTGGTTTTAAAATCTTTCCTTTCCCAGAGATCTGACAAGTATACTATTCTGTGTTCACCTAATTTACTTACACTTCCCTTCTTTATATTCAAGTCATTCACCCATTCTGAATTTGTCTTGGTGTAGGGTGTGAGATGTTGATCTAAACCTAATCTCTCCCATATTGTTTTCCAAATTTCCCAGCAGTTTTTGTCAAATAGTGGATTCATGTCCCAAAAGTTGGGCTCTTTGGGTTTATCATACACTGTCTTGTTGACATCATTAACGCCGAGTCTATTCCACTGATCTTCCCTTCTATCTCTTAGCCAGTACCATATTGATTTAATGACTGCTGCTTTATAGTATAGTTTGATATCTGGTACTGCTAGGCTCCCTTCCTTCACATTTTTTTTCATTATTTCCTTTGATATTCTTGATCTTTTGGTTATTCCAAATGAAATTTGTTATAGTTTTTCCTAATTCAGTAAAGAAGTTTTTTGGTAATTTGATAGGTATGGCACTAAATAGGTAAATTAATTTGGGTAGTATGTTCATTTTTAGTATGTTAGCTCGTCCTACCCATGAACAGTTAATGGCTTTCCAATTGTTGAGGTCCAGTTTTATTTGTTTGGAAAGTGTTTTGTAGTTGTTTTCGTATAATAGCTGTGTTTGTTTTGTTAGATTGATTCCCAAGTATTTTATATTGTCTAGGGTGATTTTAAATGGTGTTTCTCTTTCTACCTCTTGCTGTTCTAATGTGTTGGAAATGTATAGAAATGCTGATGATTTATGTGCATTTATTTTGTATCCTGCCTCTTTGCTAAAGTTGTTGATTATTTCTACCAGCCTCTTAGTTGATTCTCTAGGATTTATTAAGTATACCATCATAGCATCTGCAAAGAGTGATAGCTTAGTCTCCTCATTGCCTATTTTGATACCTTCAATTTCTTTTTCTTCTCTAATTGCTATTGCTAGTGTTTCTAGTACTATGTTGAATAATAGAGGTGATAATGGGCATCCTTGTTTCACTCCTGATCTTATTGGGAAGGCTTCTAATTTATCCCCATTGCATATAATGCTTGTTGATGGTTTTAGGTATATATTGTTTATTATTTTTAGGAAGGGTCCTTCTATTCCTATACTTTTCAATGTTTTCAATAGGAATGGATGCTGTATTTTGTCAAAGGCTTTTTCAGCATCTATTGAGATAATCATGTGATTTTTGTTTGTTAGACTGTTGATATGGTCAATTATGTGGATGGTTTTCCTAATGTTGAACCATCCTTGCATTCCTGGTATAAATCCCACCTGATCATGGTGGATGACCTTCTTAAATACTTGCTGGAGTCTCTTTGCTAATATTCTATTTAAGATTTTTGCATCTATGTTCATTAGGGACATTGGTCTATAGTTTTCTTTCTCTGTTTTTGGTCTACCTGGCTTTGGAATCAGTACCATATTTGTGTCATAAAAGGAATTTGGTAGGACTCCTTCTTTGCTTATCATATCAAATAATTTGTATAGTATTGGGATTAGTTGCTCTTTGAATGTCTGATAGAATTCACTTGTGAATCCATCAGGTCCTGGTGATTTTTTCTTGGGGAGTTCTTTAATGGCTTGTTCAATTTCTATTTCTGATATGGGATTATTTAGGTATTCTATTTCTTCTGCTGTTAATCTAGGCAATTTATATTTTTGTAAATATTCATCCATATCTCCTAAATTGTTATATTTGTTGCCATATAATTGGGCGAAATAGTCCTTAATGATTGCCTTAATTTCCCCTTCATTATAGGTGAGGTTTCCCTTTTCATCTCTAATACTGTCAATTTGGTTTTCTTCTTTCCTTTTTCTTATTAGATTGACTAGTACTTTGTCTATTTTATCTG
>NC_058135.1:1181809-1272476 GCF_016433145.1 Gracilinanus agilis | reverse complement strand
AGAATCTCTGCCCCCAGGAAGTTTATCATCTAGTTGGAAGAAAAGATTTGCACATAAAACAAAAGAGGGAATACCATGAAGCGCTAAATTAAATAAAAGCATGGTCAGGATGGGACAAGGGAGGGAACTGAAGCTGGGTCTTGGAGGCTGAAGAAAAAGAGAAGAGATGATTCCAAAAAGGAAAAAACAGCATGAACACATGGCCGTGAGCATTCTCTATCAAGAGACTAATCTTTCTCACAACAGCAGGGAGGCGAACACGCTAATCTGATATGAAGCTCTGTGTTGAAAACTCAAAGGAATTAAGGTCCAATGGACCAGACAGGACCAAATTACGGAAAGGCTTGAATGCCAAAGTAAGTCTAGACTTGACATCAATAGACACACACACACACACACACGGATGTACATTACCTGCTCCAAATCCCACAAGTGCACGAGCAACCAACATGTAGTATTTATTGTGGGAGGGAGGTACGTGGACATAGGCATAGAGGCAATTGGCTGCCACTGAAATGAAGATTGAGATCACAAGAGGTTCTTTCCTTGGTCTATAATTAGACCACAAACCAAAGAGAGGTGAAGCTACCATTTGGCCAAGACTATAAGAAGCAATAATCCAGCCCAAGAAACTTGCATCTGCTGTGGGATCGATCTGCAAATAGAAATACAACCCGTTAAGTGCTAGATTTAGGAACAAGGAAGACCTGGTTCCAAGGCCCAACTCAGTCACATACTAGATGTACGACCCTAAGAAAATCACTTTCTGGCTGAGCTTCCCAATGTATAAAATAAGGGTACTATCCCCATCATATTTACCCTCGTAGGATGGATATGGAGAACAAAAGGGATAATGTTCATGAATTGCTCTCTCAACCTTAAAGTGCTACATAAATGTTGATTGTCATTCTTTTCTGGTCATGAAATAATATTAAAAAAATAATGAAAAGTTACTGTGTAAGAAAAGGAAACTAAGTCAGAGACCTCTAACTGACTTCAGAGACCTCTAAAATCCACAGGAGTAAAGTTAAATCTACTTTTCAGCATGTTACTGCACACCAAAAAAACCAGGGTCAGGAAGACTTGTCTTTTGGATGAACATAGTAATCTCGAAAGAACGTAAGCAGCTAAATAAAAGCTTATGAATGAGACCAGAGAATGCCGAATGAAGTGACGCAATCGTTGAGATTTCAGAGAGTAAAACGGCTGTCGGCAAATTATATTGTTAAAATGTAGGCTTTGTGGTGAGCTCCGTGAGGAGTACAGAATACAGATCGTACACCTAAGCTACAGGTACACAATCTGAGCCTGTGGATGCTGTGACAGGGGTAGAGAAGAAAGCAATGGAAGTGACGAAAGATTAGGCCATAATGGTCCCAACATAAAAAGCTCTGGAAAATGTAACCCGAGGGGCTGAGGGGTAACACTCAGCAGTGATCTTCAAAAACATAGTATGCTCTACATCAGGGGCTAAATAGAAAGCCAGTAAAAGAAGTACAGTGACTTGGGGGACCACATTTTATTAGAAGGAGCTCCCTGAACGATTTAAGGAGTAAGCTCACTAAACCCCCTCACATAAGCAACCATACAATTTCCCAAACATTTATTAACTGTACACACTTATGATACAAAGGGTGGTTTCTTCCAGTCCGTCATTCTAATGAGCCACGTAAAAGCAGGAAGTGAGTGAAGACTTACAAACCTTTTGGAGGTATGGCCATACTGACATAATTACGATCGAAAACCCTGTGAAAGGTGAACAAAAACCAAGTCATTTTACAGTTCTAGTGGCAAATAGAGTCCACAACATTACAGACCGAAAATGAGGTTATAAAACTTTCCCGCTCGACTTCTGTTCTCAACTCTGATAATGGCATCGAGGGGAGCAAAGGGGGTCCACAAACATTCTATCAGAGGCAAAAATGCTGATTTAAAAGAAACCCAAGACAGAAAAGTTGTTCCTAATGGCTCCTGGTGCTGAACAACAGAAGAAATAACCTCCCTTGGTGTGGAGAACTTCACAAGTGTAATATACTGCTGCAAATGCTGTTGAGCTTTATGGGTTTACTTGGTGTTTTGGGGCAAAGCAGGATGACAAATATGAAGCTTGGGCCAACATCTTAAACCATAGTCTACAACAAATTCAAAAAGGCCCGTGCCCTTATTTCTCAAGATCAGATGCAGATCCTAAAGAACCCTCCTAGCTATGGGGAGGGGATGAATTCTTAGTCAAGTAGGGGACAGAAGCTGGTACAAAAGAGAAAAAGAGATCCCTCTGATGACATGAAATGGAAAAGCTTCTAGACAAAGAAAACAAACTCATCTAGGAAGAAAAAGGGAAGTCATGAACTGGGGGAAAAACACGTATCAAATTTCTCTAAAAAAGGTCAGTTACAAAGTCACAGAAATCACAAAGACCCAAGGCGGTGTCAAAACAAATACAATGAAAATGAGTGTAAATGGAAGTTTGTGAGATGATCACCATTTCCCCCCCCACTCTTCATTTTCCTTGAAATCTGATTTTCACACATTACCATTTGGCACAGTGGACAGACAAAACAGAAGAGAAACGAAGGGGCAGCAGCCAGCTGACACTGGTGGTCCCCCAAGCCTGAGATATGCTCTTCCCCTCATTTCACTGCTCAGGGAAAAACCCTGTTTTCTCCATGACTTCACTCCAGCAGCGCCTCTGTGCCCAAAGCCACCTTTGCTGATGCCTCCTATCTCCCCTTCTCCCTAAGTCTTTGCTGGCGGTAACCTCGTATTCACTTGGTATGTTATTTCTGTGCTTGGGTCTGTACACGTTGTCTCCCGTCATCAGAACACGGGCTCCTTAAAATCAGAGTGAGTTTCTCTTTTGGCTTTGGACCCAGAGTTCAGCGTGGAGGCGCTTAAGAATGACAGCTAGCACTTAGAGAACATTTTAAGGGGTGCGGAGCACTTTCTGTATGTTGTCTCATCCGATGAATAAATGCTTTGTCAGCTGATTCTCTAGGGCAGTCCCAAATGAAGACACTGGAATAAATACACGACCGCCGCTCCAGGAGGTTACACTGGGAAAAAGCCCACCCTTGTAATACTGCCCTTCCATTTTCACGCGGGACATTTAATCTAAAGATTCCATTGCTTCTAAAGGCTATTTTGGTAAGAGAACAAAACTCAGTCATCCTTGAAGCCACAGGACTCCAATGGTTTGCTTCCTTCCCGCCCCCGATGACTTACCTACGCTACTGAGAAACATAGTGAGATAGAGTATCCGGATGGACTGCCACCGACTGCGACGATGCTCTTCGGTCTCTATGACATCCCGCTGCCTAGATGAGAGAGAAATAAGGAAATCACATCTGCATAAAGTCGCTAGCACGGATAGGCCAGTACGTAAGGGGAGTCGTGGAGGAGGATCTAATCACGGACGAAAACTGTCAGGGAGGTGGAATCGATGTCTAGAGGCCTGTGTAACGCGCCGTAAAGACACAGGTAGAAGAGGAAATCGCTGCCTTCGATGGATGCCAGCGGTCAGGAATAGGAAGAAAAACCCTTCCTTTTTGAAGTTCGGCTTAACGACAGTACTGAATACTTATGGGAAGCATTTGGAAAGGCTCTAAGATTTTGCCCAAGTAACTGTTCTAAAGAAGGCTGATGCTTGTTTGGTTGTCAAGCGTAACTCTTCATATCACCTACCCAAACCTGACTTTATACAGGCCGCCAGGCCTCAGGAGGTCACTTCCCAGCTGTGCGACCCTGGGCAAGTCACTTCACCTCCACTGCAAGCCCTGACCCTTCTGTCTTAGATGTGTTACTAAGACAGAAAGTAAGGGTTTCATAAACAAAAACAAACAAAACAAGAGAAGAAAGCTCAAGAAATTTTAGTGATCACTACAGGGCTTAAAACATCCAAGCCCCCAGGGAGCAGCAGAAAATGCAAAGTTTCGGCCCTGAATTGTGCTGGAGCTTTAAGTCAATGAGGCTGTGTGGCAGGTGGCAGAAAAGGCCTCCAGACCTGTTTCATGTCATTCCCAGGCAATGTCAGCAAGTCTAATGTGTACAACGTCTTCTCTTATTCCAGCGTCACCTCACCTGCTATAAGCACATCTACCTGATGGCATAATTTTTTTCCTGGAATATGGTGGTAAAATAGACCCGGATGGAGAAATCTCCACACTGGGAGCCACGAAACCGTACACCTAAACTTAACAGGCAGCTGACACTACTTTTCCTGCAGTTCTCTGGAAAACCTACTCTAGGGCAGTCTAGGATACCAGCCAAGAGTCTCAGAGTTCTCCTTTGTGTATCCTTTCTACACATCTATTGGGCAGCATAGCTATTTGGGGAAAGTCACCAGTTCGGGCCTCTTTCGGGCTTTAATGGATGGCTTGGAAGAATCCACCGAGGGCATGCCTATCAGATATGAAACTGGGAGCATTTATACTTCATTGTTGGATAGGCCTGGGGCCCAGCCAGAAATTTCTCTAAAGAATCTAGACGAGTGAATCAGTGAAATCTGCTAAAATTCAGTTCAGTACGGACTGCAGCTAGGCAGTACTTTCTGTCTCTTTATCGACATTTTCCCATGTAATATTGTGCTCGCCGATTTAAAAATATTACAGGATGAATGTGATGTCCTCTATGTAACTGGGTGAAACAACATTCCAAAGGATAAGATCTTGGGAACATCCAAGGGGACGGCGAGCTCAACAGGAAGGAGTATGGCACTGCAGCCAACCAAGGTGAATTCATTTTCTCCAGGGACCAAGGATGCCATCAATGGAGGCAACACAACCATCTGCTGCCCTACAAATTTCCTCTGGAAGCACAGATCCCTGCAGATTAGCAAATTGCAGTCAACAGTGCCTGGTCCTCCAGAGTAGCCTGGGGGCCCCTGGAGGTGGGTCATCTAGCAGCAGGATTTAGTCACCATCTAAGACCAGGGAAGTCAGGGCCTCACTTATGTTTGTGCCCTGGTTCGACACACCTGGAATACTATATCCTAGTTCGAGGTGCCCCATTTTAAAATAATTATCATCTCCTATCTCTATATGGAGGTGGAGTTTACAAAGCCCTTTTCTCACGACAACCCTGTTGGCAGGGAGAGTGCAAAGATCTATTCTCCTGGCAAGGCTGTATGACTTCAGAAGTGTAGGGATCTTCCAGTGAGGAAGCTCCTTCCCCCAACTGAGATCATTCTACAACTGAAGGGTCTCTGTCAAGGTTCCCACCTGCAAACGGTCACACAGAGAAAGTGTGACTTAGGTGCAAGTCTCTGAGCTGGGAGTCAAACTGGAGTCATGGCTGTTTCTATGACACCACAATGGAAGCTGTCACCCAGGAGAGCATCTAAGCTAGGGAGGAGTCTCACACCAAGAGCAGTGGTTAAACAAATGAGAAGAACTGAGAGGAGAAATGGGAGGAGAAAGGAAGAGAGAAATTTCTGTTTGAAGCAATGGATGAACCTACCAAAGTTAACCCATTTATCAAGTGCCTGCTGTGGGTCACATCCTAAACTAAGTGCTAGAACTAGAAAGCAACATATAAAATAATAACTGATATTCTATTCAGGGAAACAATGTGTATAAAAAGAAGTGCTTGCAAAATAAACCCAGAGTAACTTTTAGCAGAGGTATTAGACAAATGGCAAGGCACATGGCAGAACTTCTGCTCAGATATATGGATGTGCTAAATGAGGAAGAGACCTGTGAGTTTGTATAGTTTGGTCTGGTATATTAGAGGCCTAATTTTCACTTGTGTTGCCTCACTCAAGTTTAGGCACTTGGGCTCTGTTTACTTATTTGTAACATGACAGATGAGGAGCAGTTAGGTTGCCCAGTAGATAGAGAGCCAGAACCAGAGATAAGAGGTCTTTGGTTCAAGTTTGGCCTGAGAGGCTTCCCAGCTGTATGACCCTGGGCAAGCCACTTACTCACAATTGCCTAGCCCTTTTAGCTTTTCTGCTTTGGAGCCAATACTTTGTTATGATTCTAAGAAGGAAGGTAAGAGTTTAAAAACAAAACAAAAATTGGGTGGATATCATTGAAACACCTGGGCTTTCCATCTGCCTTTCTTTACTCTTATTAAATGGCTGGCCTACCTTCTTTTCCTAACTATAAATCTGCATAATTTCCTCTAGGCCATTTTTTTGGGGAAAAATTTTAATTTAGAATATTTTTCCATGGTTACATGATTCATGTTCTTTCCCTCTCCTCCTCCCACAGCCAATGAGCAATTTTACTGGGTTTTACATGTGTGATTGTCCAAGGCCTATTTCCATATTATTGCACTAGGGTGATTGATCATTTAGAGTCTACGTCCCCAATCATATCCCCATTGACCCATGTAATCAAGCAGTGGTTTTTCTTTTGTGTTTCTATCCCCACAGTTCTTTCTCTGGATGTGGATAGTGTTTTCTCGGAAGTCCTCTGGTCTACTTCTTGCATGCAAGTCCTACAGCCCATCACCTGGCTCTTACTGCCCTCATTTAAACAATACAATCCGTGAGGAATCCAAACTGTGCTGCTGAGCCACAGCTGTTTGGCAGAAGTGGGAGAATACTGGTGCTGAGAAGATTAGTTTGTGTTTTGAGGACAACCTGAAAATGCTGTTCAAATCCTCAAATATAATCTCCCTGTTCAACTCAGCTTGGTTCCCAGGTCACCCACTGCAGGTGTCTAAACATAACCAACACCTGATGGATTCTATCCAACTCATGTGGTCTCTCACAACAGGTCATAGTCCCAATTAGAGAAAGTCTCAGGTGAGTCTGATAAACACCTTCAGAGCGGGCATGTTTTCCCATCTTCAGCAGATTTTTAAAAGAAAATCAGGAAGGTGGAAAAGAAGTTGCCTCAAACAGTAACTGCAGTAAGAAGTACAAGCTGAAAAGGACAAAAAAAAAAAAAGGGATAGAAAAACCTTGGGAACAAAAACACATCTGCAAAAGAAACGAACCTTGAGGGCAAAATTACATGTACAAAGTACAGTGCCAGGGCCAAGGAGGAGAATGGGTCATTAAGGGAAAAGGTGAAATTATGGTAGGTTTTTTACTAAGGCAAAAGGCAGGGGAGCAGAGTCCTAGTGTTGGAAATATTTCAATGCAAAATGCTTTAAAAACTTTTAAATAAGGTGTTTAAAAGGGAAAACTTTCAACCATCCAGGAAACTCACATATCTAGAACTGTTCTTCACTCACTTTCAGGCATGTTACCTTCCACCCCATTTGGGATTTTCTTGGCAAAGATACTAGAGTGATTTTCCATTTCCTTGTCCAGTTCATTTTACAGATGAGGAAACTGAGGTAAAAAAAAGGACAAGTGATTTGCCCAGGGTCACAAATCTAGTGTCTGAGGGCGAATTTGTACTCCTGGTCCTCCTGACTCCACCAGCCACTCATCTTTAGAACTGCATTCTCCGGAATTCTGGGATGAGTGAAGTCTTGTTTCAATGGAGTTGTTTCACAGTTTTTGCTTCAGCCAACGTTATGATGTGATTAATAGATTTTTTTAAAGGGAAGAAGCCAATATAAATGTGGTACAATGCTAAAGGACTGCAGAAAAAAGCATTCTTGTGGGAGGGCAGCCAGCGCAGTAAAACGCTCAGGGTTCGAATACTTAAACGATGCCCCCACTCTACCTCACATCCTTAAGGCCAAAGACAGGCCAGATTCGACCGCAAAGGTGCCCCAGGTGTCGGCCATTTCGTTCAGGATAGGAGGGGCCGATCGGACTCCCCAACACTCAAAAACGGGGCGCTCTTTCACGGGATGCCTTCCCCCTAGAAAGCTCAAACACTCTGGGCCCGTCGCCTACGCCTCCGAAGCCCGAACTTTATCTCCTCCCGACACCGAGGCTAGAGCCGGCGCAGGGTCCAGAACCTGGATCTGGAGGAATATGGGGGGGGGGGGGAGCGAGGTCCAGGAGCCCAGGCGTGTCCCCGGGGCAAGAGGTGACACAAGTGAGGAGCGGGAGTACAAGCCGAACAACTGTCGCCTCCTGACACGGGCCCATTCCGTGAGAGACGAAACTGAGATGGAAAGGGGGGTTTTGCCCCGAGTGGCTGCAGTTGCGCAGCGAGAACCGGCATCAGGAGGCCCCGCGCCCCTGCTTCAATCTCCCCGCGTATAAAAGAAGCGTAGCGCGGGGGAGGAGGCCCCCCCCAACCCCCACTCACTCGCTCTCCGGGCCCCGCTCCCCCAGTAGGGGCTGTTTCTCATCGGTGGCTCCGTGGACGGCCATGACCAAGCAGCCTCCGAGACCGCGGAGGGGACAGGAGAGATCAAACTCCGAAGACGACTCTCGCGACCCAGAGGCGCTCTTCGTAGTCCGGGTTTGGAGCCGCAGCGCGTGCGCGTGGGGGCGGAACTTACAGAGCCTAGGTGAGGGCGCGTGCGCGGGAGGGTGGGCCAGACTCGAGGCCTACCCCCCACAAGCCGACCCCGTGACCTTTCCTCGCAGCGCGCCCGATGGCGGCGGTGCTTGACACGAGATGGAGGACGGGCAGGAGCCAAACGGACGCTCGCCCCGCCCCCGGCTCCGTCCGCAGTCTCCTCCCACCGTGGCGGGCGGCTGCAGCAGGTGGGCCTGAGAGGAGGAACCCCGAACTGGGAGCTTAAGGGGCTGCGGGCTATTGGAGAAGCCTCAGCCTGGCGGCCCTAGGTAAGTGGCGCGCGGAGGGTTATGGGTGGGGCGGACGGGGAGGGGACAGAGTGCCGGGCTGGCGCCCAGACCTGGGGGGAGGGAGAGAGCGCGCGCCCGTGCTGGGAGGGAGGAGAAGGAGGAGGTGGTGGAGGAGGGGAGGGGACGCGCGCCCAGGGCAGACTAGAGGAGGGGCGAGATCCTGGGGCGTCGGAAGGAGGGTAAGTGCCCTCTGGCGCGCTCCGTGGGAGGACGGGGCTCTGGCCCCGTCAGGAAGAGGAAGGGGTTTACCTTAGCGCCTCGTCGTCCCCGCGTCCCTTCTCGGGCACGAGCTTCGAGCCGCCTAGTGCTTAGGTGACCTTGGGTAAGTCACTTCCCTCTGGGCCTCAGTGTGTGTCCTTCTGTAAAACGTGGGGATGGGTCGCCCTAGAGCTGAAGATATCGGAGCGCCTTGCAAGCGCCGGGAGACTCAAACGTGGGTCCATCGGACACCGGGCCGAGTTGGCGCGAAGCAGATCTGCTGCCTTGTTTGTTACTTTATTACGTTGGGGTCCGTGGGCAAGCCCCACTCTGGGTCGCGGCCCTCCCTCCCGGGGTGAGGGCAGATCAGAACCAAGCCCGGAGGGAAGGTGCAGAGGACCCCCCCTCCCCCCGGGTCCTTAGGCGGGATGGGCAAGAGCAGCAGCAGAGGCTGCAACCCAGGAAAGCAGGGGACGGGCCCTCTGGGCTTTCTAAAGTCCATCGGGCAAGAGGGAGTCCCAGCAGCTTCCTGAGCTGGGGCAGGACCCGGCCACACTGCAGCCCCGGTGCAAGCCCCGATAAGTCCAGGGCTGCCGCGCGCGCGCGCTTCGGTGTGCGTGTGGAATCGCCTTCCCGGATGCCTTCTTCCCTATTCCTTGCGCGCCTGGCTTGCTTTGTGCTTGCATTTGTTTGCACGTTGAAGCCCGACTCAGACTGCCAACTTGCTGGGAGCGGGAGCTAGCTTGTGCCTCGTGTTGGATCCCCGGCACTTAGCCCGAGTAAGTGCTCCATCCCTGTCCTTTGTTGGATGGATTCCCAGGTCTTGCTTCCGACCATTGCTGGGGAAGCCCCTCCTGCCCCCCGTTAGAGCTCGCCGCCGCAGCGTTCCCGAGGGCAGCTGCCCAGGCAGCAAAGACAAGGGTCTCTCCTGTTTCCTGGCTTAGCTTTGGCTTTATCTGTAGTCCGGGCTGAGCGCTGAAATGCTAGGGGGAGCCTCCTGCCTGGGGCCTCTGTAGACTCCTCCCAGCCGGACTTCTCCACAGGAAGGAAGTCCGAGTGGTTAGAAAGGTTCCTTTGGTCACTTATTGTGATGTCCACCGAGAGGTGTTGAATGTTCTCCTGCAGGCCCTCCTGAGCCTCGGGCTTCTGAACTCTGGGTCCCAAAGCCTTTACTAAGGAAGTGCCTTCTGTGCGCTCGACCCCAGGGGAGGCTCTGAGGGTACGAGTGCCAAAAAGAGCCCTCGAAGAAAGATTATACCCAGAAAAGGCTGACGGGCATGTGGTGAGAGAGGAAGAGCGTGATGGTCCGCAGAGAAATCCAGCCGAGAACCTGATGGAAAACGTAGCTCCCTGGAAAGGGTGGGGCCTCCAGGAAGGGAGGCCTAGGGAGGAGTTCCTGGTTCCACCCTCCAGGCCCCCAATCAGAAGGGAGAGGCCCTGGAGGGTGCTGAATTGCCCAGCCTAGTCTCCCAAGTGAAGAGCTTATTCGTCCTGGGGGGAGGCCGTCTTGGGAGGCCTTGGAAGGAATGGTTCTCTCTCTCCTCCGCTTCACAGAGGTAGTGTGAAGGCGAGCTTTGCCTCTTCTCCTTTTGCAGTTCCCTCAACTTGTGAGAAAGCGGCTCTCTTGTTAGTAACCCTGAGAATGACCTTGTGTCTTCTCACTACCCCTTTCAGATGGGTATTACAGCCCTTTTATTGGTTACCTGTGAGGAAATTGTGCTCTGATGAGAGCTTTAGTGACCTATTGCAGGCCACCTACAGCTGGTCTTGGGTTGGATGGAGGTTGGGGGGTTTGGGACTCCAACCCCAAAATCCTTTCTCCACCAATTCTCCCAGTGAGAAAAAGTGAGAAGTGAATGAAAATGAAGCTATAAGATTAGTAATTAATGGAGAGGGGGGGGAACTGTGGCTGCTGTATGTATACACTGCAATTTAAAAATAATTTCAGTACTTTCGTTTTTTAAACCCTCACTTTCCATCTTAGAATCAATACTGCACCTTGCTTCCGAGGCAGAAGAGTGGTAAGGGTGGGCAATGGGGGTCAAGTGACTTGCCCAGGGTCACACAGCTGGGAAATATCTGAGGTCAGCTTTGAACTCAGGACCTCAGGTCTCTGGGCCTGGTTCTCAATCCACTGAGCTAGCCAGCTGCCTCCAGTACTTACTTTTAAGGATAAATAAACATTTAAATGAAGTGTGTCAGTTTTCAAGCAAAGAAATCAAAGGGTGTGTTGCTTAAATGTCTAGAGAGCAGTGACACCAGATCTTTTTACATCATGACCAGACAGAACTTGCTTCACTTTAGTAACATAGCTCAGCTTAATGAAATGCAGTTCTAGGAAAGAGCTCAGTTGTTGGCACAGAAGCACTTTGGTTATTTATGGAGCTACATTTTCTCTCTGGCTTTGACTCTGCTTTGTAGCTTATTGACGAATTTCCTCAGTTCACTTTCTGTGCGAGGATTCATGCTATAAAAAAAATCGATCCCAGATATATCAATAGATGCAGAAAAGGCATTTGGAAAATACAACACCCATTCCTTATAAAGATGTTAGAAAATCCTCAAAGGGGTATATGCTATCGATCGAAAACTATAAGCAAGCATTATCTGTAATGGGGATACGCTAAAACGCTATCCAGTAAGATCAGGTGGAAAGTGAGGATACCCACTAGTAAGTGCAGGAAAAGAAATCAAAGGAATTAGAATAGGCAACGAAGAAACAAAATTGTCGTTCTTTGCACATAATATACCTAGAGGATTCTAGAAACTCAACCAAAAAAAACTAATAAAATAATTAACTTCAGCAGAGTCCCAGGATACAAAAGAAACCCACGTAGATGATCAGCATTTCTAAATACCAACAAAATCCAAAAATGAGATAGAACAGACAATTCTGTTTAGAATAACCCTGGGCAATATAACACCCCCCCCCAACAAACCCAGCAATTATGAACACAATTACAAAGTACTCTTCCCACAGTCCGATCTAAGCAATTAAAAAAGCATTAATTGCTTATGGATAGGCCTAGCCAATATAGTGAAAATGACAATTCTACCTAATTTTATTTATCTAGTTTTATCTAGTCAGGACCAGTCAAATTGCCCAAAAATTATTTCATAGAACTAGAAAAAACATCAACAAAGAAGAACAAAAGGCCAAGAATATCAAGGGAATTAATGGGGGGGGAAATGAAAGAGGCCTGACAATACTAGATATCAAACTGGAAAGGAGTAATCATCAAAGCAATCTGGTACTGGCTAGGAAATAGAAGGGTGGATCAGTAGAATAAATAAGGTCATCAGTGGAGGGCAATGAATGTCCGTAGCAACTTAGTGTTCAGTAAACCCAGAGATCCAAGTCTTTGGGTGAAAGAACTCACTATTGAACAAAAACTGCTGGGAAAACTGGAAAGCAGTATGGCAGAGATTAGGCATGGCCCAAAATCTCACACCAGACACCAGGATAAAGTCAAAATGGATACTTGGGAACATGACAAAGTTTGTCTGTCAGACTTATGGATAAGGGAAGAATTTATGACCAACCAAGATATAGAACCTTTTGAAAAAACAAATAGATAATTTTGTTTACATGAAATTTAAAAAAGGTTTGTACAAATAAAAACAATGCAACTAAGATTAGAAGGGAAACAAATTTGAGGGGAATTTTTATAGCAAAGTATCTGACAAAGTCTCATTTCTCAACTATATAGAGGAACTGAGTCAAATTTATAAGAATACAAAGCATTCATTCCCCAGTTGTAAAATGTTCAAAGGATATGAACAGGTAGTTCTCAGAGGAAGAAATTAAAACTATCAATACTCATATGAAAAAATGCTCCAAAGTACTACTAATTAGAGAAATGCAAATTAAAACAACACTACCTCACACCTAAGTTGGCTAGCGTGACCAAGAAAGAAAATGATCAATGTTGGCAAGAATGTGGGAAAATTAGGACACCAATAAACACTGTTGATGGGACTGATGCAAAATTGCTCCGGAGAGCAATCTGGAATCAGGCTCAAGGGGCCACAAAACTATGTATACCCTTTGACCCAGCAATACCATTACCAGTCTGTATGCCAAAGATATTAGAGATAAGGTGAAAAGACCCACCTATACCAAAATATTTTTAGCAGTTCTTTTTGTAGTGGCAAAGAATTGGAAACTGAAAGATTGTCCATCACTTGGGAAATGGTTGTATATGGTTGTCAGCGGAATACTGTTGTGCCATAAGGAATGCTGAACAAGATGAGTTCAGAAAAACCTGGAGGGACTAATATTATCTGATTGAAAGTGAAGTGAATAATGTATATGGTGACCAAATTATTATAAGATGTTAAGCTGGGAAGGACTAAACGATTATCTAATTATCTAATGATGATAATGCTCTCCATAGCCAAAGAAGGAACAGTTGGGATCTGAGTGCAAATGAAAGCATGCCCTCTATTTCCTTCTTGAGATTTCTATTGTATATGTGATTTGTGTCTTCTATCAAGACATGAAGTTATGGAAATATGTATTACATGGAATTACAAGTATAATCTATATTACACAATTTACTGCCAGGGGAGGGGAGGGATCAGGGAAGGTATGGAGAAAAATCTTAATTTTAAAATGTCAGAAATATTGTCAGAAAGTGTTTCTCTGTGTAACAGAAAAACATTTTTTTAAAAAAGAAAAGAAAAGAAAATTTATGCCTCAGCTATATCACTGCCACTATCATTGGTCATTCACTGGTGGCCTTCAGAATTTTGAAGTCATTCTGGGTTGTTTTCCTTTACATTATTATGATTGTGGCAGTTGATACATATTGCAGAATTTGGCCTGTTTCTGAATTCTTCATGTTCGTTTCTTGTGGTGTAGCAATATTCTATCATGCACCATAATTCAGTTATTCTGCAATCAGTGAATACTTGGTTTCCTTTCAGTTTTAGTTACTACAAAAAATGTTGTTGTAAGTATAATAAATATTATGGATTTTATATATATGTATATAAAACACAGATATAAATATAAACTCGAAGGAGACAGGGGAAAGGCTCATATGTTTTCAGTTTTGCCAATTTGATTAGTGTGAGATAAAACCTGTTTTATTTTTCCGTAGCTATTTAGAACTTTTTTCATATGGTTGTTTGTAGCTTGGATCTTTTGGGAAAACTTCTTGTCAACTTTTGAGAAATGATTTTTGCTTATATTTTTATCAGTTTTGTGTGTGTGTGTGGTGTACACATTAGGTCTTTCATCAGAAAACTTGCTATAAACATTTTCCCTCATTAACCACTTCTCTTCTGATTATCACTACCTCCATTGGTGTTGCTTTTGTAAAAGCACTCTTTGTTGTAGGAAAGAACTTCAAAGTAAGAAAGTTGATTGGGGATCGGTTAAAACAAATTACAATGATAGAGTATTACCAGTTATGAGAAGGGAGAGGAAAGTACAGGACAGAAGCTATGTACAGGACACCCACATTTAGGGAGCGGGACATGAGTAATGAGTGTTAAGTGGTCAGATGAGTAGGAGGAGAACCCTAAGGGGGGGGAGTCATGGGGATGTTAAGGAAAGAGGAATTATTGGGAAGGTAGGGAGTGATGAATAGTGTTAGAAACTGCAGAGAAATGGAGAAAAGACCTTAGGATTTAACAATTCAGATATGATCACCTTGGAAAAAAGTTTCCCTAGAGTTTAGAAGAGTTAGAAGAAGCCAGATTAGGAAGGATTGAGAAGTGGGGGGTAAGGCAGAAGAGTTAAGGAGGAGAAATAGTTTCTATTTATTTATATGCCACTGACTTAGTCTGAGACCAAGATGTCAAAAAGACCTGTGCATGGCACCCATAGGTATTTAGTTATTTACTTATACTTAATTGCTTATTCAGAGTTGCCTTAATTACCTTATTTTTCCCTTGAGAAGGGTAGACAGAAGTTCTCTGACTCAATCCTGAGAGTTATAGCAGGGGTCGGCAACCTTTTTGGCTGTGAGAGCCATAAACGCCACATTTTTTAAAATGTAGTTTCGTGAGAGCCGTCCAGTGCTCACAGTGCCGCTCCTGTAACAGCGCCTGAAAAAAAATTGACTTTATGGCTCCTGCAGAAAGAGCCATATGTTGCCAACCTCTGATTTATAGAGTAGCCCCTATTTCCCGAGATATCTGATATTTTTACTAAATGAGGTGCAGTATTCCTAGAGCCCCTGGTTTATGGGATGAAAATATTTTTGTTCTGATGAAATAAGAAGATTCACAGAATTTGAGAACTTGATGATTAGTAGAGACTTCAGCTGGCCAGTTTAATCCATACATGAGAGGGATCCCTACTAGAAGTAACAAGCCAGAAGCAATCATTCCTTTCTTTTCTATTGAAGATTCACCCCTACCATATTTAACCTACCATATTTTAAGGTAGGCCATTCCACTTTTGGACAGCTCTAATTGACTATTCCTCTCAATTTTCCTTGTTCAAGTTACCTCCTTGTCAAAATTACTTTACTATGTGGTTCTTATGCAGAGGTGCCTTTGTCCAAATCCTTTTTATATAGTAAACTGTCCAGAACCTGGGTGGGATGCCATACCTCCTTGCCAGGTACCTCTCTCTCTCCTAGTAAACAACCTAATAAATGTCTCAAACGGTGTCAGATTTCGGGGTTTGTTCTCAAGAATAGTAGGCCCGAGATCACATCTCATCAGAATTTAAAGTTTAAAACCCTTATTGGTTTTGGCACTTTAGAGCTGTGTAGTGGTTGATGGACCACAACGGTAAGTTATTTATAGTCTGATTCTTAGCCCAGAGATGGTTTAATATATCACCTTTAGACTGATCTGTATTTTGGAATGTCATTGCTTTAACAGACAGTGGCAGTCATGACTAGCAATGACGACTTCAGATGTTCTGTTTAATGTATCACAGTCTGTGAGCAAAAAGGATTGCTTTGGTGAACATTAGAGAAAAGAGAAGTAGTTGGTTTAAAATTTTCATTCAGACCCTACTAAAACATGAAGTAATTGTATCTCTTTCTCTTATTATCTAAGCTCCTAGTTGGTGTGGTGGGTAGAATGCTGCTAGATTTGGAGGTCAGGAAGACCCGAGTTTGAATCCTGCCTTTGTCACATACTAACTGCTTGACCCCTGGGTGAGACTTATATCTGTCTCTGTTTCTTTATCTGTAAAGTGGAGATAATAATAGTATCTCCATCTCAAGATTATTATGAGGATCAAATGAGATAATATATGTAACTAACATTTGCAAGCCTTAAAGTGCTGCACAAATGCAATGGGTCACCTTCTTAAAGCTACTGGTTTCCAATATTTTATGCTTTAAATGTAGCATTTTGGTTATACATCTTAGTTAATCTTTGGTTTTCAATTTTAAAATCATAATTACTCCCCCCACCCCTTACATGATTGAATCATGATTTCTTTTTTTCCCCCTCATCATTACATTGGGGGACATACCTATTTGAAATTTTTAAAGTTATTATAATGAGGGGCAGCTAGGTGGCTCCATGGATAGATAGCCATGCTTGGAGTCGGGTCTGGCCTTAGACCCTTCCTATGTGACCCAGAGCAAGTCACTTAAGCCCAGTCGCCTAGCCCTTACCCACTCTTCTGCCTTGGAACAGATATTTGCATCGATTTTAGGACTGAAGGCAAAGATTAAAAAAAACAAACAACTATAATGAGAGATTTTAGTGAACCAGTGCCATTTCTTCTCTCATCCCCTCATTGTCTTCTTTCTTTGGTTCCTCTGAGGGTTGAACTGTTAGTGTCACTTTCCTGATGCTGAACTGGGAAGAACAGGCAGCAAACTGCATTTTGTTTTGTTTGGTGTCTTATGGTTCATAACATTACCTGCCAGACCAAAAGGAAAAGCATTTGTGGTGACAGAGGGCAATATGGTTAGTTTATAACTTACAAAAATGGCAAATGGATATATGAAAAAATAAAGTTTCAGGGAATATATATTCATCTCATGTGAAAATCGGCAAGTTAAATAATACCTCATGATCTAAAAGAAACTGTGCTTAACGTATACATAAGTACAGTAACTGTCCTAGAATGATAGTGTGAAAGAATTTTAGAGGTGATCTTTAGCTTAACAGCTTAGTGTTCCTTATCTGTTCCTAAATTCAATGTTAAAATTATGGCTAATAGTTATTTGGGGGTTTTTTTTGTTTGTTATAGCTCTTAAAATAGGACTTAATGGATTGGATTTATTCAGATGCCTTTGTGAATATTATTTTTAAAATAATATGGAATATATTTGGCACTGAACCATTAAATTTATGAGAGTTGCCTCTCAACTTTTTTTAAAATTTAAAATTTCACCAGGTCCAGGAGCTTTGTTTTCTTTGTCAGTGAGTCAACCAGCATTTTTTTTAAAGCTTATTTAATTATTTAATTTAGGGTACTTTCCCGTAATTACAGGATTCATGTTCTTTCCCTCCCCTCTCCATCTCAAGATTATTTCCACTGGGTTTTACGTGTGTCATTGATCCAGACCTATTTCCATATTATTGATATTTGCACTAGGGTGATTGTTTAGAGTCTTTATATCTCCAATATCTTCATTGAACAATGTGATCAATCATATGTTTTTCTTCTGTGTTTTCTACTCCCACGGTTCTTTGGATGTGGATAGCATTGTTTCTCATAAGTCCCTCAGAATTGTCCTGGATCATTGCATTGCTGCTAATAGAGAAGTCCATTATATTCAATTGTACCACAGTGTATTGCTCTCTGTGTATAAGGTTCTTCTGGCTCTGCTCCTCTCACTCTGCATCAATTCCTGGAGGTCTTTCCAGTTCACATGGAACTCCTCCAGTTTATTATTCCTTTTAGCACAATAGTATTCTATCACCAGCATATACCACAGTTTGTTCAGCCATTCCCCAATTGTAGGGCATCCCCTCCTTTTCCAGTTCTTTGCCACCACAAAAAATGCAGCTATAAATATTTTTGTACAAGTCTGTTTATCTATGATCTCTTCGGGGTACAAACCCAACAATGGTATGGCTGGATCAAAGGGCAGGCATTCTTTTATAGCCCCTTGAGCATGATTCCAAATTGCCAGCCAGAATGGCTGGATCAGTTCACAACTCCACCAGCAATGCATCAGTGTCCCAATTTTGCCACATCCCCTCCAGCATTCATTACTCTCCCCTTCTTTCATTTTAGCCAATCTGCTAGGTGTGAGGTGATACCTCAGAGTTGTTTTGATTTGCATTTCTCTAATTATTAGAGATTTAGAGCACTTTCTCATGTGCTTATTGATACTTTTGATTTCTTTACCTGAAAATTGCCTATTCATGTCTCTTGCCCATTTTTCAATTGGGGAATGGCTTGATTTTTTTATACAATTGATTTAACTCCTTGTGTATTTGAGTAATCAGACCCATGTCAGAGTTTTTTGTTATAAAGATTTTTTCCCAATTTGTTGTTTCCCTTCTGATTTTGACTACATTGTTTTTGTTTGTACAAAAGCTTTTTAGCTTAATATAATCAAAACCATTTAATTTACATTTTGTAATTTTCTCTAACTCTTGCTTGGTTTTAAAATCTTTCCTTTCCCAGAGATCTGACAGGTATACTATTTTGTGTTCACTTAACTTATTTATAGTTTCCCTCTTTATATTCAAGTCATTCACCCATTCTGAATTTATCTTGGTGTAGGGTGTGAGATGCTGATCTAAACCTAATCTCTCCCATATTGTTTTCCAAATTTCCCAGCAGTTTTTGTCAAATAGTGGATTCATGTCCCAAAAGTTGGGCTCTTTGGGTTTATCATACACTGTCTTGCTGATGTCATTAACCCCAAGTCTATTCCACTGATCCTCCCTTCTGTCTCTTAGCCAGTACCATATTGTTTTGATGACTACTGCTTTATAGTAGAGTTTAGTATCTGGTACTGCTAGGCCCACTTCCTTCACATTTTTTTTCATTATTTCCCTTGATGTTCTTGATCTTTTGTTATTCCAAATGAAATTTGTTATAGTTTTTCCTAATTCAGTAAAGAAGTTTTTTGGTAATTTGATAGGTATAGCGCTAAATAGGTAAATTAATTTGGGTAGAATGGTCATTTTTATTATGTTAGCTCGTCCTCCCCATGAGCAATCAATGTTTTTCCAATTGTTTAGATCTAGTTTTAATCGTTTGGAAAGTGTTTCGTAGTTGTTTTCGTATAATTCCTGTGTTTCTTTTGGTAGATAGATTCCTGAGTATTTTATATTTCCTAGGGTGATTTTAAATGGTGTTTCTCTTTCTACCTCTTGCTGCTCTAATGTGTTGGAAATATATAGAAATGCTGATGATTTATGTGCATTTATTTTGTATCCTGCAACTTTGCTAAAGTTGTTGATTATTTCTACAAGCTTCTTAGTTGATTCTCTAGGATTTTTTAAGTAGACCATCATAGCATCTGCAAAGAGTGATAGCTTAGTCTCCTCTTTGCCTATTTTAATACCTTAAATTTCTTTTTCTTCTCTAATTGCTACTGCTAGTGTTTCTAGTACTATGTTAAATAATAGAGGTGATAAATGGGCATCCTTGTTTCACTTCTGATCTTATTGGTAAGGCTTCTGGTTTATTCCCATTGCAGATGATGTTTGCCCATGGTATTAAATATATACTGTTTATTATTTTTAGGAAAGGTCCTTCTATTCTTATAGTTTCTAGTGTTTTCAATAGGAATGAATGTTGGTTTTTGTCAATGACTTTTTCTGCATTTATTGAGATAATCATGTGATTTCTGTTGGTATGGTTGTTGATATGGTCAATTATGTGGATGGTTTTCCTAATATTAAGCCATCCTTGTATTCCTGGTCTAAATCCCACCTGATCATAGTGAATAATCCTTGTGATCTCTTGCTGGAGTCTTTTTGCTAGTATTCTGTTTAAGATTTTTGCATCTTAAGGAGATTGGTTTGTAGTTTTCTTTCTGTTT
The DNA here is from genome assembly GCF_016433145.1 of Gracilinanus agilis. NCBI lineage: Eukaryota > Metazoa > Chordata > Mammalia > Didelphimorphia > Didelphidae > Gracilinanus > Gracilinanus agilis. Next base: position 1,252,679 of record NC_058135.1, on the reverse strand, counting down.
TTGGTCTGCCTGGCTTTGGGATCAGTACCATATTAGTGTCATAAAAGGAGTTTGGTAGAACTCCTTCTTTGCTTATTTTGTCAAATAGTTTGTATAGTATTGGAATTAGTTGTTCTTTGAAGGTTTGATAGAATTCACTTGTGAATCCATCTGGTCCTGAGGATTTTTCTTAGGGAGTTCTTTGATGGCTTGTTCAATTTCTTTTTCTGATATGGGATTATTTAGGTATTCTATTTCTTCTGCTGTTAATCTAGGCAGTTTATATTTTTGTAAATATTCATCCATATCACCTAGATGGCTGTATTTATTGCCATATAATTGGGCAAAATAGTTTTTAGTGATTGCCTTGATTTCCTCTTCATTAGAGGTTGAGGTCTCCCTTTTCATCTTTAATACTGTTAATTTGGTTTTCTTCTTTCCTTTTTTTGAAAATTAGATTAACCAGTACTTTATTTGTTTTTTTCAAAGTTCTGGCTTCTAGTCTTATTTATTAATTCAATACTACAGTCTGTACCCATCTCCCTTAGGGTAGTACTTTTTAATTCACTAACATTGGCCTCTTTGCTGTTCCATGAACAAGACACTCCCATTTCCTAACCAGTCATCCTTCTGTCCCCCCAAAGCAGCTGGATGGTGAGAGCAGATAGCATCTGGCCCCTGGCACACAGGACAATAGGGCTCTCTCAACATTAGCAGCAGCTGGCCTTGTCTGCCCCTGTACACTTTGTCACTTAGGTTATAGAATAAAGAGGGACCTTGATTTCAATCCAGCAACTTCTGTGATCATGAACTTAGAAATGTAGATCATCGCTGTCACTACCTAACAGGTGGTGGGGACCAAGGCCCAGTGTGGCCCTCTGTCTGTTTCTGTACAATGAAATTTAATTTTATAATGTAAGAACCATTCTTAGCTTTCAGGCCATACAAAAGAAGACAACAGTCTGCCCCTGCTCTCTAGAAATGCCAGCTGTTCTATTATTTAGATTCCTTCATCCTTCTACTCTTTTAGCTATTTATCCGTCTCCTTCTCAAAAGCCTACCACAAAATTATATGGTTGTCAAAGAAAAAAAAAAATTAATGCTGTACTTCTACACCAGTCTTACAATTTTATTTAAGATTAATTCCACTTTGAAAAATCTTAATGGCACTTTCTCTTTCACCTGTCTCATATGATAAAAAGGCTTTATTCCTTAACAGGGCTAATGCCTCTATTTATTCAAGCAATCCTGTTCCATTCCCTTCCCTCTTCCTCCATTGCCCTCTCTGTCATCCTTGCTTTTTTATGGTTAGTCTCGCTATTGGCTTATTTCCAGTCGCCTACAAATATGCCTGCATCTCTTCTATCTGAAAAAACCTTCCCCTAGTGTAGGCTCTCCCAACTCTAATCCATCTTCTATTCAGCCATTTATTTATTCGTTTATTTGAAAACCCTTACCTTCTATCTTGGAATCAATACTATGTATTGGTTCCAAGGAAGAAGAGCGGTAAGGGCTAGGCAACAGGGATCAAGGGCTAGGCAACAGGAATCTAGTGACTTGCCCAGGGTCACAAGTGTCTGAGGCTAAATTTGAACCCAGGACCTCCTATCTCTAGGTCTGGCTCTCAATCCACTAAGCCACCTAGTTGCCCTCCTATTCAGCCATTTAAAGTGGTTTTTCTGAAGCCTAGGACTGACCTTGTTGCCCCCCCCCCCCTTCAATAAAGTCCAGGGGCTCCTTATTGCCTCCACTGTCAAGTATAAGATGTTCTGTTGGTGGGGAAAGCCTGCATAACTCCCTCCCTCCTACCTTTCCAGTCTTCTTATATCTTATTCCCCAACGTGTACTCTTGGTTCCAGTGACACTAACCTCCTGACCATTCCATGAACTGGTTGTTCTGTCTAGGTGCCCCTCCTTCTTGGAAAGCTCTCCCTCCCCAACTCTGCCCACTGGCCTCCCTGGCTTCCTTCAAGTCCCAGCTAAAGTCTTCTCTGGCCTCTTCTGTGTATAGCTCATTTTTTATGTATTTGTATGTTTGTCCTGTTATGTGAGGAGCCTCCTTGAAGGCAAGGACTTCTTTTTGTATCCCCAGCACTTAGAGTGGTGCCTGGGCACACATTAGGTATTTAATGAGTCTTGATTGGTTGACTGATTGATTGACAGAGAGGACCATATACTTTTTCATCTTTTATCTCCAGTGTCTTACACTTGTTAGTTAATGCTTGTTAAATTTTTAAGTTTTGAGTTTCAAATTCTCTCCCTCCTTTACACTCTCCTACCCCTCTCTCCTCTCAGAGATGACACGCAATCTGATCTAGATATTACATAGGCAATCGTGTAAAACCTTTTTCTGTATTAGTTATTTTGTGGAAGAGATTGCAAATAAAAAGATAAAATATAGTATTTTCCGTCTAAATTCAAACTCCATCATTCTTTCTCAGAGGACAGATGGCATTTTTCATCAGGAGTCTCTGGGATTGTCTTGGATCGCTGAAAAAAATTGGTCATTCACTGTTGTTAGTCAAAAAGTATTGCTGTTAATTGAGTACAGTGTTCTTCTGGTTCTTCTCACTTTATTTTGCATCATTTTGTCTAAGCCTTTCCTGATTTTTCTGAAATCATCCCACTTGTCATTTCTTATGGTACAATAGTATTCCATTATCAGCATATACCACAATTCGTTCAGCCATTCCCCAGTTGATGCACAGCCCCATAATTTCCAATTCCTTGCTACCACAAAAAGAGCTGCAATAAATATTTTTGTACAAATAGGTCCTTTTTTTTTTTTTAAATATCTTTGGGATATAGACCTAGTAATAGCTTTGATGGATCAAAGGGTGTTCACAGTTTTAGAGTACTTTGAGTGTAGTTCTAAATTGTTCTTCAGAATGGTTGGATCAGATCATGACTCCACCAATAGTGTATTAATATCCCAATTTTCCTGCATCATCTCCAGCATTTATCACTTACTTTTTCTGTCATATTAGTCAACCTAATAGATGTGAGTGAGAGGTGATACATCAGAGCTGTTTTAATTTGCTAAATACTTCTTAAGTTGAAAGGAAAAAAAACCCAACAGATTTTTCTCTTAAGATAGCTAACATTGGGGGGGGATATCCCTCAATTGAGGAATGGCTGGACAAATTGTGGTATATGATGCTGATGATGGAATAATATTGTGCTATAAGGAATGAGAATCAATGAATTTCTTTAAGAACTGGAAAGACCTCCATGAACTGATGCAGTGAAATAAGCAGAACCAGGAGAATATTGTACACAGAAAGTGAAACACTGTAGGACAATCAAATGTAATCAACTTTGCTACTAAAAGCAATGCAATGATCCAGGAAGATGCTGAAGGATTTATAAGAAAGAACAGTATCCACATCGAGGGAAAGAACTGTGGGAGTAGAAATCCAGAAGCAAACCTGTGATTTATCAGAGTAATAGGAAATGGATTTTGAGTGATAATATGTATAACCCAGTGGAATTGCTTGGCAGCTCCAAGAGGGAAGGGAGTTGACAAGAATCATGTAATAATGGGAAAAAATTAAATTAAAATAGCTAGCCTTCCTATAGCATTTTAAGATTTGCAAAGTACTTTACAGTGTCATCTCACTTTATCCTCACAACATCCCTGAAAGGAAGTACTTATCATCTCATTTTTATAGATGAGGTCAAAGCTGAGGGAAGTTATTAACTTGCCCAGGATCACATAGTGAATAAGTTTCTGAGGGCAGATTTGAATTCACGTCTTCCTCACTTAAGAACAGTGCTGTCCACTACTTCCTCTAGAGTACTTATTAGGGCCCCTTGTTAGAAATGCAAGTTTAAATTCTTCTCTTTTTTAATGCTTAAATTCTCCTTAACGAATGGGATAAATTTAAAAGTTGACTAAGTATTTGGGTTGAAAGTTCAGTGGTAAAGGGTATAAACCTTCAGAAGTCCGTGAAAAGCAACAAGGGAATAGTTTAAAATTTGATGTTTTTTTGTCTCCATTGTCATCTTTCCTTTTTTATTCTAATATCATGTCTCCTTTTCCTTATCTTCCAGCATTTGTCCAACATTTCACCTGAGGGAAAATGAAAGCTTTCAGAATTTATACTTGCCAGAAAGCTCACATGTTCAGCAGTGTTATTAGTAAAATCAATTCACAGCTTTCACCATATTTGCTTTTAGGTGTCCTAATGGGTGTGAGCAAGTTGGATGTCCTATACCGACGGCTTCTCCTCACAAAGCTTTTCATCAGAGGATGGGGACGGCCAGAAGATCTGAAACGGTGAGCACTTTGCCCTGCGTGTTCAAACTAGAATTGCAAATGTCATTTTGCATGAAGTTATTGGCCAAGTAAATAAATAATTTAGATTATTTAGTCTTTCCACCTTCAGATTGGCTACAGAGATGATATTTCTGGCCAGGACAGCACTCTGTAGTATCATCTACCAAGTGACATGAGGGTTGTGATTTGTGGGCAGAAGCGCCTACGCTACACTGGTGCCAGCTATACAAGTTATTTTGATAGCTGGTAATTGTCACTTTTAGGTTTCCAAAAGTACTTTATATAGAAAGAGCATTGGATCCTCATAACAGTCCTGGAAGGGAGGTATTATTATTAACACCACTTTACAGTTTAAGAAATTGAGGCAAACAAAGCTTAAGAGACTTGACCAGTATCACAACTTTCAAGTGATGTCTTATCAGAGTAGTACATGAATAGCTGTAATTATGCTTCAAAGCAGTCATTTTCTGATTATCTCTCCTAAATTTTAGTACAAAATTATAAATTATATTTATTTTGAAATATTTAGTGCTTAAAAATTAAGAATACTTATAGAACCATAAACTGGATTTTGTGAAAAGAGGGAGAGGTCTTTGTAATTAAGCCTCATAACCTTATTTCACCTACAGTAGCGCGTGCACACATTCACTCTCTCTTGCTCTTGGTTTCAGTTACTGAGGTCTTCTGGGAAGCGATCAAGATTCCTCTGCAGCTCCCTCCCAGTTCTTTTGCCTCCCCCCCCCCCCTTTTCCCTTTTTTCATTTTCCCTATTTTCAGGCGTGTGTTTTTCTTGTTTTGTTTTGTTTCGATTTCTATTTTTTATGGTGGGGGGAATGTGTGGGAGGGAGGCCTCAGAGCCCCAATCCTAGGGAAGGAGCAGGGAAAGAGAGCATATAATGTGTATGTTTTATATATATATACATGCACATATATATACATATCTTGAGTTTTGCAAGTATTCACTTATATCTGTGGTTTCAGCCATCCATGGGAGGTCTTAGAACGAATCCCCTTCTAATACAGGGCCATTTTGTACAATATTTTGTATTGAGATTGTTTTTTATAATGGATGAAAAACTGAACTCATTTTCTCTTTTTTCTTTCATAATAGACTATTTGAATTCAGAAAAGTAATCGGTAATCGCGAAACATGCCAAAATATGGTTTCAAGAGATTATCCAGTATACGTTGACAAGGTATTTAAGCTAAAAATGTGTAGTTATCTAAATTGTTATGAAAACAGATGGATATTAAATTGAATATTAAAATTTAACAATAGGCCTGCTTTTTCTTATAGCCAGATGATATATGCATATACAACTCATTTGTTGATCAATCACTTGTTAAGTGTTCATTATGTGCCAGGCACTGTGTTGGGATCTGAGGATACAAAGGCAAAGGAAAAAGAGACCCTGCCCTTGCAGAGCTCACATTATAACAGGAGAGACACCGTGAACAAATATACTTACATACAGATACAAGACATACTGAAGGAAATGGTTAGCAGATGTAGGGCTTCGGGCAAAAAGACATTAGGGCGAAGAAGAGGAACAGAAATCTGTTTGGTTTTTTTCTTTGCTAAATTGTAGTCATCGTGTACTTTGTTCTCCAGGTTCTTCTCACTTCACTTTGCATCAGTTTCTTCAAGTCTTTTTTGAAGCCATCTTTTTCATCATTTCTTACAAAGCAGAAATAGTCCATTGTGATCGTGTACCATGGTTTGTATAGCCATCACCCAGTTGATCAGCATCCTTTTGTTTGCTGTTTTTTACTACATCAAAAAAGTGAAACTAAATATTCTTCTGCATATGAATCTTTGCCTATTTTTAGTTCTTTGGGTATATGTCTGCTTTTGGAATTTCTGGATCAAAGGAATGATGCTGAGTTTGGTGACTTTTTGAGTATATTACTTTTCCAGAAGGACTATACCAATTCAGAGTGCCATTAGCAGTGTATTAGATGCCTGTCTTCCACTCCCAGCAACTTTCACCTTCCTTTTTGCCAATATGATGGATGTGAGGTACAATGTCAGAGTTACTGTAATTTTCATTTCTTTTTTCAATTAGTGACTTGGAACATTTTTCATATAGTTGTTGGTTGATTGTTTTTTCTTTTGAGAATTGCCTAGTCACCTCTTTGGGCCTTTTATTTATTGTGGAAGAGCTTCTGTTCTTCAGTATTTGAATCAAAAAATGAGTTTTTCAAGGGCAGCTAAATGGCAAAGTGGTTAGAGCATAGGGAATGCGGAAGACCTGAGTTCAAATCCAGCCCCAGGCATTTATTTACTAGCTATTATGATCTATATGACTCTGGGCAAGTTACTTAACTTCTGTTTGCCTCAGTTGTTTCACCAGTAAAATGGGATTAATGATACATCTACTCTCCAGGGTGGTTATGAAAAACAAATATAACAGTTGTCAAGCCCTTAACACAGTAGTACCTAGCTCATAGTATGGATATATTACCTATCATCATCATCATCATCATCATCATCATTATTATTATATCTTGGATGTTAGACCCTTATCAGAGAATTTAGCTAAACAAATTTTCCTACTTAATAAGTTTTTTGATTTTAGTTGCATAACTTTTGTTTATGCAGATTTTTCAGTTTTATGTAATTAAAATTGTCTGTGTTATTTCCTATAACCTTTTGAATCTCTGGAGATATCCTCTCTGTCCACGATTTTGAAAGAAAGCACTAATTTTATTTATGGAGGAATCTGGGATTTTGCATCTATTTGGAATATGCTTTTTCTATGTGAAATGTTCATCTAAATTTAGTTTCTGCTAGACTGCTTTCTAGTTGTGAGGTAATAGGAAATCCTTCCTATGATAGTTTTGGTCTTTGCATATTTTGAACATTATGATTGCTTTTAGATCTTGTGTTCCTGATCTGTTCATCTGATCAACTCTTCTGTTTTTGTTTTTTAAACCAGTTGCAAATAGTTTTAATGATCACTGCTGTGTTGTATATAATTTTATATTTGGTACATTAGATCCTCTTAATTCCTATTTTAAGAAATTCTTTTGAGATTCTTAACATCATGTTCCTCCAAACTAATTTTCTGAATTTTTTTGAAGTCTGTAATGTAACACTTTAGTAATTTGGGATGGCACTGTATTCTATAGGGATTTGATAAATATAGGGGACTTCCAGTTGAGGAAACTCCCCTTTCCAAGGCAGATTGACACCTTTTCTGCAAATTAATGGTCTTAGGGTAATGAGAAGTGACCTGCACCCACCCAGGTCTTTCTTGTTTTAAGGACAGATCTTTATCTACTTGTTCATTCATTCAATTGTGCCCCACTCTTTGTGACCCCATTTGGGGTTTTCTTGGCAAAGATACTGGAGTGCTTTGCCACTTCTTCCTTCTCCAGCTCATTTTAAGGATAAGGAAACTGAGGCAAATAGGATTAAACACACCTAATAAGTATCTGAGGCCACCAGATTGAACTCAGGAGGATTGGTCTTTCTGACTCTAGGCCTAGTACTCTATATGACTTAAGAGCAACTAGGTGACAGTGAGCCAGGACTGAAGAACAAATTCTGTCCACTTCTTCATGCTGTCTTTTTTGATACTGAATTAGAAAGTTAATTAGTATTGCTATTTTATTTTGTTGGGGTGGCCCAACCATGAACAAATATTTCTCTAATTATTTAGGTGTATCTGTATTTTTGTAAGATAATATATCCATTTAATTATGGTGTGTATCTTGGTAGGTAAATGCTGAAATAATGAAGTCCTTTTTTTCTATCTTCTTATTGGGTTTTATTGGTGATGCTGTATACAGAAAGATTGTTAATTGTGGATTTATTTTATATCCTGGATACTTTGCTTAAATTTCTTCCCCCCTCCCCCTTAAGTCCTTCTCTTCCATCTTAGAATCAATATTGTGTATGGGTTCCAAGGCAGAAAAGCAGTAAGGATTAGGCAGTGGGGGTTAAGTGACTTGTCCAGGGTCACCCAGCTAGGAATTGTCCGAGAACCTCTCATCTCTAGGCCAGATCTCTATCCACTGAGTTGCTTAGCTGCTGTTCTTTTGCTTAAGTTTTTAATTATTTAAATTAATTTTTATTTGAATCTCTAGGATTCTCTTAAGTAGGCCATTATACCATCTTCAAAAAGGATTAATTCTGTTTCTTCTTTACCAATTCATATTTGCTTATTCTACCCTAGCCTTAAAGATGAAGGGAGGTGTGGAGGGGAAAGGAGGACAGATGGGGAAGCTTGATGTTAGGAATGAGGGATATGTTTTAATCCCTCCCTGGAATCAAGATTTGACATTTTGCACATCTCAGTTGTAACGATTAAAAATGATAAAGGCTGATATTATAAGGAAAACTAATATTTTATTTAGGCCCATGTTGATAGAATAAAATCGAACCACATGCCTGGCTAAGATCTATTCAAACTGCCCGCCAGGCCATACCTTCTATATCCTTTGGCTGCTTCCTAAGAAAGAGGGTGAGCCCAAGCTCCACCCCTAATTTAAGTCACGCTCTACGTTGGTTCCCATTGTCACGTCCAAAACCAGAAACCCATTGGGTCACTGAAAATGTAATCTCAAAGTCCCCCACATGTCCACAGGAGGTTTGTCATATATCTACATATCTTGAGGTTTAATATCTCTAATGAAACCCCAGTAATTTTAAATAACACACAGTTCTGATGGCTTGTAATATTGTTTTCCTTATTATTGTTGTGGTCATTCTGAATTAGAGAACCACAAAATTTCAAGTTGTAATAGCCATTAAGCGCAACCTGTACCAAAAGTAGCCTCTACAATGAAAGGCCCAAGAATTGGCCATCCCTTCTCTGCGTGAAGACCTTCAGCCTGGGGGAAATTGTCCTTTTCCTTACTTCAAACCTAAGTTTGAGTATTTAGAACTTAAACTCATCAATCCTCCAGGATTCTCCATTGAGGCTAAACAGAACAAGGACCCTTCTGATACCTAGTGAGCCTGCTCCCTGGGACTGTGTGACCTTGCTCCCTCTTGCCTCCCCAGCTGAGGAGTCAGGACCTTTGGTGCGTCTCCATCCAGCTCATGCCTCCTTAGTGCAGGCCAGGACCCCTTCCCGGGTTTATTTCCTCTTTCTCTCTTGGGGAGATCTCTTTGTAATACCCAGACCCGTATCACCCGCTGCCTGGACATCTCCCCCTCCAGATTTAGGCATCTGAATTCAGCATGTCCCTGACCATCCAACACTTATTATGTACTGACTATGTGGGCAATCACTGGCAACACTCCCCACCCCCGCCCCGCCCTGTGTGCCACCACCATGCTGGGAATTCACTGTCTCCTCCCCTCCACCCTTTAGAATGCCCAGGTTCCTTTAGGCTTTAGCTCAAGGAGCCACCAGGCCCAAGACCTGACTCTTGCTGCTTTCCCAGGTCTTGGGCAAAGAACTTTGCTTCTCTAGGTCTCAGTTTACTCATCATTAAAATGGCCCTAAATAACTGTTCAATAAAAGGGAAGGAGCATCCCACCTTCTTTCCAAGCTCACAGCTTCAGGGTCTCTGTCTCGCTCTTTGCTCCCTGCTGTGACAGAGGCCTTGCTGCTCCCCGGCTCCCCTCTGTTCTGGAGTTGTCTCTGGATCGGATCAGCTCGGCCGTTGTCCCCGGATCGAGTGTGTGTGCGCTCTCCCTGGGAGCAGGCGTGGGGTGCGAGCAGGCGGCTCGCCCTCGGGGCTCCCTCCTCTCAGGCCCCGCTGGGAGCGCACGGCCCACAGCTGTAGCTAGCTGACTTCTCCTCACAGTCTCCATGAAATGGAGCTCTGAGCTAGGGGTAAAGTAGCACGCGGCAACGCCGCGCTTCTCTTGTACCGCTGACCCTCTGCACCCTGCAGAGCGCTCCTGCTGGATGGAGCGTCCGGCTTGACCGCGCCTCTTCTTCCTCTGCCAGATTGAAGATGAGACTGACTGTAAGATTCTCGAAGGACATTTTGTTTCTCCTATGGCCCATCACGTCCCTGATCTCATGCCAATTGAATCCGTTATTGCCAGGTAAGAGTGCCCTGGTGCCTGCATGCGCCTGCCGTGTCATGAATAACCCGCTAGGAAGGAGGGAGAGGCAGAGGGCCCTTTTACACTCACGCGCCAACTTCCAGTAGGCCAACGTGTGGGCAAGGGAGAGGGCCTCCGAGGAACTACCTTCCTGAACGGAGAAGCGATTTGTAAGCAGCACAAGTTAAGTTCTTGAGCCGAAACCTTGCATTGCCATTCCTCCCGCAGCCCTACTTCTTCTTTTCACTAATTTGCTTCGTTGTGCTTGTCACATAATGTAATTGGAAAGGCCTGCCTGACCTTGGCTGGATTTTTGCTAACCTTACTGTAATTGTAATGCATTAATGGTGCTTCACTATCTCTTTAAGAACTTGTATTTTTACAGCAGTTTTTAAGGTTTACAAAGTTTTGTGTTTTAGTTGTCAGTCAAGAAAGGTTCTTGGATCTTTGCTCCATGAAGCTCATCTCTCCTTTCCTGTAAATGCTGTTCCTGTGTCCGTGGAGCTATTGAGCAGCTAGAGAAAGAGAAGATGCTTCTCCTGCTGCTACTTCTGCCCTCTAAAATGGACACAGCCATGGCATAGGGCAGCATGAAGGGTTCCAGAAGCCACACATTTTCATCCTCAGAAGATGAACTATCAAAGCTGGGGGGAAAAAGGGGGGGGTTGATATTCCCTATCATCTTTGTTCTACTTCAAAGGAGACTTGGAGATTCTCTGGGCCATCACGTGCCTCCATTTCCATTAAAAATTGAAAAATGTAACTGGCTCTGTCCATTAAAGGTCTTAATTGGGGGTACTCGATGGCACACAAGAGTAAATAAGACACCTGTTCTCTTAGGTATCCTTTTTTATGTATTTGTTTGTTTGTTTGTTTGTTTAATTTTAAGCCCTTAACTTCTGTACATTGACTTATAGGTGGAAGTGTGGTAAGGGTAGACAATGGGGGTCAAGTGACTTGCCCAGGGTCACACAGCTGGGAAGTGTCTGAGGCCGGATTTGAACCTAGGACCTCCTGTCTTAGGCCTGACTCTCACTCCACTGAGCTACCCAGCTGCCCCCTTAGGTATCCTTTTTTAAAAAATTCTTTCATCTTTTATTTAAATTTTTTAAGTTTATCTAATTAATTAATTTAGGGTATTTTCCTATTGTTACATGATTCACATTCTTTCTCTCCCCTCCAACTCCCTCCCTTGGCCAATAAGCAATTCCAGCAGGTTTTACAGGTGTCATTGATCAAGATTAGGTATACTTTGGATCATCTGTGTATTACCTCTTTGGAGTTGAATACTTCTGAGTGAACCCTATGAGGATCTTGGGAAGCCGCCTCAGCCTAATGATGGCCTAGGAGGATGTAAAATTTGCCAAAGATTGACTGTGAGATAAAAGTGAAGGCAGGCTTAGATGTTTTGTTTGCAATAACAGTCCAGCCATTTTTTTTTTGTCGTCTTATACATAGGTAGAACAAAACTTACTCATTTGAAATGTCATGTTTCACTTATAGAATTGATATCAAATTGCTTGCCTTTTTAAGGTGAGGTGGGGCAGGTGGGAAAGAGAACTTGGAACTCAAAATGTTTTTAAATGAATATTTAAAAATTTTTACATGTAATTGGGAAATATTTAGCAAAATAAAATTTACAATATAGTAAATATTTTCAATATCATGAGTCACCAGAAAGTTTTTATTCAACTGGGCTCCCATTATTTGAAAGTGGCAATAATATATGAAGTTGGATGTGCTATTTTTTGTAATATTTTGATTCTGGTATTAATGATTTTTGTAGTGTTCTTCTTTCGAGAAGCTTTTTCTTAAACCTTTACCTTCTGTCTTAGAATTGATATTAAGTATCAGAGCAGTGGGGGCTTGGCAGTTGGGCTTAAGTGATTTGCCCATGGTCACACATCTAGGAAATGTCTGAGGCCCCCCTCGATTTGAACCCAGGACCTCCTTCTGTCTCTAGGCCTAGTGCTCTTTCCACTGAGCCACCTCGCTACCCCTTGAGAAACTTTATTACATCTTTAACAAAAAAATTTCAATCTCTGAAGCTTAATCTAGAGGTCACTTGTTCCTCCACTCACTTTAAAGAGAAAGAAATGAAATTGTTAAAATAAGTGCACTTCCTAAAGTCAAAATGCCATTTTCTCCTAGAATGGCAGCTAGAGTGTGACTTACCCAGTGACCAGTATTGACTTGCTTTATCTTCTGTGACATCTTATTTCTTCCTCTGACTAGTTCATTGTACTGAAGTGATAAATGGTGGCAAAGGAGGGATTGATGTAGAGAATAGTGAGGAAAAAGTATTAGAGATAAGATAACAAGGACAAACATCTGTGATATGAAGTCCTTTAAGAGAAATATTGACTCCTGGGTAGAGGGAAAGGAAAGGTAGGGAGACAGAAGAGGTTAATAGTATTCACTTTTCTCTTCCAATTTGATTTCCATATAAATTCTTAATAAAAACTCTAGGTTTTCAGAGAGTTTTTTTTTGTTGTTGTTTTTGTTTTTTTAAAGAAACTCTTTAATTTTTCAATTACATGTAGAAGCCATTTTCCACAACTGTGATCTGACATTTGGGGATTGAGATTCTTTCCCTCCTCCCCAAGGCAGTAAATATTCTAATGTGGCTTATACTAATGCTCTTAGGCAATACATATCTCCATATTGCTCATTACATAGAACTTTATTATTTGCAAAAATAAAAGACCAAACCTCCCTTGAACACCAGGAGCTTATTCTAATAGGATAGGACACACTAACAGATGTAATTATACATGGTCATTGGGGAGGAGGGAGAAGTCTGAATGCTACTGAGATCAGGAAAAGCTTCCTAGAAGAAATGGCCCACCAGGTGAGCTTTGAAGGAAGCCACAGCCTGAGGCCGAGATGCCTGCATTCCAGTTATGGGGAAGGGAAACCATACATGAGCCAGTTTATGCAACATGAAGAGAGTGTGAAGAAAAGCAACACGCAGAATGAGCCTCAGAAAATAGACTGGCACCAGGTGGTGATGGGCTTTAAAAGGAAACTGCAGTCAGCTATGGGAGCAGCTGAGTCACTCCATCATTCCTCTGCTTTACGAATATCATTTTTGCATCTGTGTGAGTGATAGAGTGGCTAAGAGAGCAATCTCACATCGACATACTCACAAGGTTGCTAACTCATCTGTGCAAAAGGTAGAGTGGCGACCGAGCTCTGTTACAGACATAGTAAGTTTGAGGTGCAAATGGAGAATCCATTTGGAGTGTATAATAGTTGGTAATTCAGGAGAGAGACTAGAGGGCCTGATATTGAGTGCTAGGGATGAATGGAGATGATAATTGACCCTTTGGGAGCTGATGAGATCAAGGCTGAAGAAAAGAGTAAAGGGCTTGTGATAGAGCTTTGCCATTAAGGTGAGAAGTAGATGTGAGGATCCATCAAAGAAGACTGAGACAGTACAGATGGGAGAGCAGCACCAAAGAATAGCTATGAGGAAAGTAGTCAACAGGATTCATCGCTGCCATGAGCATTGTGACAAGAGACCATCAGATACGGCAGTTGAGAGATCATTGGTATACCTGGAAAGTGTAGTTTCATTTGACTCATAAGGTTAAAAAGTCAGATTGTAAGGGGTTAAAAAGCTAATGAGACAGAAAAGAGGCTATGGATATAAACAGCTTTTCTAAGAGTTAGGCAGTAAAAGGGAGGAGAGAGATAGAGCATAGTAACACATTGACTGATAGAGTTTTCTTCTTTATTCATCCAAAGTATTCAGTCCTTTATCAATAAAGTAAAGCACCAGAAGCAAAGGAACGGTGCAGTGCTTCAGCCTGGAGTTGGAGGAGGTCTTTAATTTTAAGTTCAATCTTGAATTGAGCAGGTGTTTGTCTTGGGGAGTCTTTGATTACACCTAAGAAAAGGAGATTAAGAATAACTTTTGTGTTTCCCTGGTAAACTCACCAAATCAGTATTACAGAAACCGAGGGGCTCTCCAGCTCCTCCAGGATGCTTTAAAGCCTTGTGGACATTTGAAAGAAGAGTCATTTGCGGGAACTGGGACTTTTTAGGCTAGAGAAAACTCACAGCGGGAGTGGAACTCTATGGTTGGTCCTCAGTACTTGGAAGACTGGGATTAATCTTGTTCTCTTTGGCCTCAGTGAGACCTGGGTGGTGCAAAGAGGCCAGTTTAGGCAGATGTCAGGAAAAACTTCTAAAACAAGAACTGTCTAAAAGTAGAATGGATCACCTGTCTCCAGAGATAGGACTGGACTGCCACTTGTTTGATCAAATGTTAGAGTGGATATGGATTGGACCAAATGACTTCCCAGGTCCCTTTGAGAGGGGAGGAGGGAAGGCACAGAGCATCAAGGAGGCAGCCACATAGAGCCACGTTGGACAAGGAAACCAATTGGGCCTAGGTTGTGAAGGACTCGAAACGACAAATACCAGTTAACATTCAGCAAACGCCAGAGTTTACAGAAATAGCGCAGTACTGTAATGAGGCAGCAGTGAAGGCCTTGCGGAGAGTAGATGGGAGGACACAGGCTTGATGCAGGTGAGAGATGCTGAGGGCCTGAACAAGGAGAGGAAGAGGATGGATATGTGGAATAAGAGAAAGCGAGGTGGCAAAACCAGGCAGCCAGAAAGCATGATGGTGCCCTTGGCAGAATCTCGAGTTCATTTGTTCTAACTTGTTAGTTACAGGCGATGGGGCAGAGGGTGGAATTACCTACAACCTAGTCTCCTCACTCAGTTCAGGGTTCTTTGCATTATTTTTGTTCAGTCATTTTTCAGACACTTCTGATTCTTCATGACCCCATTTAGGGTTTTCTTGGCAGAGATACCAAAGCAGTTTGCCATTTCCTTCTCCAGCTCATTTGACAGATGAGGAAACTGAGGCCAAGAAGGTTAAGTGACCTGTCCTGGGTTATGCAGCAGGCAAGTGTCTGAGGCCAGGCTTGAACTCAGGAAGCCGAGGTCCAGCACTCTGTACACTGTGCACCCTAGCTGCTCTAGATGAGCATAGGCACTGGGTTATGCTGTAGTATAGTAACATATGAGATATGAATATTGAATGAAAGTATTTTTACCTGTTTTATGCTAGCAGGAAGGAAGAAAAGGATTAATGAATAGAACAAGTGAGGAGACAAAGGAGGCCAAGTCAGAGACCAGGAGAGAGGGATAAGAATTGCTAGAAAAAGTGGAGAGGCTAAACCAAGAGGAAACATCTGACAGAGGGCCATAACAACACCAATGTTGGCAATATTGTTGCAAAGAGGCAGATTTAGGGAAAGCATCCTAACAATGAGAGCTCCCTCAAGTGGAGTGGGGCTCTGTAAGCAGGTGGTGTAAACTACACTCCCCCCCAAAGTCCCTCAGGGGAGTCTTTAAGGAGAGAAGACTGGTTGATCACTTGTCAAGGAATGTGTATAATCGTAGTGACTGTCTTCTGTAGGATGTAGGGACTAGATATGGGCCTAATGTTTGAACTAGAATTCTTGTTCAGGTTTGGGTTTGGCATTTGCCTTTCTACCCACTAGTGTCTACGCATAATAAGTGTTTTGTTTGCTGATTATCTGATGGAAAGGATGGCAATATTGGAAATGACCCAACCTGCTTATTTGACCAATCTGAAAACTGAAACCCAAGGACATGCACATTTAGTAAGTGGCAGAGCTGGATTTGAACTCTCAAGCCAACAGACTACAAATTTAGTTCCCTTTTCATTGCTCCTCAATGCTCTTTTAGCATGTTGTTAATAGTTTTATGCCTTGGGTCAAACAAAGGTTCACTTAACCACTTGAATGGGTGATGTGTAGAGAGGCAGATTTGAGCTTGGAAGGAAGCTTCCAAAGAAGTCAAGAACTTGTTAACCATTAATTAAAGCTTCCCATGAGTGAAGTGGGCTGCCTTATGTGACAGTAGCTATCTCTTCATTGGTCACTTTCAGCTGGAGGCCAGAGGATAAATTGTCAGGTATGAGTCAGACTTAAATGACCGCAGATGTTCTGTGAGGTATCTGAAAATCCAAAATTCAGCGTTTCACACTTACGAGTGAGTTATTACTTTAAGATATTTCAAATATTGTTCCCCTTAGGAGCACCTTGAGAATTTAACTATGAATTATTTTTTAAATAGGTTTCAATTCATTGTACCCAAAGAATGGAACAACAAATACAGACCAGTGTGTATTCACCTTGCTGGAACAGGAGATCATGTAAGACTATAAAACCATGAACCCAAAGTAATCATTAATTCACTCCTAATAATTGTGATATTTTTATTCTTATAAGTATATCACTTTTTCTTTCCCTAGCATTACTGGAGACGACGAACACTAATGGCCCGACCAATGATCAAAGAAGCACGCATGGCTTCTTTGTTGTTAGAAAACCCTTATTATATCCTTTTGCAATAACCAGGAAGCTGTTCTTTCTTCATGAGTCTTTGATGGAAGGAAGAAGCATGATAACCTGCCCATTTAGAACAGGTGAACAGTAGGTTAGTTTTTGGTTCAGAAGAGATTTTTAAAGATAAATGGAGAATTTTTTTCTCCCCTAGTAAAAGCTCTTCTTTTATTCTTCAGTGATTCAATAGAAAACTCTTAACAAATCTTCAGTAGAATACATTAAAGTTGTTTTTGCCACTTTTTATATTTTAAATAAATGAAGAAATTAATTTCAACACATAAAATACCATCATGCTTTGATAACTCCTATGTCTCTACTGTTTCCTTCTGATTCACTTTTCTTTTCTATATGATATGTGTACCCTATTTTTTCTGGTTCTGCTTTCTTAGCATTCCATTAAGAAGTAAAAATATTTCCACATTTTGGGAAATGTTACAGTATACCAAAAAGAAGTCCTTAACTCCTATGCTGTGTTCTTTTTTAAATTTAATTTGAAAAATGTTCCCCGTGGTTACATAATTCTTGTTTTCTCCCTCCCCTTTACTGGGTTATTCTGTTATTTTTTGATTAGTGTACTTAACATTTTAAAAAATGCTGACAGGATTTCAATATACACATGCACATATCATCATTTGTTCGAAACCAAACATAGGTGAAGTTTGACCAACTCTTAACTTTAATAAAATAGAGTTGAGTAAATTCAGAGCTTCTGGACAGCAACAAGGAAGTAATGATGCCCAAAGTTCATTCTTGGTAGTTGGTAGATTGAGCCACTTTGTATCGGGGCCTATTCATTAGAGCATTGAGTTTATTTAAACATTTTCTTAGCTTTTTCTTTGACATGCATTCTTAAATGGCTGTAGGAAACCCAAAGATCAAGTGTAAGTATAATGTTAATTTTTGTTGCTCTATGTTCATTTTCATTGATCCTTAAAGTCTGTCTTACTACACAATTGCATGATGAAAAAAATCAGTACAAATTTGCTTGATTTAAAATAAAAAGCACCAGCAAATTATAGTTAGTGAAGAACAGGAGAGTGATTTGAAATCTTTTTGCAGCAAATGATAAGAGGGCAAAGAGCCATTGCAATCAATTTTTCCACTTTATAAAACTATAATTACAGCAGTAATTTGCCCTTCCTGTTAGCTGTAGTGATTTCTGAATTAAATGAGTGAATGAAAAAAAAGCATTTCTTAAGAGCTTTCTAAATCCAGGTACTGTGTTAAGTGCTAGAAGTACATCTCTAAGGAGCTTATATTTTTTTTGGGAAAAGACAGCATATATAAGTAAGAGTGGCCAGAAAGCGTTGTTTCAAATGGGAAAGTCATCAGAATGAGTGTGATTAATGAACCACTCTTGTAGTGATGGATTTTGGCATCAAATTTTGATTTCATCATTAAAAGAGTATGTGAAAATGAATGCCTTAAAAGATGAAGGGTTTGCATTCTATGGAGCACGATAGAGGATTTCAAACAATGAAAGTGAAATCAGTGCATCAGATGAAACCTTTTTACCCTGGAATCTTCCCATCCTGTAAATGTAATCACAAGATTGGGAATTTGGCCTTTAGTCTCTTGTTGATCCATCCATGGGGTTTTGGCCACAGAGGTGCCAGAAAGACACTTTTGTATTGGCAGAGAACCAAGGACTTCTTCTTGTTACTTCAGGGAATCTCTCTGCAAGTTTGACTTTTAAATGAATCAGGTCAAAAGATGGCATGTAAGGGATTGTTTAAAACGTAAGCTCTCGACCCACCAGAGCCAGAGCTGTTTTGCGTACGTTACTCTGTTTCTGTTCAAGATCCAACAGAAAGTGAGAACTTACCTTGTTCTCTTACCAGAAAAAAATTGACGTTTAAACTAAAACAACCCCATTTGATCAGACACGTCCATTGTAGCAGAGCTGTTCCATGAGAAAAGCGAATGCCAGAGGCAGCAATGGAAGCCTTGGCATTCTGGCTACGGGGACAATGCTCTGTGTGCTGTCCCAGGCTGTGATACTAGCAATAGCTAACATAGAGCACTTGAAGGTTTGCAGAGCCTTTTATATATATTATCTCATTTGATTAATTAAGAAGATTTGATTAGTTAAATGCTATATTTAGAAATGTAATTTTGTGAAATAAGCCCATTCTTCTCTCTTTCTCTCTCTTTTTGAGAATAGAAGGTCAAGCTTGAAAAATGTGTCTGACCTCTTTGTGATGGGAGGGGCTCTTGTTCTAGAGTCTGCAGCTCTCTTGCATTGGCTAGAGAGGGAGGGTTATGGACCTCTGGGGATGACTGGAATATCCATGGGAGGACATGTAAGCTTTTATGTTGTTTTCTTTCGTTTCATTCTGTTATGAACTTAATGACCTTTTTCAACTGATAATTGATTAAGTAAAGCTAGGCTTAACTTTATACTAAGAAGTCCCTTTGAATTACGGCCTTTTCTTATTCCCCAAAGGAAAAGTGATACTACTTTGTCATACTGGGGAGAGCCGACCTAGAGACAGAAGATCCTAGTGGCCTCAGACACTTCCTAGCTGTGTGATCCTGGACAAGTCACTTGACCCCCATCACCTAGCCCTTACCACTCTTTTGTCTTGGAACCCATACACAGTATTGACTCCAAGATGGAAGTCAGGGCTTATTTCAAAAGAGAAAAGTACAACATAGCTAAGAGGATGAGAAAACCTTGTGTGCGTTAAACTCCTTAGAGGGAAACTGACCTTGGGCTAACATTTGGGAGTTAACATTTCTTCTAGAAAACTAGGTTTTAGCAAACAACAGAAACTGGTCACCAACTATGTTGCTAACCTCTGAGTATAGAAAATGTCTCTTTCAGCGGTTCTTATGCATGTGCTGATTGTTTGTGCAAAAACCATGAAGTCAGAGGGGGGAGACGGATTGGCCGGGCAGAGGAAGGATTCAGAGAGATGAAATTCGATGGTCATTGTTTTAAGATGATAAAATGTCTTTGGAGCTCTGGATCGTAGCACATTCGCGGGCTCGACAAACTCTTAAAGTCAAGTGTAAGCAATGACATGAGAGTTGAGTGGAAAAGAATTGGTCTTCTTGCATCCTACCAGGCACTGCCTGTGTTTGAGGGCCCTCGTGAAACCCTGGCCTAGGAATCCAGAATCGTAGCTCTTCCGCTGCCTCATCCACACACTGAGCCTCTCGTGAGCCTCTCCTTCCACTTCTTTGTTAGCTTCATTTCCTGCCTCGGGACAGGGGATTCCTTAGAAATACTTAGAGCACCTGCTCGACTGGGCTGTTGTTGCAAGACTCAAATGAGATAATACATGGACAAATGCTTTGAACAAATAAAGCATTAGACGGTGGTAAAGACTCAAAACCATTTACACCAAGCACGAGAAATCCGTTTATGAGATTATTTTTGCCAAGAACATACATACGTGGAGAAAAGTTATCGAAATAAGGCAAACAGAGAGCATAGCGTCCATTTGAATTTCCCTCAAAACGAAACCACCCAAAGTGAGAGAGGTTCATTTCCTTTTCCCCCTGTGGTTCCTTTAGATTGGGGGTGGAGAGGGCTGTGGCTAGAGGCAAGGAGACTCCTTTTGTGTCCCTCTTTAGGGATAAACTTACTCGTTGCTGTGTGACCCTCAGCAAGCGATACAGCCTCTGTTTCCTCATCTTCAAAATAGGGATGATGACAACCAGCATCTGATTCACAGGGTTGTAAATGCAAGCTGTTAAAGGGACTCTGAGGCATAATGAAATAGTGCCATCTAGCACATCGCACTCACTTTATGTTAATGGCAAGGCCAGGCGGTATCTCTAGAATAATAGCACAAAGTTCTTTCCCCAGTCAGAGCAAAGCTATAGCAATAGTGAGGTCATCTGTTAACTCGGTGTGTGGAAATTAGGAGGCCAACATCTCTGGCTGGAAGGACAAAGAGCGAACTTTGCTTTCTCCCAAAAAGGACAACAAATCCTTAGACCGAATCGATGTGATCAAGCAGAACTAATCCCTACCTCAGCCAGGTCCAAAAAAAAAAAAAAAAAAGTCATTCTGCATCCTCTCTCTGTCAAGAGGCAGGTAGCATGTGCCATTCATCCTCTGAAATAGTGAGCTACCTTTCTTTAAAGAAGGACAAAGTTTAATTTTTAACAAATCCCTGGTTGATACTCATGTCCATGAACAGGAACTTATAGTATATCTTTTAGATGGCAGGCTGGAGACAAATAAGTGTTTATTGTTTAGAAGCAAAGCTGTTTTATCAGTACTGAGGATATTAATTGCACTTAGAAGCAACTGAACACTCTTGGTGAATTGGGTTCAAATCTGACCTCAGACTCTTGCCAGCTGCGTGACCCTGGACAAGTCCCTTAACCCCAGTTGCCTGACCCTCACTGCTCTTCTGCCTTGGAACTGATACCGAGTATCCATTCTAAGACAGAAGGTAAGGATTTTTTTTTTTTTTTTTTTTTACAAAGAAGAGAAAACTATAATAAATCCCTTAAGAAGTCATTGATGTTTGCTGGATTTTTACAAAAGTATTCTTAGTTGTTGGAGTATGCTGTGACAATATCTTCTACGATATCCTTCGGTGCTGCTTTTTCTTGGCAAAACAATGTTCTCCAGTTGATTGCTTTAGTTTTGCTTGTCCCTAAGACACATGTTTGGAACGAAAGATGATGGAGTCATTTTGGACACTGCTACTGCTTTCAAGCTTGTTCTGCCATTTGATTCCCTGCTAAAACATTTGTTTGCGATTAACTAGAAACCATAGAACATTGACAGTTCTCTGGTCCTGGATTTAGGAAGAGTCTGATATGATATATCTCCATGTGTGTGATTTGGGATACTTGGAGAACTTTTATCATCGAATTTTAGAGCTCACAGAAACCTTAGAAATCCACTGAGCTCTACACCACTCATTCTGTAGATGAGCCTTGAGAGAGACGCTTCGATCACACAGTTCCTGGCAGTGAAGAGACTAGGAAGAACCAGGTCTCATGATTCTCGGTCTATCGGCCTGACTGTACCCCCGATCTGAAAAGTCTATGTCATCATCGTTTGAGATCCCCTGAAACCGATTGTAAAGTTTCCAGCCTTCCTCTTACACCATCTTTTAAAAATAGCCTGATGCTTTTTGTCCCTACATAAATCATCATTCAATTGAAAGGGACTTTAAAAGCCAGTTATCGAAAGCGTCCATTCGATATCTCTTTTTAGTGAGGTCAACAACATTTTAGGGAGATGTTCCCTTTGGAAAAAGAGCTCTTAGCCTTTTGGGAGCCTCCCCTTTAGTAGTTTGGTGAAATCTATAGTTCCCTTCTCAGATGAATATTTCTAATATTAAATGAATAATAGTAAACTAATAATAACAATATTATTCTTATTTAATAATATTATTAATAATTATCTAATAATAAACTAAGATACAAGGGAAACCAATTCTTTTGAAATAGCTATCACTGTTTTTGAAAAAGTTTAAAGGTGCCAAATTAAGACTCTAAGCTTAGACAGATTATGAACAGAAGAACTCTTATTAAACCTAGAAAAGAATCAACTTTCAGAAGCAGTGAAATAATGTTTCCATAAGCATTGTCATTTAGGCAGTGTATCCCCCCACCCCCTAGTGAATGCCCTCCTTACCCTGGAGTTAAACTTTTTTACTGCTACTTTTAAAAACATGACTCACTTCTGAATTCTTCTGAATTCCTCTTCTCTCTGAATAGAGTCCTCCCTTGTACTAAATGATTACAGTCAAGCAAGACAATTCCGCGTATTGGCCAAGTCTGGAATGGTCACCTCTCTGCTGAGAAGCAGGAAGAATACTTTTGCAGTCAGTCCTCGGAAACCATGATCCATGACGTGGACTATGGCAGTAGCCTCCTAATAGGTCTCCCCACCTCTTAACATTCTAGTTTATTATATACTGTTACCAGCTTTATCTTTCTCAAATAGACCTCTAGGGTACTTTGCTTTCTCTGCTGAGAAATCTCCAGTGTTTCCGTCAGCTATGGAATTATAGCTGAGCTATATTTGGATATATTTGGAGTGTGGCCTCTCTCTACCTTTCCCCGCTTCCTTGACAGAACCAGAGAAAGATAGAGGGTCTTTGAAAAGCCTGAGGCAAGGCCTCAGGGCCTGTGACAGCCTCCAAGAAGCCTAAGTGAGCACCCCATTTTGAGAAGCCATCGGGAAATAAGCATGCCTAGGGACAGGAAGGGCACCAGGGATGTCCCTTCTGCAGGGTAAATTGCCAGCTGAGGAGCCTCTCCCCCCCCCCCCCCCCATCCCTCACCCCCCAGTGCTGGCACCTTTTTGTAGTCTGACAGCGTTGTCTAGATTGCTGAGAGGTTAAGTGCTTGCCCTGGGTCATATAGCCAGTATGGGTCAGTAACAACACTTGAACCCAAGTCCTCTTGGCTCAGAGGTCTGCTAGGCTCTAGCTAAATTATCTTTCAGATCATTCTGTCTATTGAAATGTCCCATCCACCAATCCTTCCCTGCCTTCCCTTCCCTTCTGAAAACTTTAGGGATCCTTCTCCAATCCCTATCATGAAGGGCCTTTCCACTCCAGGAAGACTTGGGGCTCCTTTCTGCTTCCTCCTTTGTATGAAGTATGTCATTTCTCCCTCTCGTTTACAGTACCTTCCAGGGCTGTTTCTTTTACTTTCATATCCTCCACAGCAGGTAGGTAACACAACGGGCCTACAAGTTGTAGACGCTCATTAAACGTGTGAATACGTGATCAAAAGAGCCCAATAAATCATTATTGGAAACTCTGCAGACAGTAAAAAGCAAACATAGTAAACTAGCAAAACAAACTCAGTGGTATTTCTTGGAAATTTCTTGTTTTTTTCATTGCAGGATCTCCTGTTTACAGCATTTCTATAACTATAATTCTTCTTACAGATGGCTTCATTAGCGGTAACTAACTGGCCTAAACCTCTGCCACTAATTCCATGTCTTTCCTGGTCAACTGCTTCTGGGGTTTTTACTACGGTAATGTTCCTGCATTTCATATTTATTCAACTTTAAATATGTAGAAGTGGTAGTGAGTGAAGTGGCCCCTGTGTACGAGTGTTCGTTTTTCTGTTATTTTAGGGGGTGCTCAGTAAATCAGTCAATTGGAGGGAATTGGAGAAACAGTATTATACACAGACAGTTTATGAAGAAGAGATTTTCCACATGCTTGAATATTGTGGGGTAAGTCTATTCACATTTCTGCTATAAGTGGCTCCTTAGAGCACATACGGATTTCTTTGTAGGATGATTCATTGTTCCTTCTGCCTAAAAATATGAAAAATACCACTAACATTAAATTCGATGCGCATATATTTTAAAGGTGAGACAGTAGACCATGATTGGCTTATATTTCATAGATACTTGGTGTTTAAGGACAAATTCAAGTGTCGGGTTTTTAAAAAGTATTGTTTTCAGAAAATTCCCTTAAAGTCTCTTAGGAGAAAATTACTTATCTAAGAATAAACTTTCTTCTCTTTTGATCTAGTCAGATTTTCTTAATAGGAAAATGCAAGTTGATTTTTACTTTTGATAGAATCATTCAATCAGTAATCCTCTCCTAAGCATCTACTATATGTCTAGTACCAGAATCTAAAAGATAGAGTGTTTTGATTAGTCATCAGCTCTGTGTTGTCATGGTGGCAGCATGTTACAATAGCAACGATCCTAAATTTGGGGTTGAATTTTGACTTGCTTACTCCTTGTGTGACATTCCCTTAACTTCTCTGGGCCTCATTTTCATCAGCTGTATGAAGTAAATATTCAACAAGGTTCTTCCCAACTCTCAATCCTATGATTCCATCAAAAAAATAATGTTTCAACAAAGAGTGAAGAGAGTGAGGTGAGGAAGATAGACAAATATCCTGTTGAGCAAGAAATTCTCTTCCTAATATCTTCCCTGTCTTTCAAAAATAAGAAACATACAGGGGCAGCTGGGTGGCTCAGTGCATTGAGAGCCAAGCCCAGAGACGGGAGGTGCTAGGTTCAAATTTGGCCTCAGACACTGCCTAGCTGTGTGATCTTGGGCAAGTTACTTAACCCCCATTGCCTAGCCCTCTTCTGCCTTAGAACCCATACACTGTGTTGATTCTAAGACGGAAGAGAAGGGTTTTTTAAAAATAATAAAATAAGAAATATGCCCTTTAAAAAAAGAAAGAACTAGAACTTTGAAAATGCATTTAGGCCAATATGACTGCAAAGGAGGGTGGTGAATGTTGGAGGGGATGTGGCAAAATTGGGACCCTTATGCATTGTTGGTGGAGCTGTGAACTGATCCACCCATTCTGCAGGGCAATTTGGAGTTGTCCCTAAGGAGGCATAATACTGTGCATTCTCTGATATTATAATAGCACTACTGGATCTATAGCTCAGAGATTTAAAAACAAAACAAAACAAGGACCTACCTGGACAAAAATATTTATAACTGCTCTTTTTGTATTGGGTGACCCTCCATTAAGGAATGTCTGATCAAATCGTGGTATATGATAGTGATGGAATACTACTGTGCTATAAGGAATGATGGCAGGATGATTTCAGGAAGAGCTGGAAAGACCTTCATGGACTGATACAGAGTGAAATGAGCAGGACCAGGAGAACATCCTACATAGTCACAGCGATATTGTACAATGTTCAACTGTGGAAGATGTAGCTACTCTCTGCAATGCAATGATCTGGGACAGTTCTGAAGGACTTATGGTGGGGACCTCTGTCTGCTAGGTACTGCTGAGGTGTTTTCTTTTGTATTTATGTCTTGGGCTTCTTTCTCTGTCTTAGCTCTTTGGAGAGGATTCTATTTTGCTTTCTTGTCCTTCTAGTGTGCTTCCTGACTTTGGACTTTAGGTTGGTGCTGGGTTTGTGCACTTCTCAGGTATGTCTGGCCTGCCTTTGGGCCACTTCAATCCTTCTGCTGCTTTCACTGCTCTGCCCACTCCATCTCAGTTGTTTCGGCCTCTAGATGCTGGACTGGGGCACACTAATGTGCTCTTGACCAGACCCCATCCCTATTGTCTGCAAACCTCCGTGTCTCCCTAAGCTTCCTTGGGCGAAGAAAAATGACTTGCCATGATATTTCTTGGATTTCCCCATTAGAATTCCATCTGGGGCATTTTCGGGATGTTCCCTTGTGGGTGTCTCAATAAATCTGGAGGTTGCATCTTAATTTTATTATTATTTTTAAATAGCAAAAAGTGGGAAGGAGGGAGAGAGGTGGCAGGATAGCTCTTCCAGTGGTCTCCCTCCCCAGCAAGACTGAGGCAGCCCAGAGTCCAACCACATGCTCTCCTCAATCCAAGGTGTCTCGGGGAAAGAAGAGCCACTTCCTGTCCCGTTCCATATGGAGAAGCTAGGCTCTCTTCCTTCTTTTACTCGGCCAGCTGTACTTCCCTTCCCCGACTTGGTCATTTTTTATAGAAAGAATATCCTCTTTACAAGAGCAATAAGAACCTCGTGGTGCTTGATCAGGTAGATAACTCATTCCATCCCAGGGAAGAGTAAGTCTGCCAAAGCAATTTCCTGCTTTGGTACCAAATAGAGTATTTAGGCAGCTTTAGATGACTTTGGAGCGTACGCTCGCACACTGCTAGGTCCTTTAAAGAATATATGAATGCTCAGTTGGTTTCAGTCATATCTGCCTCTTTCTAACCCCATTTGGAGTTTTCTTGGCAAAGACACTGGAGGGGTTTGCCATTTCCTTCTCCAGCTCCTTTTACAGATGAGGAAACTGAGGCAGACAGGGTGAAGTGAGTTGCCCAGAGTCATCCTGCTAGGAAGACGACGATTCTTCCTGACTCCAGGCCTAGGCATTCTATCCACTGTGCCCCTCTCAATCTAAAATAAATATGTATACTCTTGATTTTTCATTGGCCTTCAAGTCTCCAAATCGTGACCAGTTCAAGTTTTATTTATGTCAGTAATGCAGATATCTGCAATTTTGCCGGCATCTCGGTGTCAGACTGAAAGCGTCTAACATAGGTCATCTTCCAGCGTTTCTGTGGCTGGAAAATTTGTCATCCAGAGGTCAGTCTCTGGCTTTAGCTAGCCTGGTCCAGAGATGACCGATATCCACTCTTGTCACAGACCCTGAACGTGGCAGGACCCCCGAGAGCTTGTTTCCTGCTCACAGAGGAGACACATTCAAGCCTTGGAATAGGACTTTAGGTGAGGTTTGGAAATTGTCCCCTCTGGTAGGTGCCACCTGAGAACCCATCAATTGGATTAAGAATGTGCTTGGTTTGTGACTATGGAGTGAAAGGTAAATGGATCTCAGTAATTATATCTTTGTAAAAATCCATTGCAAAAGCTTTGTGTTGAGAGAGTACATTTAGAGTTTATTTTCTTTCTTTCTTCTTACTGCCTCAACCTGGGTCATGAAAAAATGCTCCTCCTCCCCCCTAAAAAAGATAAATAAATATCTACACTCCAACTACAATGAAGAAAAATCTCTTCTCTCCCTTTTTTTTTAAACCCCCTTACCTTCCACCTTTGAATCAATAGTAAGTATTGGTTCCAAGGCAGAAGACCAGTAAGGGCATTGGAGATTAAGTGGCCTGCCCAGGGTCACATAGCTCAGAAGTGTCTGAGGCCAGATTTGGACCAAAGACCTCCTGTGTCTAGACCTAACTCAATCCACTGAGTCACCCCGCTGCCCACAGGATATCTTTGTGACTTGCCTTATACATCTTTGTTTCTTTCTCTTCTAAATCTGTTGTGAGTCGTGAGTTTCCAAGTACCACTTTGCCTTTGCCTTCCAAAAGGAAGAAGTAGGACTGTTGTACGGATGCTTCTACTTGATGCTCTTCAGAGATCTCTAGACCTCTAGATCGGATAGCATAGTGTCAGTGGCCTAACTCAGTCACGGACATTTTTGTAAGGCTGACAACAACCGTGTACTGAGAATGTGGAACCATCTTAAGCCCTACTTTTTAAAGGAAATTTATTAAGAAATGCCTTCTCATTATCCTGACCTTAAAGTCCTTTGGTCTCACCTGAAAGAGTAAGTCTTTATCAGGCCTCGGGCAGATTCCACAGGAAATGCATTGTCCCGAAATCCTCGATTTCTTCCTTATCGAAATGGCTAATCAGTTTCTAAAAGGTACCTTCATTTTGTCTTTGTTTCTAAACTCTATAAAATGGTCATTAGAAATGGCTTGAGTAAGAGAAAATGCCAACTTCCACCCTTTGGTTCCCTCCCGTCCCCAGAAGGTTTCTTCTTTTCCACTTCTGCAAATGAATGTTATTTACACTTTGTGTCCTGGAAAACTCGCACAACCTAGAAGGTAATAAAAGGTAAAAAGTCAAAGGACTGAAATTGCCTACGCCAGAGAGGTAAGCACTTAGTCTGCGCCAGGCACCGTGCCTGGTGATGCAGAGGAAGAGGAGAGAAGAAGGCTGCCGTGCTCTACAGAAGATGGAGCACATAAACACGTTCTCTGCATACAGGTGGTCAGCAGGAGGAAGACACCAGCATTAAGGGAAAGGCGAGATTTTAGCTGAGATTTAGAGGAGGCCACGGACATCAGGAGATGGGAATGAAGAAGGAGAGATCTTGGCATGGGGGATAGATAGCCAGTGGAAATCCCCGTAGTGGGGAGATGGAGGGTTTTGCACAAAAAAACCAACGATCAGATACTAATTTCTTTGTCACAGGCTTGTAATGCCAGATTTTTAAAATGTCCCCACTGATGTAGTCTGTTAAACAGACTGAGACACTTCCATTCCTCCTGTCAGGGTGTAAGCTGGGGTTCGACAGCCCATCTTCAGTTTTGCTTTGGTTTCCCCAAATGACAATAATGATAGCACCCACCTCCAGGGTCGTATGGATCAACTGAGATGATATTTGTGAAGTGCTTGGCGCACAGTAGGCACTACAGAAATGCTATTCTTCTCTTCATCATCAGCAGCAGCATTTTTCTGATAATTAACGATGGGGGGAAATGTTTTCCATTTAAAAATACTTAGATGGGTCCATGATCCAATTGATTCACGAGTTCCTGCTGATGATATGGGTTGCAGCCCATCTGTGCCTGCCTTTCCTGTCCATCTCTTGTCCAAGTCCTCCCAAAAGGTCACCACTTCAACATCATGTCTCTGTAGCCATTTTTTATTTTTTCGAAGCCCTTCCCATCCGTCTTAGAATCTCAATAGTGCGTATTGGTCCCAAGGCAGAAGAGGGGTAAGGGCTAGGCAATGGTCACACAGCTAGGAAGTCTCTGAGGCCACATTTGAACCCAGGGCCTCCCGTCTGTAAATGGAATTGCACGTCTCTGGACCTAGCTCTCATCCACTGAGGCACCCAGCTGCCCCCTCTGTAGCCATTGTTGCTGTAATTTTCGTTCCTTCTTTCATGCTGAAGACATCCTATTTCCACATCCAGAGCATTGCTCTTTCTTGGAAAACTTCATTTAAAAGGGTTTTGTCACCTCTAATAATAATTGTATTGCTGGTATTTCAGCCTGGTTAAATGCTTTAACTTAAGGAGTGTGTGTAGAAAAATTTGTGGCAGAAATAACCCTGCCTTCGACCCTCTTTGGGCCTAGGAGGATCACGAAGGTGGGTCTGCCTCCAGCTTTTGAAACTCTTGCACCAAGCATGGCATAGGCAAATGCCATTTCCAAATTCTATGACATATCATTCTGAGATCTCAGTGGTCTCACTTGATGGTAGCTGGATTTTAGTTCCTTCCTGTAGACTGATCCTTTTTTTTTTTTTAAGCAAAGAGGGTCAATAAGACCTCTTCTGTTAGTAAGGTATCTGATTCTTGAGGGCCTGTTCTGATTTCTCTTTTCCCTCCTTCCAACTCTTCAGACAGATTCTTTTAAAATGGGACAAGACTTTGTGAAACATTTCCCTCATAGTGTGGACAACCTGGCTGATTTTCATCTGACTCCTAGAACATTGGACCTAGATCTCAATGAATCGTTGTGTGTGAAATCTGCCCAGTGTGACACCTCGGGCAAGGCCTCCCTCAACACGGCATCAGAAGGCCTGGCGTTTGGAGACAAGATTCAGGCCCTGAGTGAAACGCTGTCCACGCAGAGCAGCGGCAAAGAGAGAGCCGCACAGCCGTCCGAACGCCCGTTCCGGGAAGGAAGAAGGCGGCGCAGCCTACAGAAGGAGTCCTTGATGTTCATGAAAGGCGTCATGGATGAATGCACCCATGTAGCAAACTTCTCAGGTACCGTTTTCCTGCAGCAGTTAAGTGGGTCCTCCATCTGCATGGCTGCAGCGTGGCTTACCCCGCTAGAAGCTCTAGACATTTTGGTCATTTTGATCCAAGGGTTTGGAAACTACCGAATTTGGCCCAGAAAGTGTCGGAATGTGGGGGTCCCCAGCATCTCACAGGGCATTCCACGCTGTGAAGGCTCTTCCCGAGGGCCCGATGGCTTAGCACAGAGCTTTGCAGGGAGCCAGCCTCTGAGAGTGGGTCCCTTTCCCCAGAAATGGCCAAAGAGACGTTGGATGGCCAGCTGCTGGCTGTCTGTGTTATAGAGGACATTGGGGAAGGCAAAGACGTATGGATAGGTTTTTTTAGGGCAGCAAAGTGGCACAAATAGAGCCCTGGGCCTGGAGTCAGCAAGACCCACGTTCCCATTTGGCCTCCAAGATGTACTAGGTGCATGACTGGGCGAGTGACCTAACTTCTTTCTGCTTCTTTTCCCCTCATCTGCCAAGGGAGTATAATGAGAGCAGCTGCCTCCCAGGGGGGTGGGTGTAGGGATCCCAGGAGATCACCATTGGGAAGCCCTTGGCACAGCACCTGGCATCTAGTAGGCCTCTCTAGAGATGTGTCTCTTACATAGCAAGCTCTCTGAGAAAGGAGCTTAGCATTTGGCAGTTGCAAAGTTCTAATGAGCAAAACCCCGTCCTTAGGAGTCAGAAAAAAAGGAAATGGAAGGTGCTGCACGTGTCCTGGTTATGTTGGGCCTCCGGTACCCTGGCGGGTGGGGGGGCACCTTCTCCTCCCTCAGGCTTGGAGCCAAGCTCCATCTCATCTGGGTTTTTGTTATTGCAATTCTGCGTATTTTACATCATGGTCCGCCTGCCTGTCACTTCCTGCTTCTGCAGGCTCCGCTTTACATCAATTTGTATCTGCCCTTGCTCCTCTCTCCTCTCCTTTGTCTCCTTGGTGGTGGTGGTGATGGTGCCGGCCCTCTCTAGGGCTGTAACGTGATGTGACCTGTCTCCTTTGATCCCCACAACATCCCTGGAGGGAGATGGCATCACCCCACTCTTACTGAGATGGATCAAAGGAAGGAACTTGCCCAGGCTCTCCCAGCTAAGCCTTAACTCCTGCCCGCCTCTTAGCACAGTGGTGTTTCAGGGTCCCTGGGGACAGACGTTTTAGGCCTGTTCTTCCCATCATTCCAATTTGTATTCCTGAAACGGTGGGACCAGTTTGCGGCCCCAGCAGGGCCTGCCTTACACAGTCCTCTCAGGTTCGCCTTTTTGTCCTCTGCTAATTCAGCAGTGAAACTTCAGGCTTTGTTTTGATTCACATTCCTCCTGTTAGTAATTTGGTCCATTTTTCTTGCTGTTGTGTGACAAGTGTGCAATTCTTCTGTTGAGAACTGTTTATTTCCCTCCTTTGACTTTCCCGCTGCGCCATGGCTTCTGTTAGTTGCTTGTATATCTTGGAGATCAGGTCCTTCTGAAAGATATTTGACTCCTGTTGTTTGGAGGTGCTTTTTCTAAAGATTGGTTTGGAAGGATTGTCAGGAAGAACTTTTTGGTCTCATGTCATCAAAATGATCTTTTTATCATTTAAATTTGAGGCAGTTTCATAATATTCCAGTACCTGAATTTTTCCTGACTTAGTCAATGGTAAATTCTCATGTTCATAAATAAACTTCCTTTTGAATTGTTTTTAATCCTTTGCATAGTTCCAGTTGACCCAAGCCTTATTATCGTGGTTCAAGCCAAAGAAGATGCCTATATTCCACGAACAGGAGTTCGAAGCCTTCAAGAAATTTGGCCTGGATGTGAAATTCGATACCTAGAAGGGGGCCATATTAGTGCTTACCTTTTCAAACAAGGGCTGTTCAGGTGAGGTGCTTAATCTAAACAGGGTTGTTGTTTTTTCTCTTCCCTTCACCAGCATAAATAAAATTCCTTGTTTGTTTTGTTTTGTTTTGTTTTTGTGACTAAGGTTAACTCTTTCCCATTCCTTTTGTCACTTCTTTCTCTTCATTTTCTTTTCCACTTTCAGCTGACCTCCTGGAGCTTTTCTTTGAACTTATTTTTTCTCCAACATTTTTTCAGTGATTAAAATGAAGACTCAGAATAGCATCCTTGTCCCCTTTCCAGTAGCACGGATAAATCGAATGCATCCTAGAACACGAAGAAAGAAAAGGAGAGGAGCAAGAGAGATTGTGAGGAGTCAGGGCTAGTGTCCCAGCTTAGCCCTGGAGGAGTAAAATTTTGGCCTGCAGACTTGGGGGGGGAGGGGGTTTGTATTTTATGGTAGGATAAGTGCCTGTTAGAGTTCACAGAACAGGGAAGTTGAAGACAAAAGTAGTGAATAGCTAGTGGCTAAAAGAGAGAACATGGACTTTGAAAGAGATGAGTGTTAAATAGCTCTAGAAGGGCAGGTTGCAACTAAAAGGATTGTGGAGGCCCTTCAATGGGTTTTTAATTTTCATGTGTTATTTTTGGGGATTCCAGAGGCCTGGGATCTGCGAATAGAAGCCATAGCTGAGCAGAAGTTGTTGAGGCTGGGGGTTCCGTCATTTGTGTCGGGCCACTTCCTTCTCTAGTGTGTCCTCGTTTTCCACATAAGGAACTGAGGCCAGTGGGGAGAGAGGGACCTACCCAAGGTCACACGGCTAGTAAGTCTTCCTGACTGCAGGCCCAGGGCTCTCCATCATCGCCCAAGCTGGCTGCCCTGAGCAGAACCGCCTCCTCAGGATTAGAGATGTCAAACTAGGAAATGGGATGTGGGGCCAGTTCCCTGTTCCCAGTCCTTAGTTCTATCCAAGCAGAGGCCAAACGACCTTTTGCCAAGGAGAGTGTAGAAAACTGGCCGAGGACCTTCGTGGTGTCGGGACATGTTTAGACGCTGTGAGAGGCGCAGGCAGAGGGCTTGTGTTTCTAACGTGACATTTTCTGCTTTGGACCTGCCAGCTGATCAGTTCCCAGCATCACCATTGCAAAACAAGATTAGCATGTTTCATGTTAGTTAGGTAGTCTGACCTTTCGGTTTTTGAATGCCAGGCAAATAGGTTTCTAGTGGTGTGAGAAGCCAGCTCTTACAGGTCCAGGTATCTTGGGGAGTGGAATGGTTAAGCTGCTTGAGACGAAATGAGAACAGCCAGAGACTCAGTAAGGCTTGCAGAGGCTGTTCTGTCTGCCATCTGCTGGCTTTATTGTTTATACCCTTTTTTCTTTCTTAAGATTACACATAGGGTTGGCATGGATTTCCAATACTCAACATTTCTTGTAGATAATGCATTAAGTCATACATTAACTTTTACTAAATTACAAAAATCATTTGAATAACAAAAGATGCACAGCTTGTCAAGAATAATTCATCACGAAATAACTGGGTTGGAAATTAACCTTCCCACCCATTTGCGAGGTACAAGGCATGCATTTCGGCTAGAAGAATGGCCAATTACATTTTAGCCAATCAGATTAAGCATGATTATACCTCTCTCTGTTTAGCTGCCTAATTAATGGAGATGCGTTATGCTAGTTGATTATACAATATATAATTAATCAGAATTCAAAGAATACAATAAATCCAAACCGGTCCAAATATTGTTTCAGTAATATAGCCTTTCATTTTTCAATATTTTTCGAAGGTAAGTTTGGTGTGCTCTCTTGCGGGGTTAATGAAAACAGTCCAGTATTGTGAGGAGGCGGCCTGCCTTAATTTTTCATTTTCTGTCCTCCCTGCATCATTCCATTTCAAGGATCATCAGGGTGGAGCTTGGAAGCAGTTCCAGACACCTGCGTGTGGAGATAGTAAAACCTGCGGTTTCTCTTTGGGGAATAGAAGTCTTTAAATATTAACTCACTGTTTGCTGGTCTGTTATGGAGGGACTTTTAGGGGAATATCTGTAATATGACATCTAAAGGTGGGGCTTTCCTGGGGCTGCGTAGAAATATTGATCACAATAATCCCTATAATGAGGAGTGTTAGTAAGAGAAGAGTCATGTGAGGGAATCTTGAATGGGGGTGACCATCCTCCCTAAAATCCACTCTGGAGTTCCAGGCTCCCACGTGAGAACTTGTCATTAAGGATGGGGTTTGATGTCCTCCGGCACAGTGGCCCAGAGACCTAAATGTTTCCTTCTTTTTAAACCCTTGACCTTCTATCTTAGTGTTAATACCCTGGCTGTTGATTCCAAGGCAGAAGAGCAGTAAAGGCAGTGGGCATTAAGGGACTTGCCCGGGGTCACACAGCTAGGAGGTTTCAGCTGTCAAATTTGAACCCAGGACCTTCCATTTCTGGTCCTGGCTCTATCCACTCTATCCACTGTCCACCCAGCTGCCCTCCTACATACTTTTGAAGGTACAAAGTCAAACGTGATCACTTCATGACAGACATGTAGCCATCCTGATGACCACTTGGGCGCAGCCAAGCTAAAATGGCAATAAAACAGATTCACCTGTCATGACGTAACATACAGTGGTGCTGCTGTGCTTTTGGCATTTTCTTCCAATAGTAGTGACTCATTTCCATGGTCTCTTCCTGAACTCCTCCTGGCTCTGGCGTGACTCGTTATCCTGGAGGGCAGCTTCAAGTTGATGAAGCTTGCCTTATTTGGGAATCATTTGAGCTTCTTTGTTTAGAAATACGATTGCCCAGAGAGCCTCATTTTCAGTGGATTGCTTATATTGTCATCCATTCTCTTTTAGGCAAGCCATCTACGATGCATTTGAGCGTTTTCTCCATAAATATGCTTATTGAATGTAGCTGGGATGATTATCCAGTTGGAGGCTCTTGTACCGGTGTCATTGTGGGAAGAACAAGCAAGCTACAGCATCTAGAAATGTGAATTCAGGTGGCATTTCAGGTTCGAAGATCTACCAAGTATATTTGATGAGAAATTTGCTAATAAGTTAATGAATAGAAATAGTTTTCTTTCGTATTGATATAAGTTTCACTCTAAGTAAATTAATTAATTCACAGGCCATCCAGTGATCATTGGAATGAAATTTCTTGATTGAATCCTCCAAGCTTCTATTGTATACATTTTGGAAAATATCTGGGTTTGCCTTTTGTTCTATGTTGAAGTCAGGAACCTCATTTTTTAGACTTAGTTAATTTTAAAGTATATCTGTGACTTTCCAAAACCATCTTAAAATCCATAAGAAATGGAACCATTTTAATAGTGCTTTAAGAATCAGAAATGTATGCCTATCCAGAAGAAATAAAAGCCAGATATAATGTCTCTGTGCTTTAATCTCAGCCAATGATTTTTCAGATATCACCCTGATAATCATAATCATAATAATGATTGTCAAGCCAAACCTCCTTTCCCTACTGTAAAACTTAGGAAGATGATAGGAAATTTGGCGAAATATATATATTTTTAATAACTAAGTGCTGTGTCATCAGTAGTTTTTTTCTGAGTGACCTTTTAGTTGTTGCCAGCTATTTTAACACATTTTATTTAATAATATTGTCACGTAAATTTGAGTGGTGTGTAATTACTGAACTGTTGGACTTGGTTTAGATTTTTTTGATGCGTAGAATTTAAGCTAAGACCTGCAATTTCACACCATAATTTTATTTTGTAATTTCTGTGTTTAATGGTCATGTGAGGTTTTGTTTTGTTGATCTATTTCACAGAAAATGCCAAATTCGGTAATTTATTAAGTTCTGAATTTTAATTTTAGTGTAGTTTTATGATCAGTGTGATCAACTTGGGAACTTTTTTAAATTGGAAAGGCACTGACTTCTGAATATGCATATTTTAGTAGTAGTTTCTCTTTATGTTTATCTTAACAAGTATAAAGCCAGAAGAGAGAAGCTTCCAAAAAACACTGTTTCTTTGGAGGATACTTAGGAAAATTACCAAGTCCTTCAAGTTGCCTTTGTTTTGAAATAGACCTATGTAGGAATTATATTAAAACAGCAGTTCATAACCTTGCAAGAATGTTTGATTATGTGCCTTTACGATGTAGAAATATTTTAATTTTGAATTCTACAAAATGCCAGTAAACAAGTATCATAAAATTACTTGGAAAGCTTAATTCTCATTAAAAACAAAAAACTGGAGAGTTTGCCCTGATATAGACATGTGTCCATTACATGAAGTTCTTCCACTAAATTCCTTTTGGAGGTAATGCAATATTTACTATCCAGCGATTAGCATTGTTATCTCATTTTCTTATGTAACACTATCCAGTAATTGAATTCTTTTGAAAGACTGGCTGTAGTGAAATGTGAGTTTGAGATTTTTTATTCAGTAACTTTTAAAAATGTATACTTTATGATTGGTAAAATGATTGTACTCCATTTCCTCATTTAATTCACTTTCAGATATGAAATTCTTTCTGTAGCTATTAAAAAAAATTTCTTCTTTGCTCACATATTTCTCTGCTAATGGATTTTGCGTGAAAAATAAAATTGCATATTTTGACTATTCACGTGAAAGGGGTTTTCCATGTCACTAGGTAATCTCTTTGAAAATGGTCTCTCTGTGAGCCCTGAGGACATTAATTTTTTAGAGCAGTGTTACAATGGAAGCTTTTTACTTGAAAAAAATATTAAATTAAAATTAGGAGAATGTTCCTCTGTTTATAACCAGACAGATGAATGCAAAGAAACCAATGTTGTTAACCTTTATGTATTACTTCAGCAAGGAATTTTATTTCCTTGTGCCATTTTGTCCTTGTCTGCCTTGATAAAGATCATTTGTAAATACTAGAGGAGTAGAAATTCACTTTGGTAAAGAAAAAGCTTCTGAATTTCAAGATTACAAAGTGAATCGACCATTTTAATGTGTACATTTTTTGATGATTTCTTATGGATGCCATTTTAACATGTGGTGCTTTCTAATTTGGGGTATGGAATGACTTCTGTAACTTTCAAATGGATACGATTTTCCTAACTGTTTATATTGTATAATAAAAGCCCATTTAAAAGTGCGGTTTTGTTTCTTCACTATTTGCTTAGAAAATGAAGTGCCCCTGCACCCCGTCCTGCCACCAGCACTACCGCCTCCAAAACAGGCTTCCCCGGAAGAGCCAGGCTTGGTAGGAAGCTTTAGCAGTGCTGGTGTTCATGGTAACGTGTGGTCTGAGAAAACACCGAGTCCCTCGCTCACCCACAAGGGAGTTAAAGTCCAAAGAAATGCCGATCTTTTAAAGACAAAGTTTTAGGAAACTTAGAACCAGTAAAGTTAGTAGAAGAGTAGGCTGAATTCCGGGAAGCCACAGACCCAAAACTCGGGCTACTGAAGCGTAAGGAGAGCAGTTCCCCCCACGTCGAGTCACCAGGCAGTTATTGTGTGCTTAGCACTCGGGGAGGAAAGCCAGAACCCAAACTCTGTGCTCTGAAGAGCTCACGGTGGAATGGGGACGCAGACAATGTGCACCTGGCCATGGACAAACAAGGTGCAGAGAAGCTGGAGGCGATCTCAGAGGAAAGGCACCAAGACTGAGGAAAGCCTGGAAGGCCTCCTGCAGAAAAGGCCCAGCCAGGGAGTTGGGAAGCTGAGAAGAGGAACCTCAGGAGACCCATGTGGTTGGATGGTGGACTGTGCCAAGGAGTCACTTGTAAGAAAAGCTTTAGGAGACTTTGCATTTGGTCCGGGAGGCCATTCAGGTCTGTGCTGTTGATTGAACTGTAGGGGTGGCCTGGAAAGATATGGGAAGATCACATTGGATAGGCTGATGGGAGGTGGCCTGGGGTGGAGACAGGCCCAACCAAAAGGCTTTAGCAGTGTGAACATAGAATGTGCTCCCCACCCCCAGGCCCTCGGACCCAGCTCCTCTGACCCCCATTTGCATGCTTAGGCTTTGTGGATGGACATGAAGCCCCAGGGGTAGAAGATAAAGGAGGCACTGTGGGAGCGCTTGTCCCTTGAACAGAGGCAGGGGAGCACCATGGCTGAGAGAGACAGCCATATGGAGAACCACAGGGTCAGGGTTAGGCTTCCTCTATTTCAAGTGATTATTAATAAGCTATAGAAAAGAAGAACCTGGAGTCTAATTGAGATCTAACAGCAGCAGTCCCTGGATGAGGCATGGACTTGCATCCCTGGGTACAGTGTCCCCAGACAGAAGGGCTAATGGGGTGGTAGAATAGGATTTCTATTGACTTGTATATGGGGAGAGGCTGAGAAATGCAAGCTTCTGGGGCCTGCTAGGTGATGGTACTCTTGACACTAATAGGGAAGTTAGGAGAAAAATGAATTCAGCTTTTGAATATTGAGCTGAAAGCCTACAAAACAGGCAAGGTGTCCAATAGGTAGCTCCTGGGGGTCGGAAGAAAGATTAGGGAGGGCTTGACAAATTAGATTCATCTGCATTGAGATGATAGTTCACTACTTTGGATCTGATGAAGTCCATCAAAATAGCCCAGAGGGAGGCCAGAGCAGAGCCTTGGGGGTTATGTATCCATGGTTAGCTAGTGTGAACTGGATGAAAATACGGCACAGAAGACTCCAAAGGAATGATCAGACAGGAGTAGAACCAGGAAAGAGATTGCCATGAAAAACTAAAGAGAATATAAAGAAGGAACAGGCAATTGACGGTATCAAAGGCACAGAGATCAGGAAGATTTCGGAAAAGCCATAAGATTTGGCAATTAGATCACTGGTGTAAATAGCTTTTGCAAATAACCGTCTTGTATTAAATAGCTTTTGCCAATAGCCATCTTGTGCCAACTGTAGCAGATTTTAGAATGCCCAGAGCTGGCATGAGACAGTGGAAGACTGTTGGAGCACCCAGATAAATAGAGCACCCCAAGGCAAAGGGACTCAGTTGTGAGTTAGGTGGGTGGCAAAGGGGAAAAGCTCTCTAGCCACACCAAGAAGTTTCACCACAGACTTGTGTTAGCTGTCACATTTTAGGGTCAATTGTTCAATACTGAAATCTGAATTATATTTGATCATCAACAGCCCTATTCTTCAAAAATATCAAGAAAAGTCATCTCTGAAGATCAATAACTATTTATAACCAGCCAGGTTTCATTCAGCTACTAGGTCAAGGTTGTCAAGCCAGAGTGGCAGAATTCTGTTCAAGGCTTTTCCCTAAGGGGACCTGCCTAACTTTATCAATTAGTTTTTAGGTAAGCTTAATCCTTTAAACCTCTATCCTCACCCATCAATCCTTGATCCTCACATCCTCAAGATATTCCTGTTACTTTCAAATTAAAATAGTTTCCTATTGCTGAGATCTGGTTTCTAGTCTAGTCCATCGTCTCCAAGAAGAATTCTCACTGTCTAGTTCTGACATTTGGGCTTGATTCCCTGGCTGAGGAGGATTTCTCAGGCAAATCATCAACTTTTGCCTGAGATTAACTCTAAATCAATTCAAGATCATCTGTATCAATTTGCAGTCAGATCAATATAACCAATAATCCATCAAGAAGATATTAAGATTTATATCCTCAAAGAAGTAGTGGTTTAGGCCTGTTGTCAGTTGGGAATTCTAACAGTCAGCCTTCTGACTCCCCAGAGGGAAATGCCTTTCAGCTGCTGAGCAGAGACCAGCCTTTTGAATATTATTCCTTCACTGGTCACTTTGTTTTCCAATTACATGTGATAATCTTCTCCGTATGTTTTCTGCAATTATGATATCCAAATTGCCTCCTTCCTCCCTAAGATGGTAAGCAGTTTGATCTGGGTTATTCATGCATGCTCTTGCAAAACATTACACATTAGTCATGTGAGAAGAGAATACATATATAAAACCAAAATCCAAAAATAGAAAATTTCACACAAAGTGAAAAATCATATGCTTTGATATGCATTTAGACTTCAAGAGTTCTTTCTCTGGAGATCAGTAGCATTCTTTGTCATAAACCTTCAGAATTACCTTGGATCGTTGTATTATTCGGAATGGCTAAGCTTTTCACAATTGGTCATTGTATAGTATTGCTGTTACTGTATACAGGATTCTCCTGATTCTGTGTACTTCACTCTGCATCAGTTCATGGAGTTTTTCTAGGTTTTTCTCAGATCATTCCTTCCAGTACACAATACATGTGAGATGCATTTTAGATGCAGTAAAAAGTAGATCAACAACCCTCCTCTTCTTGTCAGAAATTGAATACACACATTGCTGAAAAAGATTTCAATTCAACAAACATTTATTGAGCATCTATATCTATACTGTCACTAGATGCTGGATATACCAACAAAAAGTAACATTTGCCTTTAAGAAGCTTAAATTCTCCGGGGTTATAAATCATAGGCACACAAAGATCACTTAAGAATGGGAGATGAGTAAGAAAGGCTTCTTATTGGAGGTGGTCCCTGAACAGAATCTTGAATGAGGCCAAGGATTATGATGTAAATTGGTATGTGGAAAGGAGAAGGATTTCAAGTCAGGTAAGATCTGAATTCAGAATCTTTTCTATTTCCTGGCTTGTGATCATGGACAGATAATTGCATCCTCTGAGAGGTGAGTGCATTTTCTTATACCTATCGTATGTATCTCATGGAGGCCACCAGGTGACTCCATGCATAGAGCCCTGGGCCTGGAATCAGGAAGCCTCAAGTTCAAATTTGGCCTTAGAAGACCCTGGGCAAGACACATAAACTCTGTTTTTGTCTGTCCCCTGGAAAAGGAAATGGCAAACCACTCCGATATCTTTGCCAAGAAAACCCCATGGACAGCATTGGTGCAATTTTGTCTTACATGTCCACTGAAGAATCAGATACAATTCAACAACAGCAGCATATCTCACAGGGATATAAATAGTATTCATGAGATAATATATACCAGCGTATTCTATCTCTAGGACCCAGTTGGTTCTGCCTTTACTTAAAGACATAACACTTCTCAACTATGAGCAAAAGAAAAGAAAGATTTCTGGTTGTCTCTTTGCCCCTCAGAACAAGTGCCTTTTAGATCTGTCCAGAGTTGGAAACCACTCTCCTCTCTACTTCTCCAGATGTCAAAAAGGAAGAGAAGGCAGAACTGAGAAAGTCCAACCAATCAGGAAGACACAGCAAGAGCTCAAAGGAAAGGCCCCAAAAGGCCCAAGCCCTGAAGCCTCCCCTACTTCTAATAAAGTCAGATCATATGTTCCTTTTTCCTAGGAGCCATTCCTGCTGCTTAACTCCTCTAAGTGTGAGTATAATTAACGAATGAAACAATTCACTTCAGCAAGGTTGCGGGATATAAAATAAACCTTCAGAAATCATAAGCCTTTCCTGCCGAGTCCACATGTAGGCCCTATATGAACACAATTACAAAACACTTTTGAATAGAAACAGATCTCAATTACTGGAGCAATTATGCTAATAGGTAGGCTGAGCCAATAGAATAAAAGTGACAGTATGACCTAAATTAATTGACTTAGTACCTTATCCATCAAATTACCAAAGGATTATAGAGGGGGAAAAAACAATAATAGAATTCATCTAGAAGAACAAAAGGTTAAAAATATCAAAGAAGTCCAGGAAAAATGGGTCACCAACATTCCTAGCTCTGATAGTTGTGGCTATCAATGGAGGGGAGAGCCACTTTCCAAAGAATGGATAATTTCAAATCAAGAGCTTCCTGGTCTGTTCTGAGTGGAAGACTGACCCCATCACTCATAGCCAGTTGGGAATGTCCCTGCCCTGTCTACTATCTTGGTGAGAACTCGGTGAGAGTAGCATGAAAGTATCTCTTCTCTTGCAAAAGCCAACTGAGCAGGTAGTAGCATAACAGCCCTTTCTGTAGGGTGATGATAGCTATCATGTTCACAATACTACAATGAAGAAGGAAAACTCTTATACTAGACCGTAGACTCACTTAGACCAGAGAGGGAAAAGAACACTAGACCAATTTCCCTAGTGAAGGAATATTGATGCAAAATTTTAAAACGAAATATTAGCAAGTAGACTATAGGAATAAATCACAACACTCATACACTAGCATCAGGGTAAATTTGTACTAGGCATGCAGGAGTCATTCAATACGGGGAAAATTATAAACACAATTAACCGTAGTAAGAAAAGCAAACAAGATCATAATTATTTCAATTGATACAGAAAAAGCCTTTGACAAAATACAATATTTGTTCCTATTAGAAGCACTAGAAAGTATAAGAATCGAAGGACCTTTCCTTAACATGGCAAATAGTTATCTACCTAAAACCAAGAGCCAGCATTATCCGTAATGAGGACAAGTTAGAAGATTTTCCGATCAGGAATGAAGCAGATATCCATTATTACTAGTCAGTATTGTTTCTTTTTCTGTCTCAGAGTTGATACTAAGGCAGAAAGAAAGGGTTATTTTAAAAAGGCATTGGCTAAAGGTTTGACAATTAACTGGAGACTAAATCACAGAATTCTAAAAAAAAAAGAGGAGGGTGAATCAGAACAAATTAGAGCAACAACAGTAAATTATTTTAAAGCAAATGATGATAATGACATCACACAAACTTAGGGGATACAACTAAAGCAGTCTTTGATCTCTAAATGAAGCCATCCAGTAGCTTCACAAAGATTCCTAGTGGGTTGGACACTCAGAAAGGGAAACCAAGGACTGAGACAAAATGGGTCACGGGTTAAGGACTAATGGAGAGAGAACATAAGGCGAGAATAAAGACAGACACAGAGTTTTGGCATAAGGTAGACAGACAGCGAGTAAGCTCTGGTGGGCAAGAGCTTAGATGGTTCAGAGCTCTGATGGTCAAGAGCTTTCATCTTTCAGTTATTTTCTCAACTGCCCTATCGCTACTTTTATTGGGGTTACAACCGTATATGGGGGGAAGGGGAGAGCCAAGTGGTCTGATACATACGTAATCATCAGGAGATACAAACTGTTGGAACCTGAAATAACAGGGAGAGCAAACATCTCGATATGGAATCCATGAGGCCTGAGGTCTTGATACAAATGCTGATTGATCATTGAAGGTAAGGCAAAGAGACTGAGATAACTGACCAGTCTGCCAGAGTGTAGCCTTAGGGGAGGGCTAGGAGTTTGGCAAGGTTGAGATTCAATTTAATTCAAGGTTACAGAAATCAATCATGAGCAATACAAGAATCAGTTTTTGAGCACTCTTAAAAATATCAAGGGGGCAGCTGGATAGCTCAGTGGATTGAAAGTCAAGCCTAGAGACGGGAGGTCCTAGGTTCAAACCCGGCCTCAGCCACTTCCCAGCTGTGTGACCCTGGGCAAGTCACTTGACTCCCCTTGCCCACCCTTACCACTCTTCCACCTAGGAGCCAATACACAGAAGTACAAGGGTTTAAAAAAAATATCAAGATTAATGTATACCTGGATTGCTACTACACTAAATGGTTTCCTCAACAAAAGAAAACAAATCAATTACTTTTTCATACATCTAAAAAACCTAGAACAAGAAGAAATAAAAAAGGTCCAACTAGGGGGCAGCTGGATGGCTCAGGAGACAAAGAGATGGGAGCCTGGAGATGGGAAGTTCTGGTTTCAAATTTAACCTCAGACACTTACCAGTTGTATGACCCTGGGCAAATCA
Source organism: Gracilinanus agilis (assembly GCF_016433145.1). Taxonomy (NCBI): domain Eukaryota; kingdom Metazoa; phylum Chordata; class Mammalia; order Didelphimorphia; family Didelphidae; genus Gracilinanus; species Gracilinanus agilis. Next base: position 1,209,421 of record NC_058135.1, on the reverse strand, counting down.
CTTAATCCCAACTGCCTAGCCCTTACCACTCTTCTGCCTTGGAAGTGATACTTAGTATTGATTCTAAGGCAGAAGGTGTATATGTATGTGTATAATCATGTAACTAAAGATCGAAGTAGAAATTCTGAACATTTCATCTGGGCTAACACTTCCGGGGCACTAGGGGGTCTATGAAGGACACGGTGTCTCCACTGGTGGTGATAAAGTCAATCTCCTACTGAGCTAGGGGGACTAAGTCACTTCACCGCTCTCTTCTGGGCCGGCCTTGGTCAAGGCAGCGCCCTCCTCATGAATCAAGTCCGTTGCACCTGCTTCTCTGCTGGTCAGCTGGTTTCCTCTTTGATGGGAAGCTTCCGTATATATTTTTTATTTTTAGCAAAGAAACCCATTTATCCAAGTCAGTGGCAAAAGCAAAGAAAGTATCCACAGGTACGGAGTGACAGAGCTCTTCCCCTGGGCGGGAGGTAACTCAGCTCCATCAAGAGAGTGTGTCTTGGACCTTCCTCAAGGGGAAATTCCCCGAAGTCTCTAGTGAAGCAGGCTGAGGACAAGGATGTGATAGAGACGGCCAACGTTCCCCAGAATCTTATTCTCCCTTCAGCGACCCAAAGTGGGATTCGTGTCACTGGAAACCAGAAGCGCCTGAAGCTCCTGTAGAACCCGACGAGACCGGAGAGCTTGAAAAGGCTGAAGAAGGTAAAATTCTCTTCTGTCCCTCTCCCCAACGCCATCGGGCCCCTCACACAGGCTTGGAACGCTGACTGACGGCAGCGAGGAGAGGGTTCCCTGCCTGAGAAATGGGCTTGCTTGCTAAAGATAAAATAATAAACTGCGGCTTCCTCTCAAAGAAGGCGAGCAGGCGATAGGCCTGTGAGAGCGCCTCACCCGAGCGAAGGGCAGCCCAGAGGAGGGACTCCGGCGGCCTTGCTCCTCGCGGCTGAAACTCTTTGTTGTCCCCTGTAAAGACTGGCGAGGGCGAGGGCAGCCCCTTCAGCTCTGGAGTCCAAACGCAAGGATGTGAAAAGCGGCGCGGTACGGGGCATCACCCGGGAGGCTGTTACACCGACAACACGCCTGTCTATCGTTACAGCAGAATTTATGGCCGAAGGGGTAAGTCGCGGCTTCTCCAAACAAAGTCATGTTTTATTCACGGGGCAGCTATCCGCCGACCAAGCAAAGACCCCAAAACGAAGGTACGACACACTTTTATTAGTATAGAACGAAGGACAAAACAAAAACCGCGTCATTGGTTAAGAGGTCGGTGACGTCACAGACTTCGGAAATGACGATTGGTTACCTGCTAAGGCCCGGCTTTCTGAATGTAGGAACTCCAGTGGCGTCTCGGGGTCACAGTCACGGGATTGGAGGTGCCCCTGGCCTGAGATGAAGAGTTTACACCGAGGAGGGCTTAGGCCGGGCGGAGGAAGGTCGGCGCCCGGCTCTCCTGGAGCTTCTCCGACGCGGCCGTTATGGGAAGTAACAGGCCGCCTTGGCAGGGCGCTGCTTACCTGGCTTAGTCTCTCCTTCCTGCGCGGCATTCGGGCGAAAGCCGTCTCTTAGCGTCCAGCCAGAGCGGGGCACCGACTTTGGAACTAGCTTGTGCCTCCTCCGCGGAGTGCCGAATATGTTCTAGAGGCATTTAAACGACCAAGTCTCGTTCTCTGGAGTACCGAAGGAATATCCCTTCCTTCAAGACAGCGCAGGCCAGCAGCGTCCCTGCCCCAAGTTCCGAGCCGAAGAGTCCTTATTCATTTCTCCCTCTTTGTATTTCGGGAGAGATCCTCGTTGGGAGGAAGAGACCCCCTGCTGGCCTGCTTCTCCCTTCGGGACCGTTAGAAGGGTGTGGCCGACGGGCGTTAGGGAGGGGGAGGCGGTTGCAGAGGGGTGGCTGGCCGGGGAGAGGCGGAGACACAGAAGGCTGGCCTTATGGACCCTTGATGACTGGGCTAGATGGGTAGATGGGCTTGCCGCCCTCCGAGGCAGACCGACTGAGGGCTTTTCAGAATAAGCTCCGTCAGGTTTGGCATCTTGGGTAGAGTTGCAAGCTCTTCTAAGAGTGCTCGCACTTTCCTCCTTCCCATTTCCTATCCCTACTTTGCCAATAATAAACTGTTTTGCGGTTAATAAGCTGGTCTGCTGGCTTTCGGTCAAGCCCTGCCCCCAAAATTTAACCCTTCACAGGGCCAGGGCCAAGGCTTACTCAATTAACTCGGTGTAAATAGGAGCAATAAGAAAATGATACGGGAAGCGTGTGAATTCTCCCCCTAAGCACTGACAAAGGACATGTTTATCTGTAGCCCGGGGCATTCCCTCCGCACCCCGCCGTGTGGTAGGACACACACGCGCGCGCGGGCTCCTTGTTGGGAAAACGGGGCATCCTCCTCCGAAGACCCTCACCAGGGTGTCTCCATGCCCAGAGAGTGGAGCAGGGGATCCCGGGAGCTCGTGGTCTCCTCTCTGGCTTCTCTCTCGGCTCCTACCCCAGAGCAGGGAGCTGGGACGGGCTGACAGTCGGGACCCTTACAGACTTCGTGGGGAGCCATCTGTTTGAATGTTGTGGTTTGGGTTTCTACCTTAGGAGTCCCGGCGGCACTTCTGGGCAGGAAAGGAATTGAGGCAGGCTTCAGTTCTCTGGCCCTGTGATAACACACGCAATTTCCTTTCCCGAGCGCATCCCTTTCAGGCCACAGAACTGTGACCGAAAGTCTTGGTACAGCTGCTGAACAAGCTGTTGTTTGTTTGTTGTTGTTGTTGCCTTTGCCCAGGTGTGCATGTCAGTTCTAGCTACCTGCTCCTTAGAAAGTCTGACTAACGTTATCTCCTATGGGCAATAAAAGGTTGCCCTGAATAGTTCTGTTAGGGTGCCCTTCCTTCTCTGGGGATAGTCTGTATCCAGGCAAGATGCTCTGCCTCTCAAGCTGCTAAAATCCAGCTGGACAGATGAAAGCAGACTTTCTTTATCTTCCTCAGACATAGGAGTCTGGTTGCATCAACAGGTCAATTTCTATTTTTTAAACAAATTTTAATGTTTTATTTTTTCCCCAATTACATGTAAAAGCAATATAGATAGATAGATAGATAGATAGATAGATATACACATGTATATATATTTAATTTTGAGCTCAAAATTTCTGTCTCCCTCTCCTCTCCCCTCTCTGAAATGGCAAGCCATTTGATAATTGGTTATGATCATTCAAAACACATTTCCCCCTTAGTCAGGTTGTGAAAGGAGGTGCAGATCAAAACAAATTAGAAAAATAAAGTTTTTAAAAGTCTTTCAGTTGGCATTCAGACTATCAGTTCTGTTTCTGAAGGTGGATAGCATTTTTCATCCTAAGTCCTTTGGAACTGTCTTGCATCATTGTATTGCTAAGTATAGCTAAGATATTCGCTATTGATACCTGTACAATCCTGCTGTTACTGTGAAACATTCTCCTGGTTCTGCTCATTTCGCTTGGCATCAGTTCATGTAAATCTTTCCAGGTTTTTCTGAAAGCATGCTGCTTGTCATTTCTTACAGCATGATCGTATTCTATTATTGTCATACCACAACTTGTTCAGCCTTTCCCCAATGGATGGACATCCCTTCAATTTCCAATTTTTTTGCCACCACGAAAAGAGCTGCTATCAATATTTTTGTACAGAATTTTGTACAAATATTTTTGTATAATACCTACTAGTGGAATTGCTGAGTCATGGAGAATGTACAATTTTATAGCCAATTGAACATAGATCCAAATTACTGTCCAGAACAGTTGAAGAAGTTTACTGCTCCCTCAACAGTACATTAGTATCTCAGTTTCCCCCCATCAACTCCACATTTGTCATTTTCCTTTTCAGTCTTAGTAGCCAATCTGTTAAGGGTAGGGTGGTACTTCAGAGTTTTTTAATTTTCATTTCTGCAATCAATAGTTACCTATAACATTTTGTGTGTGACTATAGATAATTTTGATTACTTTGTCTGAAAGCTGTTTGTTCCTGTTCTTTGACCAATTATCAATTGAGGAGTGGTATTCTTATAAATTTGTATTCTTATAAATTTGATGCAGTTCTTGATATATTTGAGAAATGAGGCCTCTATCAGAGAAACTTGCTGTACATTTTTTCCCACAGCTATGATTATTAACTGTGTATTTCCCTACATCCTGCTTTTCCCCGTTTATCCTACTCTCTCTCTCTCCTTTCACACTGTCCATCTTCAAAGATGTTTTACTCCTGACCAGCACCTCCCCCAGTCTACCTTCCCTTCTAACAGCACCCTCCTTTCACTTATCCCCATCTCTTCCCACTTTCCTGTAGGCTTTCTCTACCAGACTGAGTGTATATGCCATTCCTTCTTTGAGCTAATTATGAGGAGAGTAAAGTTCAAGTGTTCCCTGGCACATGTACCTCCCTTTTCTTACCCTCCAATGCAAAAGTTCTTCGGAACCTCTTTTATGTGAGATAATTCTATTTCTCCCTTCCTCCTTTTCCAATGCATTTCTCCTTCTCATCCTTTATTTTCACTTTTTATATATCATCCCATCATTTAATTCAAGATTGTGCTCTCTATGTATACTCTCTCTAACTGCCCTAATGATAAAATTCTTAGGAGTTACAAATATCTTCCCGTATGGCAATGTGAGCAGTTTAAACTTATTGATTCCCTTATGATTTCTCTTTCCTGTTTATCTTTTTATGCTTCTCTTAAGTCTTGTAGTTGAAAGTTAAATTTTCTATTCAGCGCTGGTCTTTTCACCAGGAATTCTTAAAAGTCCTCTGTTGCTATTTATTGCATGACAGCACACTGTTATAAACTATATCACACTATTTACTGACTCAAGGAGGGAGGGAGAGAGAGAATCTGAATTGCAAAATGTCGGATAATAGTTGTTAGAAATTGTTTCTACATGTACCTAAAAAAAAAAAAAGTTTAAAAAAAGAGTCCTCTATTTCATTGAATATCCATTTTTCCTCCTGGAAGATTATACTCAGTTTTGCTGGATCAATGATTTTTGGCTCTAATCCTAGCTTCTTTGCCTTCTGAAATATCATATTCCAAGCCCTCTGGTCCTTTAATGGATAAGCTGCTAAGTCATGTGTTATCCTGACAGTGGCTCCAAATTGTTTCTTTTTGGCTTGAGATATTTTCTCTTTGACTGAGGAGCTCTGGAATTTGGCTATAATATTCTGGAAGTTTTCCTTTTGTAAACTCAAGAAGTGATCAGTAGGCTCTTCCCATTTCTATTTTACCCTCCCTCTGGTTCTAAAATAATCGGGTAGTTTTCCTTAAATAATTTTGACTTCTTCATGACCAGTGCTGCATTTTCTTTCTTCTACTTCAGGTACTAGCTAGGCCAGGAGTTATTTCTAGAACCCCTTTTTATAGTAGCCCCAAACTGGAAACTAAAGATGTGCTCATTATTGGGGGAATGGTTGAATAAATGATGGTCTTGAATGTAATGGAATATGATTGTGCCATGAAAAGTGGACAAAATGGACAGTTTTAGAAGAAACTGAGAAAAATTTTGTGAATTAGTGCAGAATGACATGAATAGAACCAGAATAACAATCCATATTATAACAATAATAATCATAGCTCAAACTTATGTAGTGTTTTAAGGCTTCTCTCCCCAAAACTTTATAAATACTACCTTATTTTGTCCTCACAAAAACACTGGGAGGTAGGTGCTATTATTTTCCTCCGAGGAAATGGGGGCTGAGGGAGGTTAAGTGACTTCCTAGGATCACACAGCTAGCAAGTGTCTGAAGCCAGATTTGAACTCAAGCTTTCTTGACTCCCACTCTAGACTTCTCTCCGCCAATCCACCTAGCTGCACAATAGTGTTAAGTGGCTTAACTCTGATGAAAGCAATGACAAATTGCTATTTTGGAGGACCAGCAATGGAGCAAGCTACTCACCTCTTGTCATTTTCTTAAGATGCAGAAAAAGACATATGTTTTGGGGAATTTGTTTTTACTGATTATTCCTCTTTGTTATGAGAATTTTCTTTCGCTTCTTTTTAGTTGTTTGATTTCTAGAGAAAGCAAAGATAGAAGTTTTTAAAAATTCTAAATTCTAAAGCAAAAACCAAAAAACAAAAGTGAGTCACTCAGTGTCTGCCAGATGTCACAATACATTAAAACAAAATGTGTATGGAAAAGTGCCCCTCAAACTCTAATCATATGCAGACGTAGGTGGCACAACGGATAGATATTGGGCCTCAGAGTCAGGAAAGTCCAAGCTCAAATCCAGCTTCAGACAGATTTACTAGCTGTGTGGCCCTGGGAAGGCACTTAACCTCCGTTGGCCTCAATCTCCTCACCTGTAAAATATGGACAATAATAGCATTGACCCTTGGCATTGTTGTGAAGGTCAAATAAGATCATAATTATAAATATAAATGTTAGCTATTATTCTTCTATCTAGAAGCCCACCCCCTTGAAGCAGAGTAGGTCAAAGTCTGTAATTCATGAGTTTAGAGTATATGATTAAGACACTCAGAATTAAATAGTTCTCAAAGAAATTAATTTACAACTTGTCATGTGTTTTCTTTTGTTTTACTATGACGGTTAGACCAGCTTTTAGTTTTTTGCTGTTAGGAATTAAATTTTTCTATGTGCACTGTCTTCTTAAAAAAAAAGAAGGCAACCTTTGATTGGCAATGAGTAATGAATACAATTATTATTATTTTTTCAGTTATGTGTAATAACAAATCTCCATATAAGTTCTCTGAAATTATATGATCCAAATTATCTCCCTCCCTTCTTCCCTCCCGCCTCTGGAGCTGACAAGCCATTCTATCTGGTATTATTACAAAAAACATGTTTCCAGATTGTTCATTTTTGTAAGTGAATCATCTTATAAAACCCAAACCCCCAAACATAAACCCATGTAAACAAGTGTTAAATCCTGTTTTCATCTGCATTCGGACGCCAGCCATTCTTTCCCGGGCAGTGGAGAGCATCCTTTGTCCCAGGCCCCTCCGAATTGTCCCGAGTCATCTGCATTGCTGAGAGTAGCAGAGTCTATCGCACTTGTTCCTCCTGACATGGTAGGAGATCATCCGCATTAAGCTCTGCTTCTGAGCTAAATGAAGCTGGGTTAGAAAACTACTTCTCCTCTACCTGGGAAGGCCCATGAAGCCTTGGGGTGTCTTAGTGGGGGCTTAGGGGTGCTTAATCCCATATTATAGCCAGCACACTCAAACTGGAAAAACAGGATTCACTTAAATACACACACACATGCCACTCATCTGAACAATGTGATCATGAAGTCTACGTGAGAAAATAACCTGGAAACTTTGTGAGGTCTTTTTTCTCAGCTGGAATGTAGGAGGACTTTCTTTTTCTCCTTCTCCCTGAAAAAGTTTCCCTTTTTTCCAAATGCCAAGCCCTTCAGCTTGTTCTCCAGAGACACGAAATCTCCAAACATGCTCCCTACCAAACTTGTTCTATAATTATTAAGGAGCTGCTTTTGTTATCTTGATAGACCTGTGATTTCCTAAACATAGGCACTCCCTGCACTGGTAGAGACTGAAACCCATCCACCCCTTCTCATTCTCACTCTTGTTCAGGTTCTCCACAGAAGACTTTATTGTTGTTGTTAAGAGATAGCACAGAGTACTTTAAGATTTGCTAGCATTCTCTTTTAATTTATTTTTATTTATTTTTAATTTTGAATATTTTCCCCTAGTTACATGTTTCATGTTCTTTCCCTCTCTCCAATCCCCCCTAACCCCCTTTAGCGAACACACAATTCCACTGGGTTTTACACATATCATTGATCAAGCCCTAATTCCGTATTATTGATAGTTGGACTAGAGTTATCGTTTAGTGTCTTCATCCCCAATCATATCTCCATCAGCCCATGTGTTCAAGCAGTTGTTTTTCTTCTGTGTTTCTCCTCCCACAGTTCTTCCTTTGATTGTGGCTGCTTTTCTTTCTCAGAAGTCCCTCAGCCTTAGCATTCTCTTTTTAAAACATTTCTTCCCTCAATTTATCAAACAATCATTTTTCTTTCCCTCCTACTTTCTAACTCTTTACTGGGGTGGGGGGTGGGGGAAGCAGAACAGAGCTCTTGTAACAGATAAGCGCAGCTAAGCAAAACAAATTCCTATATTGGCTGTGTCCGATAATGTGTGTCCCATTATACATATTAGTCTTTGCCCTCTCTGTTGAGACAGAAGAAGCAATCTTCCTCATGGGGCCTTTGGCTAGTCGCTGCATTAACCAGAGTTCTTAAGTCTGTAAAAATTGTTCATTTTTGCAACATATTTGTTGTAATATAAAGTGTCCTCCTGGTCCTTCTCATTTCACTCTGTATCCGTTCTTACAAGTCATCTATGTTTTTCTGAAAGTGTTTCTTTATTGCTTACAGCACAATAGTATTCTATATATTCATACACCATAATTAGTTTAGAAATTCTCCAATTGATAAATACTTTCTTTTTTTAAAAAAAGATCTGCTATAATTTATATATGTATATATATTCTTTATATGTAAATGTCCTATATGTGTGTGTGTGTGTGTGTATACGTGTGTGTATATATATATACTTCTTTATACAGAAATATATATTTTATATACAAATGTCATACATATAGAAATATAACTGTCCTTTTCTTCTTCCTATTCTCCCTTTGAGGTGTAGGCTTATTAAAGGAGCATAGGCCTAGAAATAGTATTGCTATGGGACAAAGTTTAGTGACTTTGGGGCATGATTCCAAATTGCTTTTCAGAATGGCTGAACCAATTTACAGTTCCACCAAAAGGGCTCTTTTTTCCCACAGCCCCTCAAATGTGATGATAATAATCATAAAATTTTTAGCAAAATACCCAACACATAACAGGTACTTATAAATATTCTTTTCCTTCCCTTTTCTCCAGTATTTGTCAGTTTCCTTTTTTGCCCATTTTGCAAATCTGCTGGGTATGTGGTGATATCTCAAAGTTGTTTTAATTTGTATTTCTCTCATTATTAATTATTCAGAACTTTTTTTCATGCAATTATAGATAGCTTTAGAATCTTCTCAAATAATGGCCTGTTCATATCTTTTGATAATTTATCCATTGGTAAATGGTTCTTATTCTTATACTTTAAGAAAAATTATTCTCATAAATTTGTATCAGTTCCTTATATAGCTTGGAAATGAGACCTTTATATAGAAATGATTCAAAGATTTTTCCATAGTTAACTATTTCTCTTCTAATCTTATTGTATTGGGTTTTTTGCTATAAAAATCTTTAACTTTTATGGAATAAAAATTCTCCATTTTATCTATTGTGATCCTTGCTGTTCTTTGTTTAGTAATGAAATACTTCCTCAAATCATAGGTCTGAATAGTGATTTCTTTCTTCCTCATTTATTTGATTTGTGATTTGTGTCCATTTGGATCTTATCTCCGCATATGGTATGAGATACTAGTCTAAATCTAATTGCTGCCAAACTGATGTCAAATTTTCCTATAAATTTTTGTCAAATTGAATTAATTTGCCCACCTAGATAGGGTCAGTCAGTCAGTCAATAAACATTTAAATACCTATTATGTGCCAGGCACTGTGCTAAGAATTGGTGACATAAATACAAAAAAAAATATATCCTTGCCCTCTGGAACCTAGGTTCTAATAGAGGAAGACAGTATACAAAAGGAAGCTGAAAAGGGACAGAGGAAGGGAGTATGGAAAGGTTGTCATCTGGAAGGGAAACATGTTGAAGAAATCTAAAGTAGTCATTCAGGTAGAAAATGAAGGAAGGAGGCCCTTGGTTTTATTTTAACCCTAGGTTACAAAGTTTATTGTTTTTTTTTAAATGGGAAAAGTCTTAATTTATAATTTATATATTTCACAAGGATAATTCCATTGCCAAAGACCTTTAAAAGTAGGGGGTCTGATATTAAGTTCTTTTTTCTAGGTTATATGTTTATTATCATGCAAAATATATTTCCCATATTGCTCATTTTTATAGGTGAATAATCATATAAAACCTGATCCCCAAAACAAAAGCCCAAACAAATGTGCAAATTTGTAGGCTTTCATCTGTGGTCCAGCAGTTCTTCCTCTGGGGGCGAAGAGAAATCTTTGTCATCAATCTCTCAGAGTTGTCCTGGATCATTGCATTCCTGAGAGGAGCCCAGTCTGTCACCGTCGATCCCCCCACACTATCGCTGTGACTGTGTACATTGTTCTCCTGGTTCTGCTGACTTCACTCTGCATCAGTCCACGAAGGCCTCCCCGGCTTTCTCTGAAGTCCTCCCGCTCATCCCTCCTCACCGCCCCATCGTATTCCATCGCCGGCACACACCACGGCTTGCTCCGCCATTCCCCAATGGAGGGACGCCCCTCTGTTGCCAGTTCTTTGCCACCAAAAAAAGAGCCACTACAAATATTAATGTACAAGCAGGCTCTTTCCACTCCACTCTTTTATTAAATCTCTTTGAGATGCACACCTAGTTAGTAGTAGTAGGAGTAGTACTGGATCAAAGGATATGCATTGTTCTGTAGCCCTGGGTACAGTTCCAAATTGCCAGCCAGAATGGCTGGATCAGTTCACAACTCCACCAACAATGCATTAATGTCCCCATTCTGCAGTGTGTTTGTTTGCTTACACATATTATATATCTAACCTATTCCACTGATTGACCTTTTTTATAACCAGTACCAAATTGTGTGCAATGCACTTTGATATCAACTCTGTGGATTAGATGCTATTATTATCCTCATTTTATAGATAATGAAAATGAGGCTGAAAAGCTAAATGAATGTCCAGGATCACACAGCTAGTAGGTGTTTAAAGTTGGATTCATAAACAGACTTTCCTGACTTTATGCCCCAGCAAACTATGCACTAAGTTACATAGTTGCTGCCAGTGCACTAGAAGCTCTCCCTTGGTTATTATTTTTTAAACCCTTACCTTCCATCTGAGAATCCATATTGTATATAGGTTCCAAGACAGAAGAGCCATAAGGACTAGGCCACGGGGATTAAGTGACTTGCCCAGGGTCACACAGTTAGGAAGTGTCTGAGGCCAGATTTGAACCCAGGACCTCCTGTCTCTAGGTCTGGCTCACTGAGCCATGTCACTACCCTCACTATTCTGTTTGAATATCACTTGCATTCCAGTGTAGACCTTGGGTTGTCTCTTATCCATCACTCTTTGCACTTGACCATACTACTTCCTTTTCGGGTTATAAATATCCTTGATGATATTTTTTTTTGTTCCTCTTGTGCCAAAGTCAGTGTTAGTGATATCTGGAAGTCTGCATATAATTGTCATGTTTCTTTCCATTTCCTTTCATTATCACCTACAATTCTGAATTTTCTGGAAGTATAGTGTTCCATGATCTGTAGTTGTTACTGGAAAAACAAAAAGGTTAAGAAAACATTGGGGGCAGCTGGGTAGCTCAGTGGTTTGAGAGCCAGGCCTAGAGACAGGAGGTCCTGGGTTCAAATCTGGCCTCAGACACTTCCCAGCTGTGTGACCCTGGGCAAGTCACTTGACCACCATTGCCCACCCTTACCACTCTTCTGCCTTGGAGCCAATCCACAGTGTTGACTCTAAGACAGAAGGTAAGGGTTAAAAAAAAAATAAAAAAAGAAAACATGCTTTCATGCTAAGAGAGTAGGTTGGGATTGTTGAAAGTACTAAATAGTTCTCCAAATGAGTTCTACACATGTTAGTTTTTCATATTTGAATGTTTCTGTTGGTCCTATTCTTTTTTTTGGAGGGGGGGAGTGAGAGAGAATAAACTTTCTTCATCCACTTTGTTTTTCCAATGTAAATGGATGGGTCAATTTTTTCCAAGTGACTATGGAATAATTGAGAAAGCTCTGTCATGTTTTGGTTCATGTTGAATGCATGTGATGTTATATGTAAAGAGGATTATTTAGAAATGTATTCATGTCTAAATCTAATGATTTTTTCTCAGTTCACATACTTCTTGATGTCTCAGAGATATTTGACACTGTCAACTTTTCCACTTTTTCATTGATGTTGATTTTCTTGGTTCTCCTAAATTTATTTTTTTTGGCCAACTTTCTAATTTCTTTTATTTTCCCTTCATTAACTATGAAAAATTCATGTACTTTAGTACCAAATCTTCACCTTACTCTATTTTCATTCCCTTTTGAAACTCATCTATTGTAATTTGTCTATTATTGAAGAAGATTCTTGTCATCAACACAGTTGCTTGTTAGAAAAAATTTTTCCCCAGAAGTTGAAGATATATAGAAGGCAATGCTTTCTGTGATTATAAGAATCATAGCTTTAAAGCTTAAAGGAATCTTGGAGACCATAATTTCAAACATGAAGAAACTGAGGCCAAGAGTAGGTCCTATACCTACTTTATCACAACAACCTTCTAATTGTTTTTTTCTGGCTCAGATGTGCAGTCTACTTTTTAAAAAACCCTTACTTTACAGTCAATACTTTTTAATTGGTTCCAAGGCAGAAGAATGGTAAGGGCTAGGCAATGGGGGTCAAGTGACTTGCCCAAGGTCACACAGCTGTCCAATTCATTCTTCTTTCTTTCTTTTTTTTTTTTTTGCCCAACACATTCTTTAAAAAAGATATTAGAGTAATCTTCCTATAGTAGAACTGTCTGACTATGTCATTTCTGGATTTGAGAAGTTTCTGGGGCTCCCTTTTGTATATAAGATAAAATTAACCTTCCTCCATCTGGCATTTAAGACCCTTCTGAGTTGGGCTCTGGCCTACCTTTTCATCCTGATTTTCTATGATTTCCAATGACCCACTGTTCTGTTCCCATCTAGCAGGCCAGCCTGCTGTTCTGGGGCACCATTCTTCTCCTCCAAACTGAAGGCATGGAATACATTCTCCTTTCTCAGCTTCATCTCTTAAACATAACTGGTTTCCTTAGCATCGCGCCTCCCAGACAGAGAGTCTTTCCTCATGTCCTCAGTTTTAGTGTTCTGGTACTCCTTAAAGAACCTTATTTATTGTAGCCTCTTATTTTCTGTTTTGTCCATGTAGACGCAGCAGCCTGTCACTCAACAAGTGCCTGCTCTGTGCACTGGAGATACAAGAAGAGGCAAAGATAGTCAGGGCCTTTGAAGAGCTCCCCACCTAATGGTGGAGATAGGAAGCAAATAGACATGCACAACTAGATAAATATTTATACAGGCTAAATAGAAAATAATTAACAGAGGGAAGGCCCTGGGATAAAGAAGGTTTGGGGAGAGGCCCAGAGCCAAGATGGCACCCATTGGATTTCTATCAAATTCACTTCCATAAAGCAATGATGGAATGTGAATTCTGGAGCAGCTTAACCCACAAAAAGACAAAGTAAAGTGATTTTTCAGCCCCAAACAACCTAGAAGGCTGGTATGAAGGATCTAGTGCAATAGGATAGAGGCAGAACACAGCTCACCAGGGAAGGCCCCAACAAGGCAACAGGCTTTGAAGCAGCAGCCAAGGCTTTTGGAACTCATAGCTGCAGATGATAAAAGAGGCTGGAAAACTTCTCAGATGGAGATTATAGGGGTCCCTTTACTGGCTCTGGGTGCAAGATACTTCTCAGCACTGCCCATATATGGAACCAGGGCCAAGTTCTGGGGTGCAGTCACGAGGGAGGAGGAATGCCAGCATGCACTAGCACTTGCAGCCACAGGGGAGCAGGGGACCATGGTCACAGTTCCAAGGGGTAAAAGAGTGCTTCAGGTTACTCATGGATCAGAGCACAGGTCCAAACAGTATTAAACACATCTCTCCTTACATCATAAGGAAGAATTGAAAGCAGATACATGCCTGGTATCAGCTCTGAAAGCAGCTGCACAAAGAACCTGAAGCTTGGAACTGTGCTTTCTTCATCATAATTACAGATCCCAACTTTAGCAGTTTTTTAAACTAAAACAAAAGGGAAAGGCAGGAAAAGTAGCAAACAACAACAAAAAGAAACTCAATATAAGAAGTTATTTTGCTGATAGGTAGATTCATACTCAGTAGAAAACAATAAAGTCAATACTGTTGTATCCAAAGCCTCCAAGAAAGAGATTTATTCCTCCAAAGCCCAAAAAGAATTAATGGCAGAGCTCAAAAAGGATTTTAAAAATCAAAGAGATAGAAGAAAAATTTGGAAAAGAAATGAGAGTGATACATGAAAATAATGAAAAAAGAATTACAGCTTAGTAAAGGAGGCACAAAAAATACTGAAGAAGTTAATATTTTAAAAAGCAGAATAGGGCAATTGGTAAAAAAAAAAAAGAGAGAGAGAGAGAAAGAGAGAGAGAGAGAGATAGAGAGAGAGAGAGAGAGAGAGAGAGAGAGAGAGAGAGAGACAAAAATCCAAAGAAGAGAATGCCTTTAAAAGCAAAATTGGCTAAATGGAAAAAGATATACAAAATGCATTGAAGTGAAAAAATTCTTGAAAGACAGAATTGGCCCTTTGAAAAAAGGTGTACAAAAATCCATTGATTAAAAAAAACTCTTTACAAAGTAAAATTGGCCAAATGGAAAAGGAGATATAAAAGTTCACTCAAGAAAATTATGCCTTAGAAATTAGAAATGGGCAAGTGAAAGCTAATGACTCCATGAGACGTCAAGAAATAAAGTCAAAAGAACGAAAAAATAGAAGAAACTATGAACTATATCATGGGGAAAACAACGGACATGGAAAATAAATCTAGGAGAGATAAATTAAGAATTATTGAACTACCTGAAAGACATAATCAAAAAAAGAACTTGGACATTATCTTTCAAGAAATCATTAAGAAGGCACTTCCAGGTTATGATAGTCCGAGAGTAGAAGCAAGTTTCTTCCTCTCCTCTCCACCAACCAATATAAAGTGCCTCAAAAGGACCATAATCAAAATCAGATGAGCAAAGTGGCTCCACTGTAGGGCACAGCATTGAAGGTAGGCAGAGTTTGTGTATTTCCATGCTAAAAGGGTGCAAAATTACTCCCACAAAAGCGTCAGCTCATCACCCATCCCCTACTCTACCTATAGAGCCAGAGTTGGAGTGAGTGTGGGGCAATCTCTAGGTTCTGGAGGGGGGCTGGCTGAGGACACCACAGACTTAACTCTTGAGAGCAGTGAGATTTGGAACCCCAGGAGGCTAAGGAAACAAGGAGATTGGGCATGGAGATTGGGCAGAGAGGGGTGGTACACAGCAGACCCAGCAGAGACTCAAAAAATAGCCTCAGGGAAAAAACCTCTCTGGAGCTCAAATTCAAAGACTTGCCTACCCTCCTCACTCAGACTTCTGCAGGGCAATCTCTGGGTTCTCAGGGACTGACTGAGGACACCATAGACTTACCTCTGAGAGCAGCAAGACTTGGGAAACCAGGAGGCTGAGAAAACGTGGATATTGGGTGGAGAGATTGGGCAGAGGGGGACTGCTCACAGCAGATACTGTGGAGACTAGAAAAATAGCCTCAGGGCAAAAACCTCTGGAGCTCAATCCAAATATTGCCCACCTTCCTCACTCAGACTTCTGACCAGGAGGGAACAAAGCAATGGCCACCAACACCCAAGAACTACAATCCACAACTACCAAAAAAAACCTTGACCCTAGATAATTTTTATCCAGAAAAATTCCAGATCACAGAGACAACAGAAGACAACAAACAAGTAAGCACAATCTAAACCTTTAAAAAAAATGGAAATTGGTCCAAGTTCTTGAGAAGCTCAGATTTGAGATTATGAACCAAATTAGAAAGATAGAAAAAACTTGGCAAGAAGAGTGGGAAATAGTCCAAAAAGAATATAACAATTTAAAAGACAGAAGCTCCCAGTTGGGAAAAGCACAGAAATCAAATGAAATGATAAGCAAATTGAAGACCAGAATTGAACAACTGGAAGCCATGAAAAGCAGGATAGACCAAACCAAAAAGGGAAATAAAAAAGATCACAGCTGAACACCAGTCTTTAAAGACCAGAATTGGTGATGGAGAGTGAAAGGACCAGAACCAGGAGAACATTATACGCAGAGAAGGTTATACTATGGCACAATTGAATGTAATGGACTCCTCTACTAGCAGCAATGCAATGATTCAGGACAATTCTGAGGAACTTATGAGAAAGAACACATTCCACGCCCAGAGAAAGAACTGTGGGAATAGAAACACAGAAGAAAAACAACTGCTTTATCATATGGGTTGATGGGGATATGACTGGGGATATAGACTCTAAATGATCACCCTAATGCAAATATTAATAATATGGAAATAGGTCTTGATCAATGACATGTGTAAACCCTAGTGGAATTATGCACTGCCTATGGGAAGGGGTTGGGAGAAGGGGAGAGAAAGAACATGAATAATGTAACCACGGAAAAATACTCTTAATTAATTAATTAATTATATTTTAAATTAATTTAATTTAAATTAAATTTTTTAAAAGACCAGAATTGGGCAAATAGAAGCTAATGATCTCACAAGACAGCAAGAATTAATAAAGCAAAGTCAAAAGAATAACAAAATAGAAGGAAACATGAAATATCTCATTGAGAAGATGACTGATCTGGAAAACCTGTCTAGAAGAGACAATTTGAGAATCATAGGTCTACCTGAAAACCTAGAAATAAAAAGAAACCTTGACATCATACTATAAAAAATTATCCAAGAAAACTGCCCAGATGTTCTTCAACAAGAGGGCAAAATTGACATTGAAAGAATCCATAGATCACCCTCTACATGAAATCCTCAAAAGACAACCCCCAGGAATGTAGTTGCCAAATTCAAGAGCTTCCAAGCTAAGGAGAAAATTATAAGAAGCCAGAAAGAGACAATTCAGATATTAAGGAGCACCAATTAGGATTACATAGGATATGGCAGCCTCCACACTAAAGGACCACAAGGCTTGGAATATGATATTCAGAAAGGCAAGAGAATTGGGTCTACAATCAAGGATCACCTACCCATCAAAATTGACTATATACTTCCAGGAGAAAGTATGGGCATTTATCAAAATAAAAGATTTCCAAGTATTTCTAAAGAAAAGACAAGAACTAAATGGAAAATTTGATGTCCAAATATAAAACTGAAGCAAAACATGAAAGGGTAAACAAGAAAGAGAGGGGAAAAATTTTTTTCTTTCAAATTGTATTCACGGGGGCAACTGGGTAACTCAGAGGATTGAGAGCAAAGCCTAGAGACAGGAGGTCCTAGATTTAAATCTGGCCTCAGACACTTTCCAGATGTGTGACCCTGGGCAAGTCACTTAGCCCCCATTGCCTAGCCCTTACCACTCTTCTGCCTTGGAGACAATACACAGTATTGGAGACAATACACAGTATTGACTCCAAGAAGGAAGGTAAGGGTTTAAGAAAAAAAATTGTATTCACTATTATAGTAGTTAGAAGAATTATTCACAGGTAGAGGTCGGGGTACTAAGTCATTTAAGATGATATGCAAAAAAAAAGAAAAGAAAGAAAAGGGGGGGGGAATAGAAGATGGCACCAAGAGAAACTTGAAGGAATAAGAAAAATAGGACAATCTATACCACATAAAGAGGCGCATGGGAGGGGGAGGGGAAGAACATTATTAGAAGAAGAGGAAGAGAATGCTAATAGGTCATACTTAAACCTTATTCTCAGTAGAATCAGTTCTGAGAGGGAAGAGCATTTAGATATATTAGGGTATTGAAATTTATCTTACCCTACAGGAAAGTTGAGAGGGAAAAACAAAGAGGGGGGAGTACACAAAGATAGGAAAAGAGAGGGGGGAGGGAATTTAATACACCCTAATGAAAAATAAGAGGGGAATAAGAAGGAAGGGGGGTAGAAAAGGGAAGTAAAATAAGGGTGGAGATTAAGGGGACTGATTAAAAGCAAAACACTGATATAGAAGGAAATAGTGAAAGAAGAAAGGGCAGGACTAGGAGAGGATATCAAAATGAGAAAATCAAAATCAAAAAAGGTTGTAATCATAGCTCTGAATATGAATGGGATGAACTCACCCATAAAATGGAAACAAATATCAGAGTGGATTAGAAACCAAAATCCTACCGAAACACACATGAGGCAGGTAGACACACACAGGGTAAAGGTAAAATGCTGGAGTAAAATCTATTATTTTATCATTATGAGAAAAAGAAAGCAGGAGTCTCAATCATGATATCTGATAAAGACAAAATAAAAATGATCTGATTAAAAGAGATAGGGAAGGTAATTGCATCCTGATAAAAGGCTGTATAGACAATGAGGAAATAAAAGTACTCAACATTTATTCACCAAATGATATAGCATTTGAATTTTTAAAAGAGAAACTATTGGAGCTTAAAGACGAAATAGATAGTAGATCAAACCAAAAAATAAACAAGAAAGAGGTAAGAGATGTGAATGAAATCTTGGGAAAATTGGGGCTAATAGATATATGGAGAAAAATAAATAGGGACAAAAAGGAATATATCTTCTATTCAGTAGTACATGGTACATTCACAAAGATTGACCATATACTAGAGCATAAAAACATGGCAAACAAATCAAGAAAGCAGAAATAATAAATGCAACATTTTCAGATGATAATACAATAAAAATAATAATTAGCAAGGGTACATGGAGAGGCAAACCAAAAATTAATTGGAAATTAAATAATATGATTCTCCAAAATCAGTTAAAGAACAAATCATAGAAACAATAATTTCATTGAAGAGAATGACAATGAGACTTCTTACCAAAATCTATGGGATGCAGCCAAAGCAATACCCAGGGGGAAATTTATATCTTTGAGTGCATATATTAACAAATTAGGGAGGGCAGAGGTCAATGAATTGGGCATGCAAATTAAAAAACTAGAAAGTGAACAGATTAAAAATCCCCAGATAAAAACTAAATTAGAAATCCTAAAAAATTAAAGAAGAAATCAATAAGGTTGAAAGTAAAAGAACTATTGAATTAATAAATAAGACTAGAAGCCGGTACTTTGAAAAAACAAATAAATAGATAAAGTACTGGTCAACCTAATGAAAAAAAAGGAATGAAGAAAACCAAATTAACAGTATCAAAGATAAAAAGGGAGACCTCACCTCTAATGAAGAGGAAATTAAGGCAATCACTAAAATCTATTTCACCCAATTATCTGGCAATAAATACAGCAATCTAGGTAATATGGATGAATATTTACAAAAATATAAATTGCCTAGATTAACAGAAGAAGAAATAGAATATTTAAATAATCCCATATCAGAAAAAGAAATTGAATAAGCCATCAAAGAACTCCCTAAGAAAAAATCCCCAGGGCCAGATGGATTCAGAAGTGAATTCTATCAAACATTTAAAGAACAATTAATCCCAATACTGCACAAACTATTTGACGATACAAGCAAAAAAGTAGTTCTACCAAATTCCTTTTATGACACAAATATGGTACTGATTCCAAAGCCAGGCAGATCGAAAACAAGGAAGAAAATTACAGACCAATCTCCTTAATGAACATAGATGCAAAAATCTTAAATAGAATACTAGCAAAAAGACTCCATGTAGTATACAGAATTGGGGTCATATATTTTTTTCTAGCTTTGGCTGAGTTCCAAAAGCTGTTAGAGTTTAGAATCTTGAGAAGAGGCAGTTGACTGGATCTTCCATAGAGGGAGGTGGTCAATGAGCGAGCTGCTTTGATTACCTAACTTTAATATTGAAATTTAGCCTAGCTTTGATATATTTACTTAAGAAATTATTATTTTAGATAAAACCTTTATATCTTCCTTTCCTAATACCACCCCTGCTTTCCCTCCCTTATCTTATGTGTCTGTGGAGTTAATAAGGAGAGTAATTAGAGAGGAGTTAAATCTGTGAAGAGTTATCTAATTGACAGCATTAGTTATAGTTGGTCAGTCATCATTTATTCCCTTTAGATAGCACATAGTAAAAACTGAGTTTAAGGCAGGTCCTTACTCAGACTCCATCTTTACTTCCCTTCCCCCACCTGAGGTTCCTGAGACAACTGATAGGGCTTTCCTTTGATCCACCTTCCTAACAAACATCCTTCAAACAAAATAAACCCTTTTGTGTTTCAATAGCCCTATTAGTGTAATTTGTCTGTTAGTTATCAAGAGGGAAGAAGAGGGAAAGAGACAACATACTCTGGGTTAGAGGAAGCTGGGGCATCCATCTTGAAGGAAGGTGTTACTTCAAAATAGGTCCCTTCCTGTGAAATTAACTAAAGCCTGTTTGTTAATTTCAGTCTAGTCTATTTCCCTCAGCTTGTGTTTGAGTCTAAGTCCCAGTCTGTAAGCCTGCTGTGTTTGTCTGTTTAGTTTAATTTCTCTTCTCCCTAAAAGATCTCTGTTTCCCTTCTGTGTTATACTCCTGACTTCAGTCCTTTTATACCCTGAATCTCCTTCAAGCCCAGCCTGCCTGTAACCGAGATTACCCACTTAGAAAGTCTCCAACATCCTCCTTTCAATTTCCCTTATCCCAAACACCTTTCCTCAAATTACCCACATAACATCCAGGAAGTGATCACGAGGGTTATTCATTATGGTAAGGTGGGATTTATACCAGGAATGCAAGGATGGTTCAATATTAGGAAAACCATCCATATAATTGACGATATTAACAAGCAAACCAACAAAAGTCACATGATTATCTCAACAGATGCAGAAAAAACCTTTGACAAAATACAACACTCATTCTTATTGAAAACACTAGAAAATATAGGAATAGAAGGTCCTTTCCTAAAAATAATAAACAGTATATATTTAAAACCATCAGCAAGCATTATCTGCAATGGAAATAAACCAGAAGCCTTCCCAATAAGATCAGGAGTGAAACAAGGATGCCCATTATCACCTCTATTATTTAACATGGTACTTGAAACAGTAGCAGAGTAATTAGAGAAGAAAAAGAAATTGAAGATATTAAAAAAGGCAAAGAGGAGACTAAGTTATCACTCTTTGCAGATGATATGATGGTCTACTTAAAGAATCCTAGAGAATCAACTAAAAAGCTAGTGGAAATAATCAACAACTTTAGCAAAGTTGCAGGATACAAAATAAACCCACATAAATCATCAGCGTTTCTATATATTTCCAACACATCCTGGTAGCAAGAGTTAGAAAGAGAAATTCCCATTTAAAATCTCTCTAGACAATATAAAATACTTAGGTATCTATATGCCAAGTGTGATAAATAGATTAAGTCTATACTGCTCATCTTTAGATTTAATCACCAAAGGTGAGAGCACCTTCAAATTCTGGGAGGTCCTAACTCATGTGTGCTAGAGTGAGTAATGAATCAGAATCAACTGACTGCCCCCTACACTTTCTATTAGAAAGCGTCTGTTGTGATTGGACATGCAGGTTAGGGGAAGGCACTGGAAGTGATGCATACGTGACCCCTTTAAAAAGAGGGAGCTGAGTGAGTGAAGCGACTACTGGTTTGGTGAAGGGGACCTGAGGGAGCTTTGCTGGTTCGTGACCAAGAGTGTTTCATGTGATGAGTTTAAAGACTGAATCTTCCTGAACTTCTATTAAGAAATTTCTTTTTATAGACTGTGAATGAAGTTTGCTCCATTCACCTCTGGGCCTCAGGCCCTTTAATCCTCAGCTGAGGGTTAAGATCTACCTGGACTAATTAATGGGATAGATTCTTATTTCTTTACGTCCCCTCTCTCTTCTCATGTAAATAAATTTCCATAAAAGTCAATTTTGATTTGAGATTATTCTTAATTAAGGATTGATAATAATTCAATCCTCTGGCGAACATCTTTAATAACCCATAAAACCCCTTTTTCATCCTTACACAAGACAAACACAGGAATTATATGAACACAACTACAAAACACTTTCCACACAATTAAAACTAGACCTAAACAATTGGAAAAATATTAATTACTCACAGGTAGGACAAGTTAAGATAATACAAATGGCAATCCTACTCAAATTAATTTACTTATTTAGTGCTATACCTATCAAACTACCAAGAAACTTTTTTACTGAATTAGAAAAAACTATAACAAAGTTCATTTGGAAGAACAAAAGATCAACAATTTCAAGGGAAATAATGAAAAAAATATGAAGAAAAGGGTGCCTAGCAATACCAGATCTTAAACTGAACTATAAAGCAGCAGTCATCAAAACAATATGGTACTGGTTAAGAGACAGAAGGGAGGATCAGTGGAATAGACTTGGAGTAAATGACCTCAGCAAGACAGTGTATGATAAACACAAAGAGCCCAGCTTTTGGGACAAAAATCCACTATTTGACAAAAACTGCTGGGAAAATTAGAAAACAATATGGGAGAGACTACATTTAGATCAACATCTCACACTCTACACCAAGATAAATTCAGAATGGGTGAATGACTTGAATATAAAGAAAGAAACTATAAGTAAATTAGGTGAACATAAAATAGTATGCTTGTCAGATCTATGGGAAAGGAAAGATTTCAAGACCAAGCAAGAGTTAGAAAATATTATAAAATGTAAAATAAATAATTTTGATTACATTAAATTAGAAATTATTTGTACAAACAAAATCAATGTAATAAAAATTAGAAGGGAAGCAACAAACTGGGAAAAAATATAACAAAAACCTCTGACAAAGGTTTAACTACTCAAATTTATAAGGAGCTAAATCAATTGAACAAAAAACCAAGCTATTCTCAAATTGATAAATGGGCAAGGGACATGAATAGGTAATTTTCAGATAAAGAAATCAAAATTAATAAGCACATAAAAAAGTGTTCTAAATCTCTTATAATTAGAGAAATGTAAATCAAAACAACTCTGGGGTACCACTTCATACCTAGCAGATTGGCTAACATGACAACAAAGGAAAGTAATAAATGTTGGATTGGATGTGGCAAAATTGCATTGTTGGTGGAGTTGTGAATTGATCTAACCATTCTGAATGGCAATTTGGAATTATGCCCAAAGGGCTTTAAAAGATTACCTGACCTTTGATCCAGCCATACCACTGCTGAGTTTATACACCAAAGAGATAATAAGGAAAAAGACTTGTACAAAAATATTTATAGCCATGGTTTTTGTGGTGGCAAAAAATTGGAAAATGAGAGATGCCCTTCGATTGGGGAATGGCTGAACAAATTGTGGTGTCTGTTGGTGATGGAATACTATTATGCTCAAAGGAATAATGAACTGGAGGAATTCCATGTGAACTGGAACAACCTCCAGGAACTGATGCAGAGTGAAAAGAGCAGAACCAGGAGAACCATATATACAGAGAGGGAATCACTGTGGTAAAATCGAATGTAATGGACCTCTCTAGTAGCAGCAATGCAGTGATCCAGGACAATTCTGAGGGACTAATGAGAAAGAATGCTATCCACATCCAGAGAAAGAACTGTGGGAGTAGAAACATAGAAGAAAAACAACTGCTTGATCACATGGGTCGATGGGGATATGAGTGGAGATATAGACTCTAAATAATCACCCTAATGCAAATATTAATAATATGGAAATAGGTCTTGATCAATGACACATGTAAAACCCAGTGGAATTGCTTGTTGGCTGTGGGAGGGGATGAGAGGAGGGGAGGGAAAGGAATCATGTAACCATGGGAAAATATTCTAAATCAATTAAAAACTTTCAAATAAAAAATGGCATAAAGTATAACTGAATACATTGAGAAACACACACAAAAAGAAATCATTAAGAAAAATTACTCTGATATTCTAATACGAGAGGACAAAATAGAAATTGAAAGAATCAACCAATCACTTCCTGAAAGATATTCTGAAAGAATACTACCCAGGAATATTATAGCCAAATTCCCAAACTCCCAGGTCAAGAAGAAAATATTGCAAGTAGGCAAAAAGAAACAATTCAAATATTATGGCATCACAGTCAGGATAACAGAAATTTAGCATTTTCTACATTAAATGGACCTGAGGGCCTAGAATATGATATTTCAGAGAACAAAGGAAGTAGGACTTCAACCAAGAATCACTTATTGGGGCAGCTCAGTGGCTGAGAGCATTGAGAGCCAGGCCTAGAGATGGGAGGTCCTGGGTTTAAATCTGGCCTCAGACACTTCCCAGGTGTGTGACCCTGGCCAAGTCACTTAACCCCCATTGCCTCCCTTACCACTCTTCTGCCTTGGAGCCAATACATGGTATTGATTTTAAGATGGAAGGTGAGTTGTTGTTTTTTTAATCACTTATCCAGAAAAATTAAGCATAAATCTTCAGGGGAAAAAATGGGATATTCCATAAAAAAATAGAGCATTTTAAACCATTCCTCATGAAAAGACCAGAACTGAATAGAAAATTTGACTCTCAAATACAAGACTCAAGAGAATCATAAAAAGGTAAACAGGAAACTCAAATCAAAAGATATTCAATAAGATCAAACTCTGTATATCCCTACAAGGGGAGTGGATTCTTGCAGAGCCAAAGAACTCTGTCATTATTAGGGCAGTTAGAAGGAGTGTACTTAGAAAGAGGGCAAAGGTGTGAGTTGAATATGATAGGAATGACATAAAAAATTAAATTAAAGCATGAGAAAGAGAAATGCATTTGGAGAAGGAGGAAGGGAAAAACAGAATAGGTCATATTATTGCACATAAAACAGGCATAAAAAAGCATTCCCGATTGAGGGGAAGGTGGGGGTAGGGAGAACATATGAACCTTACTCATTAGAAATGGCTCAATAAAGAAAAGTAGGAGGGAAAAGGGATGAGAAGGAAAGAGGGCAAATTGGGGGAGACACAGGTCCAAAACTAAATAGGGTTAAATATGATGAACAGTAATATATAGTAATCATAATGGTGCAAAATTTTTTTATAAATCTCTCTAGTAGAGGCCTCATTCCTCAAATGCATAGAGAAATGAGTTGAATATATAAGAATACAAGACTATAAGAATACATTCCCCAGTTGACAAATGGTCAAAGGACATGAACAAGCAGTTCTCAGACAAAGTAATTAGAGATTTCTATAGTCATTCAAAAAATGTTCTAAATCACTATTAATCAGAGAAATGCAAATTAAAATTCTATCAGATTGGCTAGTATGACAGAAAATGAAAATGACACAACTTGGAGGGGATATGGGAAAGCTGGGACATAAATGCATGGTCGGGGGAGCTGTGAACTGATTCAGTCATTCAGGAGAGCAGTTTGGACCTATCCACAAAGGGTTATAAAACGGTACATACCCTTTGACCCAGAAATACCATGTTGTATTGTATCTCAAAGAGATTTTTTTTAAAAGTGGAAGGATCTATCTGTATAACAATATTTAAAGCAGCTCTTTTTAGGGGGGCAAAGACTTGGGAAGTAAGGAGATACCCATCAATTGGGGAATGACTAAATTATAGTATATAATTATAATGGAACACTATTGTGCTGTAAGAAATAGCTTAGAAAAATCTCACTTACACAAACTGAAGCAGAGAGAAATAAGCAGAATCAGGAGAACATTGAACAGCTATTCTCAGCAATATCATGATCCAAAACTATTGCAAAGGACTCATGATAAAAAATGCCATCTACTTCCAAAGAAAAAGAACAGAGTCTGAATCCAGACCAAAGCAAACTTTTTTTTTTTTTACTTTCTTAACTTTCTATTTGCGTTTCTTTCTGCAAAAGGATTAATATGGAAAACTGTTTAATATGATTGCACATGTTAAATCTATATAAGATTGCTTTCCATTTCAAGGGTGGTCAGGGAATGGGGAGAGGGAGGGAGAGAATTAAAAAACTCAATATTCTTGGAAAAATGTTGGAAACTGGGGGCAGCTGGGTAGCTCAGTGGATTGAGAGCCAGGCCTAGAGACGGCAGGTCCTAGGTTCAAACCTGGCCCCACATACTTCCCAGCTGTGTGACCCTGGCCAAGTCACTTGACCCCCATTGCCTAGCCCTTACCACTCTTCTGCCTTGCAGTCAATATTAAAAAAAAATGTTGGAAACTTTTTACATGTAATTGGGTAAAAACTAAAATTAAAAAAAAAAAAAAGGGAAAAAAGGTTGGGGGAAGGTTTCCTGTAGAAGGTAGGACTTTTGTTGGGACCTAAAGGAAGCCTAGAAAGTCAGTAGTTAGAACAGAGGAAGGAGAAGTATTCCAGACATGGGGGACAGCCTGAGAAAATGTCTAGAGCTGAGAGCTATATTGTTTGTGGAAAAGCCAGGTGGGGCCAGCGTCACTGGACCGAAGAATATATATTGGTATAAAAAGACTGGAGCTAGGATTTTGGGGTTTTTTTTTTGTATTTGATCCTGAAGACAATAGAGAGCCCTGGAGTTTAAGCCATGGGGTTGTGTGGGGTGGAATCTCAGGGTCTGTACCCCAAAGTCACTCTAATGAGCAGCCAGGAGAATTCGGTAAGATGCTGGCACAGAGAATACAGCCTTTATTAGAGAAGGGGAGAGGACAGCGGGGTAGGGGAGCACTGCTCTGAGTGGTTGACCCAAAGCAATGTCCAAGGGTATGCGAGTAAACCCCGAATTTAAGGGAAATTAAGCCAGTGCTTCTCTTTTGGTCACCCACCACTCCCTGTGTACGACCCATTGTCTGTTTGTTATATTTTTCTTGATCTTGTCCTACCCTCCCTTAAATTCCCCAGTGTTCTTGAACTTATGGGAGCACTCCTCAAGTTTGCAATTTCTAGGTTGAGTCAGAGTTTAGACACGTCTTTCATACGGAAATATTTGATATAGGCAGTCGAGACGATAACTTTAGGTTCAGGCCCCTTTGGAGCTGTCATTTTGCACCTAGCTTGTAACCTCTTTAACCTTTTGAATGCTGCCAGGCTATTAGGAATCCATAATGAGAAAAGGGGGAGAGGGCGGGAAAAGGGGGTTTTGGCCACACTCAAAAAGGTGTATTTTTATGTATATAAAGCTGCTGGGGGAGGGGGACTTCTCCACTCTTCATAAGGAGAGGTGGGCATCTGTGTTCTGAAGGGCACCAAACTGTCACTTATTTTCCATAGGAAGTTGCCAATCTAGGACACTAATACCAACTAATAGATGTTAGAGGATAATACATAATTTCAAGCCACACAGGGTGGAGCACTCAGCTGCATGAATGGAGGATGCATTTGACACGATAATCCAGGCACAAGGTGATGAGGACCGGAGTGGTGGCAGTGTCACAGGAGAGAGGACCTATCTAAGAGATGCTTCAAAGGTCAAATCATCAGGCCAGCACCTAGCACAGTGCCTTGCAATTGAATCCAATAAACACCGATTGACCAAGCATTGTCATTTACCAAGTGCCCAATAATGAGTTATCGAGCCTAGGACCACTATGGTAGGCACTGGGAGATACAGCCACAAAAAGCTTCTCTCAGGGGAATCAATATGCACATAAATAAATGTAAAGAGTATTGCAAAAGTCTTAGCATAGCCTGATGCTTTAATAAGCTTCCAATGGCACTAAGACTTTTGGGACACCCATATATTGAGTCTGTGTCCAATGCCAGCTACTCACTACGATTTTCCAGAAACTGTTCCTGTATCTCTTAGATGCCAGATGCTAGAACTTTGACAGAATGGCAGTTTAACTGCCATGTTGGGGAGACAATTGATAGTGACAGATGAAGAGAAAACATGAAAAAAACTGAGAGAATAAGGATGACAAAAGCTTCTTTCCTGACATGGATCTCCACTCTCACTCTCTGGGTTGGCTTCCTTACCCACCCTATACTCATGAAGATATGAGTTGGGTTCCAAGAGAGAGAGAGAGAGAGAGAGAGAGAGAGAGAGAGAG
>NC_058135.1:1088258-1166812 GCF_016433145.1 Gracilinanus agilis | reverse complement strand
ACGGGGCCGCTGCGAGAGAGCGACCACGGGCGCCGCCGCCCAAGGAGAACCCCTGGACCAAGAAGCCACCACCACCGCCTCCTCCTTCCGCGCTGCTGCCGCCGGCCGTGGTGACCGCCGTCCCGAGCCCGGCCCCAGGCCAGACTCCGGCTGCCGCAGCCTCCTCCGTGTTGGGCCCGCCACAGTTGCTGCCGCTGACCGAGGCTGCCGAGCCAGGTACGCTTGCGGGAGGACCGAGGGGCGGGCGTGAGGGGGGGGGGGACACACCCGCGTTAGCAGTCGCTAGGTGTAGGGAGGTTTCCCCCTCCCGATCTTTTTAAAGGAAAGCCCCGCTGCCCCCAGCCTGGGCGCCCCCAGGTAGTGCCGGCTTCTGGGCCTCAGATTCCTCCAGCTGGATCCGTCCCAGAGCACGCTGTCAGTCGGCCTCCTGGCCTGTCGAGGAGACCTCGGCGGGGACTTTGGGCGGGGCGGAGCAGATCTCCAAAGGGCTCCATGACTGATCGCTGTCCGCGAACGGATGGACTGGAGACTGGCTAACGAAGGCCGAGTCTTTTCTGCTGGCTTATTTCGCTGGGGCAAGGGCAGATTTAAAAGTTGACATGGCTGCATCTAAATGAACGTGGATACTGAAATGTTTTTCTTCTGCTTGAAAACCTTTGGTTTTTCTAATTGAAGTCTTACCCATTTAGACATTCTTGATATATTAAATGTTTAACGATTGAGCCAAAGAAGTTTGCAAAGATAGTATAACTAACTCAGGCCATTTCCCTGTAGTAAAATCTCTAGAAGGAAATTCTGCCAGTTAAGTCAGTTCCTTTTTGCCCTACAAGCCTTGAAATCCCTCTGCCTGTACTGGCACCTACTTAGAGAAAGCTTCCAGGTCTCCAGGCACACAATGTGTCATCCTAGCTGTCATAGCTAAGGCCTGCGTTGTGAGAGAACACGGTGCACCGAAGCCAGAAGTAGAGCTCTAGATTGCCATAAAAACTTATCTAGAGAGTTGTAAATAGGTAGATCTTAGTAAATTGCTTGGTCTTTGACCTTTGGCTTCTTTACATTTAACCCCTGTTGCTTATTAAATTTGTCTGTTTGGAGTAGCAAGAAGCCATGCCAGCCATTTCCATAGTTAAGATTTGACCAATGACTGGGTCAATTCATAATTTGAATCCATATAGGTGGAAATGACCTGAGCTTTTCTCTAGGGAAGGGTTTATTAACAACCATGTAAAATCCTAGACTTCTTTCTCTCCATGTTCTCCCTTCCTTTTAGAGGCATTTATACAGGGTGGCCCATGGACCTAGAGCTCTATGCAAATCTTCTCTTCTCCTTTAGCAGGAAGTTTAATACTGTCCACCATCTAGTCTCAGTAACTAGCCAGAGCTTAGGCAAGCCAACCTTGCTAGGGCTTTCAGTTTCTCACTTGTCAAATGAAGGAATTTCCACTATGTTATCGCTTGGAGTTGCCCTCAGATTCTTGTCCCAGCCATATATAAGTCAAGTTTCGTTGGCTTCCCTTTTTTGATTGATCAATGCGAACAATATAAGGAGATGAGGAAGAGGATCAGAGTTCATAGCCAGCTATTGATTGACTGGAGAGTGCCTGGAGGCTCCAGAAATAGCAGAAGCTCTAAGTAACAGAGTGGACTCTGCAGCAAATGAAACAGTTAGGTCGAGAAGGAACATAATAGCCTACTTTGTTGTGGAGAGTAGGAATTGTTTCTTTGTATTTGCATCCCCAGCTACTACCACTGTGCCTGGCATATAGTAGTGCTTATAGATACTGCTGGATTCTACAGAGATGTGTTCTAGGAGGTAGGTTTTCCCCTTGTTGTGCTTTGGTACACTTTGCTCCTTCTCTCCTATTTAAGATAGCCTGCTTTTAAAAAGTTCCTTGGTTCTCCTCTCTGGGAGGTTGTGTGTATGGCCTCCCCTCTCCTTGAGGCGATTTGGAGACTAAGTGCAGCCACCACATTCTTAGCAGAAAGTGGCCTGCGAAGCTAGTCCTTTGATTTAGCCAAGCCTAAGACCATGTTCTGGGCCTCCCTCCTCTCAGGAGAAGCCTCTGCCATTTCAAGACTATTCAGCTGCTGCTGCCGACAAATTAGCTAAGAAGAAACTGGAACTCTCTAATTCTCTGGGTCATAGGGAATGTTAAAAAAGGATCTTTGGTAGGGGATTTAGTTAAAAGGATAACTGTCTGTGGAGTCTGTGAGACAGGAATCTGCCATCTTGTTTGCTTGCAGAGTCCATGCTTGGTCAAAGGCAAACATGAATGTAAAAAATCAAAGGATGGGCCAGAAAAATTGTCTGAATTATTAAATGAACCCCCCAAATAGACTTGCTTGCCATAAAATTTAGAGAATTTAACTCCTTCATGAAAACACCTCTTTTATGAAACTTAGGAATACTACTATAGAGAACTTTGTTATTCCCTAAGAGAGACAATTCATTTATTTGCTTTAAATGGAATGGGTTTGTAGTAATTATTTTTTGGAATTTTGTTTAGCCCTTACCACTTTCCATCTCAGAGTCAATCAATACTAAGTATTTGATTCTAAGACAGAAGAGCTGTAAGGGCTAGGCAATGGGGGGGAGGGGGTAAGTGACTTGCCCAAAGTCACCCAGCTAGGAAATTTCTACGGCCAAATTTGAACCCAGGACCTCTTTTCTCTGGGTCTGGCTCTGAATCCATTGAACCACCTAGCTGCTCCCTGTTTTTTGTTGTGTTTTTAAAATACTTTTCTGTGTTTACATATTTCATTTTTCTCCCTTCTCTCCTCCCGGATCCAATAAGCATTTCCACTGGGTAAAAAAAATGTTATCACTTATATCTATTTTCATATTAATTATTTTTTCTTTAGAGCAATCTTTAAAAACTAAACCCCAAATCATATATCCTTATAAACAAAGAAGTCATTTGTTTTTCTTCTGTGTTTCTACTCTCACAGTTCCTTCTCTCAATGTGGGTAGCATGCTTTCTCATAAGTCCTTTGGGATTGTCTTGTAGTAGCAGAGTCCATTACATTGGATTGTTCCACAGTGTTTTACTTTCTGTACACAATGGTCTCCTGGTTCTGCTCATTTCACTCTGTGACAGTTCCTGCACTTTCTTCCAGTTCATATAGAAATCCTCCTGGTCTTCATTCCTAGCGTGGTAGCATTCCATCACCATCATATACCCCAATTTGTTCAGTCATTCCCCAGTTGAGGGACACCCTGTCATATTCCAATTTTTTTGCCACCACAGAGCATGACTATGAATATTTTTTGTACAAACATTTTTCATTATTATCTCTTTAGGGTACAAACCTAGTAGTGGTATTGCTGGATCAAAGGGTATGATGCTCCTTGTTTTTAAATATTAAGTTTGTTTTTTTTTTAAACTCTTACCTTCTGTCTTAGAATCAATACTGGGTATTGGTTCCAAGGCAGAAGAGTGATAAGGGCTAGGCAGTAGGGGTTAAGTGACTTGCCCAGGTTTACACATCTAGGAAATGTCTGAGGCCAGATGTGAACCTAGGACCTCCAGTCCTAGACAGGCCTAGCTCTTAATCCACTGAGCTACCCAGCTTCCCCCTCTTGAGCTTTCTCAAAACTCAACTCTGATGCTACTGACTCCAAGGAAGTTTCTCATCCCATTGGGTGAACATCCTCTCCACCCAAAGTATGGACTTTGAGATCAGTCCTCAGATCCTGCTTAAGCCTTTCCTTCCACTGGCATCTTTCTAAGCACTGGAGAGAAGAAGAATTGAATGTCTTTGCTTGAAGCCTTACACTTCTAGAGGGGAGGTATTAGTACACAAAAGGGTATACCCAGGGTAGTATGGGGTCGCCCAAAGGACGAGGGGAGGGGATAGAAAAGGAGGAGATGGGATGTGTGTGGAGTGTGAGTGAGTTTTAGCTGAGCCTTGCAGGAAGCATCTAAGAAGCCCAGGTGAGGAGACAAGGAGGCCATGGAATGTGAGGGGCAACAGGGGAGCCAGAGTGGACTGACAGCAGAGTGTGCAAGAGCTGGGGTGAGGTCTAAAAGAAGACTTGGAGAAGAGAGGAAGGGGACAGGTTAGGAAGAGCTTGAAGGCTTTGATCTCAGAGGTCAGAAGGAGCATCTCTGTAGTCTTTGCTTTCATTTTTGTCTTCGCATCCTGACAGCTAGCTTAAGTGCCTGACTTAGAGAATCAGTGAATGAATAAAATTCAAATGGAGGCCTTAACGCTAGGGAGTGGTGGCTAAAGTCCTCAGTCCAGAAAGTTCCTGGGATGTTATGTGGGGCCTTTGGGGGAATAGACGGAAAAAACCCTATCCGGGAACAATGGCAGCCGATTCAATCTTCCGCTCTTGGTTCCAGAATTGGAGTGTGGTCTGCTGGTGGAGGCCTCCAGAGAGGGAGGGGGCTGGAGTAGAGGGTGTGAAGAATGGGTGGTGCTTTCCTGAAATAGGACAGTATTCCTTCCTCCTCAGCAGAATTAGGTTAATAATAAATAAATTTAAAAAATGATTATTGAATCAAACACTTGGGGAATTTCACAGGCCCAGGTGCTTTGGTGTGTCAAGATGAATCCTTGGTGTTAGCCCCAGTTTTTCTTTCACTGAATGGCTGTTTCTAACTCACTCCAGGGCCTATCTTCATAATTTCTTATTTTCCTTTACCCATCACTTCATATCCCTTCAAATTTGAGGATTTGAGTTCAAGTAAGTAGCGGGAAATTAATTTAAAGAGAGCAATGGAAACTGAGGTAATTGTTAGGTAATGGACAAAAATTTTTGAAGTAACTAGCTTGTTTAAGGGCCTGCTGCAGTCAGTGTGGTCACAGTCTTAGAGTGTCTTGGACTTTTTAGTTTTCTGAATAATTAGGTGCATTTTCTTCCTTACATGTTGTCTACCCTTCAGAAATTGTTCTTAAGTGAGAATAATTCTTTTTTTTTTTTTAAATAAACTTTTACCTTCTTCTTAGAATCAGTACTGTGTATTAGTTAAGTGGTAAGGGATAAGTAACTTGGGACCACCTCTGTCTCTAGGTCTGGACCTCAATCCATTGAGCCACCTAGCTGCTCCCTCTAATATTCTTAATGTCATTTGCTACAGTTAAAATACTTTTAGCATGGCCATCAATGACTCTTTTAATTTAACATATGAATACCTCATTCATAAATGTGTATACTGTTTAAGCTTTGGTTTCAAAACTGAGGATGTATTTTATGGGAATTAAGATATCAAATAATGTAGAAACTTGTTATTCTTTATCCCAGGGGTTGGGAAGGACTGAACCACATGTAGACATTAGAGCTTCACGTTCTTTTAAAAAATCCATGTATAGTATATAATATACAAATCTATGGTGTCAGTTTTGATTCTGTAAAGTAAAAGTCGGAGATTTTGTAAGGTCCTAGTGCACAGTTGTCAGACTTAGGCCTACAAAACTCCTAAATCAAAATCAAAATACAATACAATATAGATAATGTTAATTTGTGGTTTTCTAGGGCAGTATGTGGACATCATCAGTTTTATTTGAATTTAATATTTTGTCTACTTTGTGTCTGTGATGTCTAGGATGTTAACATTTCAAGTAGATGGATGGAGTTAGTAGGCTGAATGTTTTTCTGGGTATTATTTACTTATCTCCATAATGTTTAGGCTTAAGTGAAAAGAATCACTAATAATAAAGATTTCAATGGCTTTTCTATGACTTCCTTGAAATTTTAATTTATAAAATTCTGAGCAATAAATTAAAAACTGACACACTTCCTAGGCATTGGGAATACAGAAAAAGAAACATAGAAACAAAGAAACAAAAAAAACAACTTCAAATCCTCTAGCCACAAACCCCAAACAGCCTCCTATGCTTTTTAAAATTAAAAACATTTTTTTTATGCTTTTTTCCCACGGTTACATGATTTATGTTTTCTGCCTCCCTGCATCCCTCTCCCTTCCCTGGAGTTCACTGGAAATTCCACTGGGTTGTATATATATGTATATTATCATTCAGACCCATTTTCATATTCATTTTTGTAAAAGAGTAATCTTTTAAAACCAAAACCCCAAATCATATACCCACATAAACAATTGATAAATCACATGTTTTCTTCTGGATTTCTGCTCCCACATTTGGTTCTCTGGGTGTGGGTAGTATTCTTTTTCATAAGTCCCTCAATGTTGTTCTGGATCATTGCATTGCTTTTAGTAGCAAAGCTTTTGATCGTCCCACAGTGTTTCAGTTATTATGTACAATGTTTTCCTGGTTCTGCTTTTTTTTACTCCACATCAGTTCATAGAGGTCTTTCCAGGTCTTTCCAGTTCTTATGGAAATCAAGCAGTTCATCATTCCTTATAGCACAATAGTATTCCATCACCATCATGTACCATGATTTGTGTAGCCATTCCCTAATCAAGGGACATCCTCTCATTTTCCAATTTTTTGCCACCACAGAGCATGGTTAAGAATATTTTTGTATAAATGTTTCTTATTACCTTTTTGGGGTACAAACCCTAGTAGTGGTGTTGCTGGATCAAAGGCTATTAATTGTTTTAAAGTCCTTTGGGCATGACTACAAATTGCCCTTAGAATCAGCCCCCTATCCTTGAGGAGCTTCACAATTTATTTGGGAGAAATATGTATGCAGAGAAGTAAATAAGGAAAGTTGTACAAAGAAATTTTGGGTTAGTGGGGAAGGCACTAGCAATTTGAGGGAATTCAGAAAAACCTCATATAATAAATTAAATAATAATTTAATAAATTAAGCTCTTCCTGTGTGCTAGGTACTATGCTAAGCAAAAAAAAAATAATCTGAATAAAATCCAAAAAACAGCCCCTGCCCAGAAGGAGCTCACAGTCTACTGGGGAGAAATAACATGCCAAGAATGATGCACAAACCATATATAGGGGATAAACCAGAGTTAGTCTCAGAGAGAAGACACTAAGATGAGAAAGAACTGGAAAAATTTTCTTGGCACTTGGATGAAGCCAAGAAAGCGTAAGAGGCTGAGATGAGGGAGAGAATTCCACAGATTGGAGGTCAGCCAGTGAAAACACTTAATATCAAGAGACGGAATGTCCGGTAGAAGAAAGAGCCAGGATGGGTCACTGGATCACATGTGGCCTATGGGTTGGGGAATAAGGTATAATAAGACGGGAAAAGAAAGGAGCCAGATTATGAAGGACTTTATAAGCCCACCAAGATTTTACATTGGATCCTGGAGGCCATGAGGAGCCATTGGAGTTGATTGAAAAGGGAGGTGACCTAAGATTGTAGGAAGACCAGTTTGACAGTTGAGTGGAAGATAGTTGAGTGAGGGAGACCCCACCAGCAGGCTGTTATGCCACTCAGATGTAAGGTAGAGGCCTTACCCAGGTGGTGGCATGTCAGAAGAGAAGGATTGTATGTTAGAAAAGAATCAACAGAATTTGGCAGTTGGACAAAGTGATGGGAGAATCACCTGTCTCTAGATGAGTGTTGAATCCACGGGATCTGATGAGATCACCAACTGAAATGGCACAGATGCAGAAGAGAGCCTGGGGAGAGGGGTGGGTGCAGGTAGGGGCTAGGTTTGAAGATCCTGCAAAGGAGACCAAGAAAAGATGGTCATGCAAGGGCAAACAGGCTGTGACTTGAAAAGAGTTGACTGCTGAGTTGACAGAACTGTCAGAGATCACTCTTGAGCAGAGAAATTTCTAGTTTCCTGGAGATTCCTGAGAAAGTGGAAAGGAAAAGATGACAAGAAATGTTTCTGTATCATTCATGGTTATATATACGTATATATTTTTTTTAATCTGGAAAAAATTAGTTAATTAAGGATATTTCTCCGTGGTTACATGATTCATGTTCTTTCCCACCCCCTTCCCGTAGCCAATGAGCAATTCCACTGCGTTTTACATCATTCATGGTTATATTTAGTTTCTTACAAAAAATAAGTGTTAGTGGGTAGCTAGGTGGCCCAGTAGAGAGTCAGGCTTAGGGAGGTTCTGGGTTCAAATTTGGCCTCAGATATTTCCTAGCTGGGTGACTCTGGGCAAGTCACTTAACTCCCATTGCCATCAATTTCATGTTTTGAGTCCTCTTTTTGATTACACTGTCATAAATTGCCTCCAGTTTTTTTTTTCAAGTGAGTAAAGTGGGCTGCTCAAAAGAATGTCTTGGTTTAAAGGTGTGGGTGAGAAAGTTTAGAAAGTGAAGGCAGTGGCAGCCCAATGATTTGAGCACTATTTGAGCATGGATTCAAATTTGACTTCCGTAAGATTTAAATTAATATCTAATAACTTCAAGTATTACTTTTATAACATTTATTAATAATCACTTGAAGTAGAAGAAAAAAGAAATAGAAGTAAAACCTGAGTAAAACTCTCCTGCCTCTTACCTCACCTCACCTCCACAAACTGTGATCAGGGCAGAGCTACGCAAAAGTTATATCCTTCCCATGTTAGCACTAACGTGAAAGGGAACACGGGAAGCTGGGATTTAGAGTCCTGGGGAACAAATCCTAATTACACATTTCAAATGCTTTCTAGCTCATGACCCTGGGCAAGTCACTTAACCCTAATTGCTTAGTCCTTACTTCTCTTGTCTTAAAATTGATTGAGTTAGAAGGAAAGTTTTTTTTTTCTTTACAGAAAGTAAAGATTAGAAATAGATTAAAACTGCTAAAACATTTTTTGGGGGCGGGGTGGACTATCTTCAAATTTAAAAAATTTTTTGTTTTCAGTTGTTTCTCTTCT
Organism: Gracilinanus agilis; assembly: GCF_016433145.1. NCBI lineage: Eukaryota > Metazoa > Chordata > Mammalia > Didelphimorphia > Didelphidae > Gracilinanus > Gracilinanus agilis. The sequence continues at coordinate 1,158,103 of NC_058135.1, read as the reverse complement.
ATCATCCTTTCCCTACCCCTTGAGAAGGTAAAATATGATACTTATTCTATGTGCAAAACATAGTTCCACATTAGCCATGTTACAGAACAGTGGAATGATATGGGAAAAAAATATGCTTCCGTTGGCCCCCAGAGTTCATTAGAAGCTTGATGAGTCTTGAAGCAGACTGGTTTTCATTCCTTGAATTTGGGATTTAGATTAAAAAAATCCCTTTTTCAAATAGAAGATAGGGGAATCATAGCCATAGGATAGCAGTTTGAAAAAAAAAAAATCGAAGACTTAGGGTTAGTGGTTGCGACTGTCACAAGGTCAGTGTGAGGCTAGTATTATTGGGCAGCTGTGAAAACTGCTGTCTTGAGAGATAGAAGGCCCAAGACTAGAGCTAGAGTTTTGTGTTCAATTTGATGTGCTACATTTTAGAAACAATGCTGATAAACTTATAGAGAGGAACCAGACAGTCTTAAGTTTATGACATGAGAACTCTAGGGAGACCTAACCTGGAAAAGAGAAAAACTCTTGGGGTGCGATAACTGCATTGCAAGTATTTGAAAGGCTGTCATGTGAACAGAAGTCATTACTTTTGTTCTGTTTGGGCCCCAGAGAGCAAGGCTAGGAGCAATAGGTAGAAATTATATAGGTAAATTGAGACCTTGCATTTGACCTGACTTAGATCTGTCTTAAAAGTCTTGCCTTTGGAGGGAGATAGTGGCTTCAAATACATGCAGTGTACTTCATGGTCATAATTTTTTTTTTTTTAATTTATTTAAACCCTTACCTTCTATCTTAGAATCAATAGTGTGTATTGGTTCTAAGGCAGAGGAGTGGTAAGGGCTAGGCCGGTGATGGCAAACCTATGACATATGTGCCAGCACTGACACACGTGGCTGCATACAGAGAAGCATGGGGCCACATGCTGAGGATGAAACATTTGCTGCTGTAGTGTGGTGTAGACGCTCTGTGCTCTATAGATGACAATCCTACCTATATTAATTTACCTATTTTGGTTTATTAAATACAGTTATATATTACAATTATACTTTTTTTTATTTAAACTATAAATATCGTGAAATTATGGTTTTTTTTTCTCGAAGTGACACATCACCTGAGTTATGCTTGGTTTTTTGGCGAATTTTGACATATCAAGCTCAAAAGGTTGCCCATCATTGGGCTAGGCAAAAGGGGTCAAGTGACTTGCCCAGGGTCACACAGCTAGGAAGTAACTGAGGCCAAATTTGAACTCGGGACCTCCCATCTCTGATCCTGACTCTCAATCTACTGGGCCATCTAGCTACCTCCAAAGAGCTACATTCTTGCTTCTTCCTTTAGGTTTGACTGGGGAGTTGCTAAAATTTACTTTTCCAACTCTGAAATTCTTTAAATCTATGAGAATGAATGGAAATTTAGATAGTAATAGTATGCTGCTGGAATGATGGAGAGTAAACGTTTTTATTTTCTGCAGGTTCTTTGTTTTCCTGGTAAACAAAATCAGCTTAGAAAAATCTAGTTAATACTGAAAGCAAGCGATCACGTTTATTTATTTATTGAAAAATTTTATTTGATTAAATTGATTTAGAATATTTTTCCATGATTCCATGATTCATGTTCTTTCCCTTTCCTCCTCCCCCCAAACGCCCCTCCCCATAGGCAACTGGCAATTCCACTGGGTTTTACATGTGTCACTTATCAAGACCTATTTCCATATTATTAATATTTGCGTTAGGGTGATCGTTTAGAGTCTACATTCCCAGTGATTACATTTTAGAGGCAAAATATTTTCAGTTTCTAATTTGCACAAAATCTGTATGTTCTTTAACATTTCCATATAGGGAAGCAATATTTTCATGGCATCTTCTCAGGATATTTTCTACCTAACTTTCTGTTGTCACTCTGTTCCTTGATTTGCAGAGCCAGAAATCGAGGATTTTTTTAGAAGTGACAGTGGCACTTGTCCTTCAAGAAGTTATGCAGACTTAAGTTACTTTACTATGAGCTTATTTCAGAAGCCTTTTATTTTGTTAAGAAGAGTTCGACAAATACAGTACTTTATTTGTTTGACTTATATTGCTTATTGGCTATACTTGGTGTTCCTGCCTTTGATTTCTTTTCACTTTGGACCCAGTTTTTAGCACAAGACGGATTTGTGTAATGTCAGTAGAATGTACCAAACCTTGTTCTGTTTTGCAAAATCTGTTTTCACTGATTCTATTAAAGCTCATCCCATTTTGCAATCCATTTGGATCATGGATAGTAAGGGAATCTTGTTTGTTACCTGGCAAGCTACTTTGATGTGTAATGAACCAAATTAAAAAGGAATGAGCTGCTTATTCACTTTTAGGCAAGTACAGTGGTACCTCAACACACGAGTTTAATTCATTCCATGGCCAAGCTCATAACTCAGTTTGCTCGTTTGTCAAATTGAATTTCACCATTTAAATGAATTTCCCCATTTAAATCTCTTCTGACCCCCAAAAAAAACACGGATTTTTTGTTTTATATGCTTTTAAATATGAAAATGTACTTTATAAATAACAAATAAGCATAGTTGTAGATAATAAGAAAGAATGTAAAGAAATAAACTTGCTTATGAAATATTATTTACCTTTGTCAGGCAAAGATGCTGGCAGAGGTTTTCATTTCATGTGCTATCGCTTAAAATAACTTACTTTCTATACACGTAGTGCTACATTTAAATGCAAAATTAACCTTACAGGGGCAGCTGGGTGGCTCAGTGGATTGAGAGTCAGGCCTAGAGACAGGAGGTCCTAGGTTCAAATCCAGCCTCAGCCACTTCCCAGCTGTGTGACCCTGGGCAAGTCACTTGACCACCCCCATTGCCTACCCTTACCACTCTTCCACCTATGAGACAATACACCGAAGTCAAGGGTTTAAAAAAAAAAATTTAAACTTACACATTACTTATGATATGTAACTTTATTGCTAAACTTAATTGTTATTTTTTAACTTTACTTAATTATCATCATTTTCTTCATTGAATTTTGGCTCTTTTGCCACACTTTCCTCAATTTCACTTAGAGGCCATTTCAACAAAAAACCTTTCCATGGAAGTTTGTTTCTTCCTCCCTTTCAGAACGTTTCAGTAATGTGTGAAACAAGTGTTGTCACACAGCTCCAATGCATGACTTGTCACAACTTTTTCTGTTTGTTGGCTTTTCAATAAACTGTTGAATTTTTCCCAAATTCTCAACATATCCTTAATCTTATTTGTACTGATTACCTCATTCACCTTGGGCTCCTATGGGCCAAAGTTCCTGATTCAAATAGCCACTCAGAACTCAAAGCAAAAAATCCCAATCGTATTTCAAATTGCTCATGACTTAAGGTGCTCATGTATCAAGGTACCACTGTATGCTAGTTATTTGGGCTACCTACTGTTAACTTTATCCAAGAGATGGACAAAGACTTGGCCTTCTTTATGATTTGTTTGATGCTACCTATAATCTATGATACTTAACTTGTTTTGTTTTTAGAACCAACTGTTGCTTTTCAGCTGTGTGCGTCTGTAAAAGATAGTTGTGGAAACTGAGTCTTAAGTCCACTTGATTTCAGGAAAATGTAGAAGCAAGTTATGTTTGGAGGACACAAAAAACCCAACTTTTTCTCTTCTTTTAAAAAAAAGATGATTATCAATCTTTTTATATCAGCTACATTTTCCCTTATACCTTCCCCCTTTCTGTTTCCAGGAAACCATCTCATAACAGATATATTTTTTTAAGTGAAGAGGAAAGAATTCAATAAAGCTATTCACCAAATTGAAAAGAATCTTTTTTTTTTTTTTTTTGAAAAAAATCACTGTTTCGCACCAGCAGCTACCTACCTATGCCAAAGAGGAAGAAGGAAAGTGGGGAAAGGGTTTTCCTCTCTCTTCTATGGGGCCAAACTTGGTCTTCATAATTTTACAATATTCAGTTTCTATTTTTTTTTTTGTGGTTCTTTTTATTTACATTGTTTTAGTTGTATACATTGTTTTTCTGGCTCTCCTTCATTCACTTTGCATCAATTCATTTCAGCCTTTGCATCTTTCTTTGTATTTACCATCTTCCTGGTTTTCTTTTTTTTAAACTGCACAGGAATATTCTATTATATTCATGTAACACAACTTTTTTAGTCTTTCCTAAGAAGTTAAAATGGGTATCTACCTTGTTTCTAGTTTTTTGCTACCTCATAAAAATACCTGCTACAAATAATTTAATGTATGCAGAGACTTTCTTTTTGTCATTGACCTCATTGGGGGTTCTATGGCTAGAAATGGGATCTCTTGATTCCAAATGGCATGGAGTTTTCCATTTTCCATTTCCAAATTGCTTTTCAGAATGCTTGTGTAATCAAGTGCCTCTTTCCACAACAAGCATGATCTTTGCCAATTTGCTGAGTGATTGATTAGATTTATATTTCTCTTAGAATTAGTAAATTGGAATGTTCTTTCTCATGTTTTTATGTATATAGCAGTTCTTTTGAGGACTTTTATCCTTTGACCACTTTATTGGGGAATGATTATTTTTGATAACTTTGATATCAAACTCATGGTTAGTATTTGATAGAAATTGTTTCCCAGTCAACTACTTGGCTTATTCTAGTTACAGTCATTTTATTTTTGCAAAAGCTTTTTTCCCCCATGTAAGCAAAATGGCATGTTTTTTCATTTGTAATTGCTTCCGTAACTTATTTGTATAAGAATTTATTCTCTCTCCGTATCTGTGGAAGAGAGGTTTGGTCTGCTATTCTTTTCATTTTGAACGATATGATCCTTAATGTGGCCTGTTTCTACCATTTTGATCTTCTTTTTTTATATTTTCTTTGTTTCTCAGTACTTGTCAATCTCCAACCCTCTTTAATTTAGGATTAAGAAAAATAAAAAAGCAGTTAATGAACCCATCAATCAAGCCATGGTGTTTTCCATATATGCAGTCCCCCACCTCAGCCATGTAGGGAGGAAGCTACAATCTTATATAGCTTGGGTGTCAAGCTTGGTCATTAGAATAATATGACATTTATTGGAGGGGGTGGAGGGTTAATTACTCTTTACTTTTACATTGTCTTATTCGCATACTGTTTTCCTGGTGCTGCTCATTTAACTTTTTACAAGTTTGTATTACTTTCCAAGCTCGTGTCATCCTTCATTTTCATCTTTTCATAATGCACAGTAATATTTGGTTATGTCCATGTCAGTTTGTTTAGCCATTCTCTTAATTTTGTTTACCAGAAGTATGGTTATAAATATTTTGGGGTGTGTGAGATTTTTAATTTTATTTTTTGACTTCTTGGGGTGGGATCTGCAGGTCAAAAGGTTTAGCCTAGTGTCAAATTGTTTTCTAGAATGGTTGGACCAATTAATGATTCTACCAATTATTACAGTCCTTAAAATATTACCTTTTAAATTTTCCTTCCTCTTTCATTTATATTCTGTTGTTATCCTGCATTTTTATCAGTCTGTGGTTTGTGGATCTGTTTTAAAAGTTATGCTAAGCTGAGGGGGGGTGATGCCCACTCCTGGTCCCTGCTCCTGTGGAGGCTAAGGCTCTGAAATTGAACTGCAGCAGCTCTAAGCCAGTTTGTTGTCTATACTAAGGTCAGAACCAGTATGGTGAGCCCCTGGAGTAAGAGAGGCTGGGCTGCCTAGGGAATGGTGAGCATGTCCCGGTTGGAAATAAGAGTCAGAGCATCTGAATCAGTGAACAGTAGGATCAGCCTATCAGAAGTTCTTTGGACCTTCATTTAGTCTTTTTGTTAAGAATACTCATTTATTATACCTATATGGTCTTGCAATGTACTGCTGGTTTTTGATGTTGTATATAACTATAAATTATAGTGAGCCTGTTGCCAGAAAATCATGTTGTGAACCTTGTGATTTCCTAAAAGGAAAAATGAGTATAATTATATAAACCGTAAGGTTGAGCAGTTTCATTGAATTTGGTGTAACTGCAGTTGATATTTTTCTTATGAAAAACAAATCTTGGTCAGAAAAGCAAATAACATTATTTTTTTTCCTTAGAGCTAAGTTCCACAAAAATTATAAAAGCAGGAAAACCCAAGACAAAGAAAACCAACAAGGTATGTCTTTTTCAAGAAATAAATTGTACTTGATCATGTTAAGGGTTTCTGGATCTTCCAGTAATACCACTACTGGGTCTCTATCCCAAAGAGATGGAGAAAATATGGGAAAGGGCCTTTTTGTACAAACATATTTATAGCTGTGCTTTTGTGGTGGTAAAGAATTGGATACTAAAGGGATGTCCCTCACTTGGGGAATGGCTGAACAATTGTGCTATAAGGAATGATGAACTGGAGAATTTCAGAAAGAGCTGGAAAGACTTATGTGAACTGATGCAGAGTGAAATGAGCAGAACCAGGGGAACATTGTATACAGTAACTGAAATGTTGTGGAATGGTCAAATGTGACAGACTTTGCTACTACCAGCAATATAATGATCCAGGACAATTCTGAGGGACTTAACAAAAAAAAGAGTACTGTCTACCTCCAGAGAAAGAACTATTGGAGTAGAAATGCATATGATTTAGCACTGGTTTATTTGCATATATGATTTGGGTATTTGGTTCTATAAGATTATTCACTTACAAAAATCAATAATATGGAAATATGTTTTACATGAATTTTAAAAAAAGTTTCTGGATCATAATTTACAGTTGTTTTTTGTGATTAGTGTAGTTTTTCCCCCCTAACTTTGCCATTTGGGTAAGCTCAATTAGTATAAAGGTATAAAATGTGTTTGTTAATGGATATATGGTGAGAGAGAGATTTTTTGGCTTAAAATATCTCTGCCTTTTAGTTGGAGTACATACAGCTGCATTAATTTTAGAGAACTAGCTCCCCCCCCCCCCCTTTTTTTAACTCTTTTATCTTAGAATCAATAGTATCAATTTCAAGACAGAAGAGTGGTAAGGCTTAGGCAATCGGGGCCCACACTGCTAGGGAATGTCTAAGGTCAGATTTGAACCCAGGACCTCTCTATCCACTGAGCTACCTATCTGCCTAAGAACTAATGTTTTAACACTCAGTAATTATTATCTTGAAAGAGTTTTTGTTTTTTAGCAATTTTTTCCTAATAACATTTTGGAGTAATTATTTTGTTGCTTTGCAGGCTAGTGATTTCAGTGACATCACAAATTGGCCGACACCAAGTGAATTAGTGAACAACGAAGTAAGTATTCTATATTTTGGAACTTAATGATTTTATCTCAACTTAGATATCACAAAGCAATTCTATACAAATTATACTTTCCATATAATTCAGATCATTGTCAGTTTGCAGATAGAGAGGATGAAGTAGTTTTAATGTCTTCATTTTACAATTAGGCTCAGATGATGAAAACCATTTATATACCCTTTAAAGTACTTGACAGATGTTATCTTCTTTGCTTCTCACAGAAGTCAGATGGGTAATAACTATTAAGATAAGTATTAGAACCCTGGTCATTAAGTACTGTTTTTTAGAGTTGATTTTTTTTGTCCAGCTTCAGAGTTTTACATCACTCACGGTAATGTAATCTGTGTATATGTGATGGCAGTGTTAACTAATATGAAGACATAATTCTTTTACATTGTTAAAAGAAATCCAGATGTTTGAATTTTAATAAAATATTAACAGCTGTCCAGTTTCTTTCAAACAATAGATACATAATGGTAGTTCTAGGGTTGGGGACACAAAGAATAAAAAAACAGACTTCCCCTCTTAAGAATCTGAAGTTCTGTGATGGGATATAATGCAGACTCATGTTCTGTGGTTTTTATCAACAGGAGGTGGTCTCCTCCCACCTAAGTCTGCCTGAGAACACCAAGAATGACTTGCTTAGTGTTACACATTTAATAAATATCAGAGGAATATTTGAATCTAGGTCTTTGCTTTTTAAACCTTTATCATCTGTCTTAGAATCAATACTAAGTGTCAATTCTGAGGCAGAAGAGCAGTAAGGGCTGGGCAATGGGGATTAAGTGAATTGTCCAGAATCTTATAGCCAGGAAGTATCTCAAGACCAAATTTGAACCCGAGACCCCCCCCATCTTTAGGCCTGGTTCTAAATCCATTGAGCTAACTAGCTGCCCCTTATCAAGGATTTTTTTTTTCTCTATTTTTTTTTTAAAACCCTTGTACTTTGGTGTATTGTCTCATAGGTGGAAGATTGGTAAGGGTGGGCAATGGGGGTCAAGTGACTTGCCCAGGGTCACACAGCTGGGAAGTGGCTGAGGCCGGGTTTGAACCTAGGACCTCCTGTCTCTAGGCCTGACTCTCATTCCACTGAGCTACCCAGCTGCCCCCCTGATCAAGGATTTTAAAAGTAATTTGGTTTGACTTACTTCTAACAACTTTTTCATTTACTTTGTACCACTTAAGGTTATGGGTCAGGACTGACAAGACAAGTTCATTGTTGGTGTTATCAACGATTTTTGCAGCTTCCTTGGTGCTGCACTTGAGTATGTGGTCTGCACTTGAATGTGTGGTCTACTTATTAGCTGTTCTAGGAGTTTTGCTTTTTTTGTGGTATGTTTTAAAGTTCTTAGAAGGTGGTTGCTGCTGACTAAATGAAACTATTTTGGTTTTAACATGAATTTATTTTAATTGAGATTCTAATGATTTAACCTTTAGCTCTAGTGGGGTGGCACCCGGCATTTTTGGAGTATTTTATCCCTTAATAAACCCATGCTTGACAAAATGGAAGCTTGTTCATTTGAATCTGTAGAGTCTGTTTACTTTCCTAAGCATTTGCTTAAAAAACAGGGCAGTTCTGTGGTGTAGTATACTTTTCTCCTTTTTTCTTTTTTGAGGGTCTAGACCTGTAGTTTGATCAGTTTGGGAGAACTCCCTTCAACTGATACAGATCAGCAATTTGAATGTAATTTATTGTCTGAAATGAGTTTTCTGGGTCACTTAGAGGTTAAATCACTTGCTCACTGAGGCACACAAAGCTCCAGTGTCGGAGGTAGGACTTGAACTCAGGCTTTCATGATTCCAGCCCTCATGCTCTAGCTACTGTGACATATATTTCAACTTCCGTATAGACTCATCTACTTAAAAAGCCAACCAGTGTAAAAAGCTATGGTTTCTTAGTCATTTAGCTGATGTTTCACATTAATAGGATCTGGATTTCATCTAGATGTTTTAAATTGGTTCCTAAGATTTTACAAATACTAAAATAACTTCAGGGAGTATTGTTGGCCTATCATAGGTATTGTTAGGATCATAGGATCCGTCAGCTCTCAGTCAGTGGTGATATTTTTTGGTTGGTTTATTGATTTTGATTTTAATATAAGATTCTCACATTTTTAATATCGCTGAAATTTATAATAGTTATGGTGTTAGTTGTTATAATAATTCATTCAGCAAAATTTGTTTACAGTGCCAGAATGTCACCAATCAACCAAATAAGAAACCACAAAACAGAAAAGACAAGGAAGAGAAGATTGAAAAGAGAATCAACAGTGAAAGTAAAGAAAACCGGGAAGCGAAGCTTGATGGTCCTGGAGAGAATGTCAGTGAGGATGAGGCTCAGTCAAATAATCAAAGAAAGAGAGGTTGGTCCAGATTATTTTGTAATTTACTGCAGAATAAATGTTCATGAAGAAAGGCCTGTACAATCACTGCTTAGGACAGAGGGCTTTTGAGGGAAACATCATTTGGGGTTCCCCTTGAGGCCAGTTATACTTAGGGTTTTTACTTCCATGACTTATTATCATAGTCTTTTATCTGAGAAAGGGAAGTCACTAAGCTTAGAACTGAAATAAAATGGAAGGAACTCCTTCCTTTCTACTCTTACTTCAGAGTTCAAAGAGACCTTGAGGAACTTCTAGACCTAGGCTTTTAACCTGGAGTCCAGGAACTTATTTTAAAAATATTTTGATAACTATTTCAATAAAATTGATTTCCTTTGTAATCATATGTATTTTATTTTATGCATTTAAAAAAGTAAGAAGGGGGCCATAGTCTTTACAAGGCTGCCAAAGGGTTCCATGAGACAAGACAAAGGTTAAGAATCCTTGATCTACTCCACTCTGTACCTTAATGAGAATTCCTTCCACAACATTTTCAACAATGGACATCTAGCCTTTTGTTGAAAATGTTTGTATGAGGGGAAAATCCTGAGATATCCTGCATCATTTTGGGAGTAGCTGTAATTAATCGTTAGGAAGTTTTAACATTATATCAAGCACAAATCTACTATGCTTCCACTTGAACCTGTGTTCCTAGGTCTGTCCTTCTTCCACATTAGGACCCATGAAGTACTTGATAGCAACTATCACATTCTCCCCTCAGTCTTCTTTTCTGTGGGCTAAATTTTCCCAGTTTCTTCAGCCAACCCTTTTATGGTATGTGAGAATCTTTACCATCATGGTAGCATTTCTTTGGTGACTTCTTTTTGGTGCCCAAAACATAATGAATATTACATGTGGGGTTTGGCAGGAATGAGAAAAACAGGGTTAATACTTGACTCGTTCTGCCTATTCTTTCTAAATGTAACCTATAATTATTTTGTTGTGATGCCATGCTACATTGTTGATTCATATTGAGCTTATAGTTTACCAAAAAACTTGCAATCTTTTTAAGTGCCCTTGCCTCCTCTATCTTGTGCTTAGGAAATTGATTTTTGGAGCCCCATTGTAAAATCTGACATTTCATCCCTATTACCTTTTTTTCTCATTCGATTCAACCCAATATTGCAGCCTCTTGAGGTCTTTTTGGGTTCTTCTGTAGTATCCTGTGTGTTAGTTCTCCTCTTCAGCTTTTTTCAACTGCAGATTGAATAAGTTTGTTCTTTGTTGAAGCCATCTATAAGAATGTTCAATAGCAAGGGATAAGCACAGATCCTGGACTCACACCTCTAAGACTGTCTCTGTCTCCCATATTGCTGTGAAATGACCATTCCTTGGATCCAGACTATTCAAGTGGTTCTGAATTATAGCCCAGCCCATACCCCTCCTTATTTGCAAGGATGGATATGAAACTTTGCCATGTGGCCTATCTTTTTTCCTGGGAATCAGATTGAGCTAGTAGTTTTCAGATTTCATTTTCTTCCCTTTTTTGAAAATCATGACACTTGCCCATTTCTAGTCCAGAGACATGCTTCCCATTCTGCATGGTCTATCTGTAATCACTGATAGTGGCTCTTGCAGTTTTGTTTTCCTTGTCATAGAAAACATGTGGAATCAGAATTCAGTAGTAAAACCGTCTAGTACTCAGATAATCTCAGATCCCATCTAGGCCAACTCCTTAATGAGCAAGAAATTCTCCATTCCATCCTTAGAAAAAAGTGGACCTTTGGGAGAAGACTCCTCATAAGAGGAGTTGGGGTAGGGAGTGTGCCTTTATTTATCCTAAAGGTAGCCCTTTAGGGGTACTTTCAGATAGCTTCAGTTGGTAGCAAATTCTTTACCATAAACCCAAATTTGTTTGAGTAGAATCACTCTGACACTCCTTACATTGACAGATCATTGAAATCAAATATTGGCCTTTCACTGCCTCTACCCTTGGTTTTCTCTCCTTCAGATAAAATTTGCCCAGTCCCCTGTTGACCAGGAGTCGTTGGAAATATTTTAGACCTGATCTGACCAGGTCAGAGAACAAGAAGTAGTGAAAGACTGCCATCTCTCTCACTGGGAATACAATAACTTGCTTCCAAATGCAGTCTCAGATCAATCACATTGTGCTTTTTTTTTTTTTTTTCCTGATCTCTTGGCACACTGGGAGGACTCAAGAACTTATAGATAACTTAAACATTTACCTAGATTTTTTTCCTTCCAAAAAAAAAGTTAGAAGTTTAAAAATCCCAAATAATGTGATAGTTGCTATGTAATGTTAAAAAAAAAAATAGCATTCCAGTGTCATATGGAACATGGTCTAATAGACATCAAGGGTTCTCTGTAGTGTTACGTAAAAGCTGGCCATATTTTTAGAGCTGAGGATGTTATGGTCCATAGAAGTGAAGGAATTTTGTGTCTGAGGCTACAGAGGGCATTAATGACAGAGTCAGGAGCAGACCTGGGAATCCTGATTCTTCGTCTCTGAGTCATGCTCACTTCACTCTTTGAAAAGGGTTAGGCAAACTTGGCTTTTTATGGGGACCTTTCGGGAAGCAAAAGCTACTCTTATAAAGTAAAAGTTGATGATGGCCTAAACAAAGAAGAAAGGAATATCAGGACCATTTTCTTCTCCTTTTCCTGGAACTCTTTCTACCAGAGTTATAAAAAGTGGGACACTGTTTCAAAACCAAAAAAGCAGACACGCTGAGGATTGTCATTGATCCAGTTTGTGTGTGTGAGTAATGAAAAGGGAAGTACGTAAATACTCAGATGGAGGGTTGGGATGAAATTGATGGTGTCTGGTAAAGCTGGATTTCCCCAAGCTCTTTATGTTTATGACTCTATTTCAAGAAAGTTATATAAACATTTGTGTGGGCTTCAAAAAGTTTTTGAAAACTTAGTAGAATACAAATTGAGTATTCTAGCAAGATGCAGAAGTGTAGAGGAATAAAAGGAAAATTAGTGTCAAAAAGAGTCTTTCCCTTCTAAACTCCTCTGCCTCCTCCCATAAGTTATTTCTAGGTACCTTCTCTGTCTAGATTGAACCCTTCCTTGTGACAAGACAAAAACAAAAATCCAAAAACCTCTACGAAAATAGCCAATATAGTAGCAATGTTGTACAAATATTGTACCCCATTAGGGATGCAGGTATTTTTTCCACTTGGAGAAAGGAGAGTCTCTTCTCTGGGATCTTAATTGACTTTTTCATTATATCTCCTTTCACCAATTTGGGTTTATCTTCCCCAAGTTGTATGGGTGGAGGGGTGGGAGTTGGGTAGTTCCTGTCCTTCTTTAAAAAGCCTAGATTCGGCTTAATGAGCAAGCCAAATTGTGAGTCTTATATTAGTCCTTTAAAGGACATTGAATAATTATTATATATTGCAATGTTCATCTAAATTTTTTCCCTCCTGCCATTTAGAAATTCTAAATTAGGTATCTATCTGACAGTCTCAAAGATTACAAGTGTTTCCTTAGTTCTCAGCATCACATAATAGAACCAACCATCACGAAAGTGAATATAGCAATTCTAAGCACCTCTTTATTGTTTACAATGTTACAGTTGTGTTTCAGATATTAAAATCATCTCATGTAGAACTGGAAGAGATCTTGGAAAATATCTAATCCAAACTCCTTTTAAAGATCATTAGGAAATTGAGACTTTCAAGAAATATTCTCAGTGACTTGTTTCAAGGACGTGTTTCATGGTGGAGCTGGGACTAGAAATTGAGTCCCTAACCTCCCCATCAAATGCTGTTTATATTTTACCATTCTTGATCTTTGATAAAAATCCTATAACAATGAGCATATGGGCACTATTCGAGCCGATTATTTATGGGGTCTCCTCACCTTACTGCAAAATATGTCTCTAGTACTTTGGAGCTACGGTGCTACTGAAATACAGATTTTATCTCTAAAACAAATCGGCCAGCCAAAATGTGGTTATTGAACATTAATTGGGGTTTGAAGGGCTTTGGGGAGATGATATGGGGCTTCAAGCTGTCTAGGAAAGTTGTAATAGACATGCTGTTATTTTTTATAAAATCCTTGCAGCAAAAAGCAGTTGCTTAAAAATAAAGAACATCATAGCACCTAGTTCTACTTAACAGTCTCCCCAAAGACTTGAGTTCTGAGGATGTGCAGAACAAAAGGCTGCTGAATTTAGGCCTTCTGACTACCTTTATTTTCTTTGCTCTGTCCTCCCTGCTCCCCGCCTCCCTTGTAGCCCTAAAGGAGAAAAAATGATGGGATATACATGTATGCACAAAGCTCTGGAAGGAAAAATAAGCCATTTTCCTTTTACTGCTGATGGGTATTTGTTTAAGGATTTGTCTTATCAGCCACTCAGGGTTGTTTTTATTAATTATAAGTGGCAAGCCTTCTTGTATTCCTTTAGAGACCACTGTCCATTTGGGGCCCTGCTATAGAGATAGATAAATAAGTGAGTGAAGACTCTGGGAAATAAGTTTATTGTCATTGAATGAGTAATGATTAAAGGCCTTTGAAAAATGGGACTACCCAAAAGTGGGTTGTAAGTAAGGAACTTGGAAGAGAAGAGTAAGTTATGAGATTGAGTTCACTTTAGTATCACCAGCCAGTGTGGAAGGTAAAGGATGGAGCTGATGTGTTCTTGGTGGCTTGCTCCACCCTACAGGAAACCTGCCATATTCTGTATCCTGTGTGAGGACTTCTTTGTCAATTCCAGGTAAATCCATTACGGTTTTGTTATTTCTATTATAAAAGTATTATAAAGCTCTACGTATTCTGAGGCAGCCTCCCTGATGTAGGAAGGAAGCAAGAAGCAGCCCCTAAGCCTCTCAGTTCAGAGTTCTGCCCGTTCCCCTGGAGGGGAAGTCTGAAAGGGTTATCATTCAGAACTTCCTCTAACTTCTTAGACCAGAGCAGGAGAGAAGCAGTGAGAACCTTCGGGGGAGGCAGGAATATTGAAAGGAGAAATGACAGTTGACATCCTGGATAACAAGGAAGGAAAAATGACCGAAGGCTTCAGGATTCCTCTGGGATGTATTTTAAAGGATCCTGGCCAATGATGACTGTAACACAAGGAGAGGAGAAGAGGCTGGGTGGGCATGGGCCCGTCACTGCTCCCTCCCTTCTCCTTGTCTCCAAGTGGGTGAAGGGTGGAGATATCAAATAAGGCACCATCAAACCAAATGGGTGTTGCTCATGCTGGGGACACTGGATGGGAATGGATTAAGTTGATGTTTGCAGCCTGGTTCCAAATATGTCCTCCTTTTCCCATCAGCATTGGCAACCTTCAACACTGCCAGATTAGCCACATCTAGGGTATTCAGTAAAATTGAAAAGGAGGCATAGCTCGTGTGGTTTCTTATTGTGTGTCCCTTCCTGGACCCTTACCCTACTTTCTGCCTTCTTTTTCTTTACTGTTCAGATACTCATTGTCTGTGAGTATTCGGGCTGTTTCAGATTCCTTAGCACAGGTTAAATGCTGATCCAAGATGTCTCTTCCCTTCCAAAATGCGCCATAGGACTTAGATAGGTTTGGTAGCACAGAGGTACTTAGCAGTCCTCTAGAAAGAGGGCATTTGCAATATTTTAAAAAAGAGCATGCTAAATCTAAGTGAATGGCTGCAAGATCAGGAGCTGAGATCCTTAGGTGTTCCCCTTGCTTCCTTGACTTGTGCTCCTTCCCTGGTTTGTCAGGGAGTGACAGCTTAGGGACACAGTGTTGTTGCCCCATATTTGTTACTTACTTTTCCAAACCCTCTCTCTACCCATTGCTTTCGGTGAAAGACTGACTCTGAAATCTTATTTGCCAGATCAGTTAAGAGGGCCTCAGACTGCACCACAAGCTAATCATTGGTCATAATGGCCTTGAATCGTCCAGAAAAGGCTCAGTGCAGTTCATTTTACTCTTCAGGAGAATAGTGAATGGTTTATATGGATGTTGATTCAGTCAGTCAGCTAGCATTTATTCACTTCCTGCTTTGTGTCAGGCACTGTGCTAAGCACCAAAGGCACAAAATGGAGCAAAAGATAGGCCTGCTGTCAGGAGCTCCCAATCTGATGGGGCCAGGGGCCACATGTCCACGACTCTGTATGGATACAAGATATACCTATAGGATAAATTACAGACCATCAACAGATGGAAGTGTGCAAATAGGTAACAAATATAGAGTCAGTACAAATGAGGAGAGAAGGATCCTTCTCATTTCACCAGGCATTCCCCTGTGTGAAGACACATTTTATACACAAAGTCTATAAAGTTTTAGTCATTCTAAATACTGATTGGGTTGCTCTTTTTTAACCTTTGAATTACGTCATACTGGGCTCTCCGTATTACTTTGTTATTCATAATGACGGTGTGCTCCATTTCACCACTATATCACAATTTTCCCATTCCACAAACATGGGACACGAACAGTTTTTTAGTATTTGTATAATTGAGATTTAAAAACATTCCTATAAAAGTTGTTGAATGACCCAATTTTTAATTCGTCTGTCAGATACCTCCTCCTCCAATGATGGCCAGGCAAATAGGAGGTATTAGGGTGCATTATCTTAAGGTGGTATAAGACCAGACAGCGCATTTTGGACTTGAAGGATGTTCCTCTACTGCATTTAGGATGATCAGATATGGCAGCACTGAAGTGGAAGGCCTCTTCAATACTTTAGGGAATCATTGCTTCTAATCTCTCAAATGGTTTCTATCCACATTACTTTTAGACAATAGTTTTCTCAAGTCAACTCAGTACAAAAGATTAGAATAATTTTATGGCTCCAAAAGAAAAATATTCCATGTATTCTATCATTGATTTCCACCCTCCTTTCCAAACACTTGCTTTTGTTGGGAAGATGCAAAGTATTTATTTGTATCAGTAGTAGTAGTATCTGGAACAAATTTAATTAGGAACTTCATAAACACTGAGAAAAAATAATTAGATGTCCCACAACCATTTCCTTAAGAATAAATAAGCATAGATGTCTTCTTTTGCCTTCATTCTTTTTCATATTTAATTCAGTTGTAAATAGATTTTTTTTTGAGAATTTGATTGTTCACTTTTTTACTTGTTTCATTTTTAAAAGTTGTTTGAATTCAACAATATTGATTTTAGGGAATATATTCATTGACTCCAATTTCCAAAAATTAAGATATTGCTTTTTAAAATTTCTAAGATACTAGCCGTATGATTTTTCACATTTTCTTTTTAAATATTAGGAAAACAATAGTAATTATTATTCAAAAAGATTCTGTTTTGTATTCTTTAAGCTAATAAGCACAAGTGGGTACCACTTCATTTAGATGATGTAAGACCTGATAGCCAAGAAAGACCAGGATCCCGGAACAGCTCAAGATCTCAACCAGAAGCCAATAAGTCAGCACATAACAACCGCCGAAATGACTCACGAAGTAAGTAACTTTCTCATGGTCCAAAGGGCTAAAGCTATAGACTCCCTGGGCGTAGGTAAGATTTTTGATTTTATGTTTTCAATAAGATAGAGTAGTTGGAGAGGCAGTATCACTCAGAGAGGCATGAAGATCTGGTTTGGAGTCAGTCCTTCCTCTGACATAATTGGCCATGGACCAGCTAGGGAAGGAGTCTCAGGCCTTGAGCAAGGTACTCGCTAACCTTTCTGTGCTCTAGGCAATTCACTCCTGAGGTGCAGCTCAGCACCAGGAGAAGGGCTTTATTCACCCAGAAATTCCTGTTTCAGAGAAATCACAGAACTAGTCCTTGTCCCTAAGAGTAGCTGATCTTCAGGATATAATTGTACCTTAAGGTTTGCAAAATACTTTGTGTAGATGATGGCATTTAAATCTCACAGTGTGGCTATGGTGCTGTAGCTGGGATAAATCCCCTCTCTCCGGCGCCCCCCCACCCTCCCACCCCCCAATAAGGAAGCTGAAGTCCCATAGCTAGTTAGTGTCAGAAGCAGGATTTGGACCCGTGGCAGACTCTTGAAGTCCACCTTTCTATCCATTGTACTTGTCATTTAGTTCAATAAATGTTAATGATGAAGGAGTGATTTCTGACAGCAATCCACACTAGCCATATTGTTTTTAGAAAATCTGATGAACTGTGATATAACGTCAGACTTTTTAAGCCTTCGCTCCTAAATAACGAAAACAAATACATTCTAGAGGGAATGATGAATGAGTGATTGAGTGAGTAAACATTTATTATGTGCTTACTGTGCGCAAGCACTGCATGTTGGAAATGTGGTTTTTGTAGCCTGGATTTCATTTTAAACTTGAGTTGTAGTACCTTTATTGAATATAGCGATTAGTATGGTATGTGATGGCGATGAAGTACCCTGTGGCCCCTCCCCACTTTGAGACATGTAGCATGATGTTTAATGGAATGGGCACCAATTGGATGTTTCTAGTAACCAATATTGTTTTCTGTTTTACTAAGTCAATTAAAATAGAGATACAGATAGACTAAAAATATTTTGTATTTGCGTTCTAGTAAATATTTGAAAGTACAACTACAGTAACCTCATGTGATTCCAAGATGTGGAATTCTTCATGGTTGTAACAATAACACAAGGCTTAAGGAACAGACGTGTTCCCCATGTCCCAAATCGGTTCTATATCCTTAGTTATAACTCTAAATAAAAAGCTTATAGTATGTTAGAACACCAAGTTGAGTTCCAGCCACTAGCCAAATGTGTGACTTTGGTAAAGTCACATAATTGTAAAAGCAAAAACTGAGGCCGAGAGTGTGTAAGTTACTTGCTTTCCCCAAAGCTAGAAAGTGTATCTGAGGCAGGATTTAAACTTGAGTCCTCCTCACTCCAAGTTCGTCTCCCTTTAATGACTGCACCACCTGGCTGCCTCACTTGTAGGCCCTGATTTTGAAATCTGGAATGTGAGAAGATTGGCATACGTAAAACCTTAGATTCCCCTGAGGGCTTTGATGGGTCATTACTATAGTCCAGCAGTTGCAGTACATGGCTTTTTATTTGAAGATATTTTTGAGAAAGGTAGAGTAATTCTTTATCTACTGATGCATTTGTATGCAATTTTGGAGAATGTTTGAGGTATATTTGAGTATCCTTCACACTTGTATGAAGTTGGAACAAGCAGGCTTTTGCAAATGTTATTGTATAGTAGAGTGGTCTTCATAACCACACTTGACTCGAAGAGACAGAGAATGCAGCATCCACTGTTTTATTTTTTTGCTGATTGTTTTAGAGAAAGAAAGTGTTTGCTGATGTCATCCTAGAAATCATGATAGAATCCCCTCCATTAAATCCAGGCCCACACAAGATACTGATTTTAACAGGCCATCTAGGAAAAACCAACTGAATGAAGAAGGCTTATTAATCTGAGTGTAATATGGAATTGGGTGGAAAGCCCATGGTACTGGCCCCCATCAGTATCTCTGTTTAATACAGACACTGCATTAGAGGTGGATCCAAATGATTTAGGAAAAAGGTGGTAGGCTGGGTGGCATTTGGGAAACTGAATGCTATTTTCTCTCCAAAACAATCCATCCTTTTTTAAAAAATATAATTTTTTTTTAAAACCTCACCTTCCATCTTGGAGTCAATACTGTGTATTGGCTCCAAGGCAGAAGAGTGATAAGGGCTAGGCAATGGGGGTTAAGCCCAGGGTCACACAGCTGGGAAGTGTCTGAGGTCAGATTGAACCTAGGACCTCCCGTCTCTAGGCCTGGCTCTCAATCCACTGAGCTACCCAGCTGTCCCCAATCCATCCTTTTATTTTTATTATGTTATTTTTTTTTTAAACCCTTAACTTCTGTATATTGGCTCCTAGGTGGAAGAGTGGTAAGGGTAGGCAATGGGGGTCAAGTGACTTGCCCAGGGTCACACAGCTGGGAAGTGCCTGAGGCCAGATTTGAACCTAGGACCTCCTGTCTCTAGGCCTGACTCAATCCACTGAGCTACCCAGCTGCTCCCCCCTCGCCCCCCCCCCATCCATCCTTTTTAAACATGAATATTCTAACATTCATTCGACATGACAAAGAAAGCCTTATACTGTGAAGAATAAAAAAGTCATTAGAGGGAGTTAAGTGACTGAAATACATCACCAGCATCAAGTTCTATGTCTGAAGTGGCCTAGAATGTATTCTAGAGACTGAAAAGGTGTGCCTGGCATATGGTGAGAACAAAGGGTAACAGATGAGAGAGCTCATGTCTGGAGTGGGTACCACATAATGCCAAGAGACATAGAGGAAAACTCTTGGAATGGTGAGTAGGCTCCCTAAAGTGGGTTATGGATAGATGGGCAGAAGATCACCATTGGGAAGAGTGCCCACATCACATCCCTGCAGTGTTATTCTGGAAATGTTCAACCCGCCGCCTCCCTCCCCCCACCCCCCAACCCCCCTGTAACAAACTCCATTGTAACAAAGAGAAGCCCTTGAGCTAAAGTAGCCATTCTAGGAGACACCTTAGGTGCTGGGCTAAAGAAAGCAGGGGGTATACTTTGTTATCTATTACCCATGATCTTTCTCCGTTCTGTCCTCTGAGGCTTCCATTCCTCAGCCTCCTATACTGATCTTTGCATTTATATTGTCAAAATTGTCCATGTTGTTCTTGAGTCCGGCTTGTGTTCGCTCTGCGCCATTTCATACAAATCTTGCCAAGTTGCTGATTTCTTACTACATAATAATGATTCTTCTACCATAGTTTTTTTTTTCAGCTCTTTTTCAATTCACGGGCACCTCCTTTGTTTCTCTCTTTAAATTGGGTTCCTGCCTGATTGTGATCAAAAGGGATAGCCAGTTGTACTTCTTACAAATTCCTAAATTGTCTTTGCCTCCCTTTGGAGTCTGATTTTGGAGCAGCACCACATTAGAATTTATCTCGATTTTAATCCCTTTGGATTATGCTTCGATTCTCTTCAAGTCTATGAGGCATTGTAGTGGTAAGAGTCGTGACTGTAACTGGCTGATCTATAAATGGCTTCATTCTTATTTTGCATTTTATTTTTTAAAAAACCATTTTGGGTTTTTTAATGTCAGGATCACTTTGCATTATATTTCCATTCATAAACCTCCATAGATTCTCCCTTTGTAACCCCCCCCCCCCCAAATCAAATAGCCAAGTCAACACAGTGACCATATCTAATTTGTTTTCTTTTGAAAGGTTGGAGACGTGATAGAGAGAAGAGAGATGATCAGGATGAAGTTTCCAGTGTGAGAAGTGAAGGTGGTAATATACGAGGTTGTTTTAGAGGCCGTGGAAGAGGCCGTGGCCGAGGAAGAGGACGAGGACGAGGAAACCCTCGAAGTATGAATCAAGTATTTTTTTTCTTCTTTAAAGTGGACTAAAATGATTTCTGGCTTTCATTAAGCCATTTATTGCCCCATCTTCTGTCTTTGTCCAAAATATTTAAATATTGGTATCTTTTACTGATAGTTGGAGTGTCATGATATAGTGTAAAATTAGGCATTTTGTGTCACTTTATGAACCTTGGGATTTTTCTCTTGAGTAATCTCTTCCCACCATATTTTTTTTGAAGTGAACTTTGAATATTCGTATGGTTATCGAGAACAACATGGAGAAAGAACTGATCAACCATTTCAACCAGAACTTAACACTAGCATGATGTATTACTATGATGATGGCACAGGAGTTCAGATGTATTCTGTGGATGAAACATTGCTCAAAGAATACATTAAGCGACAAATGTAAGTAGGAGGACTAGACTTCTAGGACTTAACTGTTAGCATGTTTTCTGTTTTCTCAAAAAATACATTAGTAAAGTTGGAAAATTGGAAACTTTCATTTTTTATTTGTTGAGGAAAGGATTTTCATTCTAATGAAATAGGCTGAAGATGACTCAGACTTCTTCATAAAATGATGCAACTTCCCTCCCAATATTTGACTATTTCTCTATCCCATGATGTAGACAGACATGTGCCTCGGGAGGATTGCCCATTTAGATTTCTAAATAGAGTTGATGGCAATGTGAAGAGAGCCTATTTTTAAAATGACAGCATACTTTCTCATAAATGATTAAAGTAAGAATGCAAATTTGTATTTGCAACTCAGTCAAAACTGATGTTAGCCAGTCCTTTGTATGGGTGCTTACTTTCACAATTTGAATTGGAAATGAAAGGAAATGGTAGTATCTTGTGTATCTCTCAGTGGAGTGTTAATTCTAAGTCTGCATTTCACCTTGTTTATTTGTTTTCTCTCCTTTTTTGACCTCAAAGATAGCTGTCGGCCTCCTGTGGTGTGCACTTTTTGGGTTGGCTTTGAGATGTTATCATTTGAGGGAGTTTAGTATCTCCTTTCCCTGTTACATTTTAACTTAGAGGCCTTCTCTACTCCGTTCTTTTGGCTCTTGAAAAAAAGTCCTTTGGCCATTAGTAGTTGTATAGTGTTTTTAGGCTATATTTTATCAAGAAGAGAAATAGGAGAATGTGTTGAATTTTCAGAAATGTGAAATACTTGTACTCATGCAGAAAGCAGTGAGGAAGTCTTGTTTTTGAAGGGGTTAATAAAAAGGAAAATCTTGCATATTATTCTTGTTTTTAAAAAGAAAATAGACTTTGTCTATTGGCAAATATATCTTTATCATTACTGGCTGGTCATTCTCCTAGGACGCCATGATAGTGCACTTAATCTTCTTTATAATACATGAAGTAGCTTGTTCATGTTGTTCTTGCTTCTGTTGTTACAGTGGTCGCCAAACAAATGAAGAAAAGGGCCTTTTTATGGGCAGAAAGTGTCTGGCATGTGGCTACCAACCTCAAACCATTTATTCCATTTTGTTTTTTTGTAACTCTTGCTGCCAGGCCCCTTCTGAGACCTGACAGTGGACATGCAGCTCCCTGTCAGGATAATCGGCCTCCACTGTCCTCAGACAAGTGAGGGAGGAGCAGAGCCACTCCAGGCTTGGCAAAATTTCTGGTCATGCAGTGTAGAATCGAGAGCTTCTAAGGTAGGACATGATGATGTCCCCTGTGACACTCAGCACAACGTCACGCACAGTGTTGCTCATGATCTCTTGGACTTGTTTTCATTTATATTTTGTTTTTAGCAACAGATTTTTGGCAAGTTTTAGCACACTGCTTAAGATAGCTTGTTAACTTGGTTTCATTGATCATTGGTTGTTGGAGGAGAGACCTAGTTAGGTGAAATCTTACTTTTTTAAAGCCTTTGTTTCTTGGATAATTCTGCTAAGTGTTTCTTTTCAGAAATCACCAGAGATGTAGTTTTATTTCTCCTTGCATTTGGAGGAAAAGGCAGCTAAAGGAATCTTTAAATCTTTAAATTTTTGTGCTTATAAAACCAAGTTGGGGAAAATGCCCAAATACTGTAGGACAGCAAGGGAGAAAAAAAATGCCTTTCAAATAAACTTGTCTTGTTTTTGGAAATTCAGGAATTATTTATTTAAAGTCTTGGAGCTTGTTCCATTTATATTTTTGATTATTTCTAGCCATGAATTCACACCATTCTCTTAAGTCATTACAGATCTAGGGAAGAATGTGGTCCTGTCATCACTGAAAGCTTTATGTAGCAGTAATGGTGGCTACCCTAGCATCATCTGATAACTGTTGACAATTGTCAGGCATTTGGCATCATTTTGTGGCAGTGGCCTTTTTTAAGTGAGGTTAGAAATTTTCGTTGAAGAATTCTGAAACATGAATTGAATTCTTTTAGAAAAAATTTTATAGTAGTTAAGTATTCCTAAAGATTATTTCGTTCTTCACCAAAAATTCAGAATATTCTTTTTACTTTGTGGATTCCTGCTAAAGCATTCTTTTTGGGATGCTTTTGCTATTTCACTGTGATTTCAACTTTCAGAATACATGTTCCAGCGATCCTACTTTAAATTTTTTTTTTTTTGGTGAGTTGGGAGATAATCAAATATAAACTTTCACCATGATGGCTTAATGGTTAAAACTTGCAAAATAACTGCTTTTCATTAAAAACTTGCAGTGGCTCTTAAAACACTCTCAGGAACAGCAATCATTGTTTCCGTATATTTAGGATTCCTTTTTTAAAAGTAGTATCTTTAGAAACAAGTGTTTTTAAACACATGTATATATTTTCTTTATATGTGTATACAATATATATACCAACATAGTTGTGAAAAATTCTGCTCAGGAATTTGCCACTCTTGGAAAATAAAATTTCTGGTATTTTAGCTTACTGATTGTTTCTTCCATTGGTGTTCTTAAACTCTTTCTTGGCTTTTTTTTTTTTTTTTTTTTTTTTGCTTTTGGACTTCTCTAGTAATATATATCTTTGAGAAATTTTATCTTTCTCTTAGGAATTTCTTCTGCCCATGTTTCATATGGGGTTTGCTGTCTGAAAGACTTAATTCTTAAAGGCTATGGCACATTTGTCATTTATAATGTTCTCCGTGTTTTCTATTTATTCTTCCAGATATGACTGAGTCTTTTATCCAACATTTCTTATTTAGTGAAAGCCCTCATGGGTTAGGGAATACTCTCAGAAGACCTATAAACCTTTAAGCTGTGTCTGGTTCCTTCACACTTGGAATGAGGTCCTTAAAGACCTTTCTTCTTTGCTGTTCTACTCAGTCTTGTCCTTTAGCCATCTGCCTGCCAATCTTCATACAGAAGTGGGAGGGAGGTGGCATTAATCAACAAATGTTTTCAGTGTCTCCTGTGTTATAGGGAGTACAATTCTTATTGCTATTTGGAAGGTACAGACCTTATTCTTAGATGGGGCAACAGTGGAGCTTAATCTGCTCTTTGTTGAGAGCTAAGGAGAGTCTTTGATATTTTCATATTCTTCTTTGTTTTGACAACTTGGGAAAGCTATCTGCTGATCATAAAGTATGTTCTCTACAAAGCTCACTTGGTGAAAGAACTTCTTTTGCATCTACTCTTAGTTCCTGAATCAATCACCCTGGCAATAAAGAATGTTTAATTAAATGCTAATTTAATTTAACTTAATACTTCCTTGAAAGTATGTGGCTCAAAACAAATGAGACTGGTTTAATTCTTGGTACTTCTTGTATGCAAGACTGATGTAAACATACTAGATTAGTCTCAGATTTGTGGAAAATGCAGATTCGTCCATTTCCTTCCACCTGTATGATATGCAAAACTTAAGAGCAACTAAATTCATTGCAAGAGATTTCTGTTCTATTTTCTTTTTGAAATTTGTTGTCAAATTTAGGGGAGGCATGGGAATTTTTGAGGGATCTCTTTCTTAGATTTCACATCCGGACTTTAATGACTTTTATGTTAGCCATTTCCTCCTAATGTTGCTGTTTATTTAGTATTTAGCTTATAACTATTAACATATGATTTTATTGCTAACCATAGGGAAAACATATCTTGTGGCAGATGAGATGTGGTAAAGAGCAAAAGCTTACTTTTTTCCCCCCCCAATAAAAGAACTAAGCTCACATTGGCCTCCTTATTTCTCTCTTCAGTGAATATTACTTCAGTATAGAAAATTTGGAACGGGACTTCTTTCTTAGGAGGAAGATGGATGAACAAGGTTTCTTACCCATTTCTCTGATTGCCAGTTTCCACCGTGTTCAGGCCCTGACTACAAATGTCAATCTCATTTTAGAGGTAATCAAACTATATTTTAAATACTAAATACTTTTCCTGGGCTTGTATTTCATCTTAAATCTCATTTCAATTTTTGTGGAAGTAACTCCTGTCTTTTTTATATGGATAACCCAAAGAATAGAGCATATACCATTGACACAGGGGGCATATCTACTTAGAATAAGAACAAGAAGAGGAGAACATGGTAGATTAGTGTTGAAGAGAAAATAGATGTAAGCAAGGAATTAAAGGATCTCATTGGGATTTAATCTTTAGGTATTTAGAATGAAAAATGGACTGTGTATACCTCTGAACACTTCACTGATCCTATTCTCCCCTTTTTGGGGTGTGGGCTCTCCCCCATTGATTCAAATTTTACTTTTTTTTTTTTCCTTACTGAGGGAGGAGTAGCCATGTTTTATCACTTAATATTATTTTCTTCCAAGAGTGTTTTTATTTACTAAGCAAGAAAACTTTGACTATTGAGCACTTAACTGTGTGCAGAGGCCTATACTAGGCTTTGTAGGGGAAGACTAAATACTAGTTACTTATTGCTTTCAGCTTATGATGTATTTGGGCATGGAGAAGCAGCTAGATGGGGCAAAGCCTGGAGCATTGGAGGAGCGCAGGTAGGTGGTGCAGTGGATAGGATCATGTCTGCAGTCAGGAAGTCTCATCCTGAGTTCAAATCCAGTCTCACACATTTACTAGCTGTGACCCTGGGCAATTCACTTAACCCTGTTGGCCTCTATTTCCTCATCTGTAAAATGAACTTGAGAAGAAAATGGCAAACTTCTTCAGTATCTTTTCCAAGAAAACCCCAAAAGAGGTCACAAAGAGTCGGACATAACTGAAGTGACTGGACAACAACAATGGAGCACTGGGCCTGGAGTCAGGAAGACCTGAGATCAAATCTGGCTTCAGATACTATCTATGTGACTGGGCAAGACACTTAATTGCTGTCTGCCTCAGTTTGTCATCTACAAAATAAGGATAATACTAGAACCTGCCTGGCAGGGTTGTTGTGAGGATCCAGTGAGAACTATGTATAATGTGCTTTGTTATCTCAGTGTTGGCTATTAGAGTACACATGGGTGAAAGAACTGTGGAACTCTGATGGCAAGCACTCAAAGAGCAGCAGATCAGTTTGATATGCCCAACATGAAGTCCAGGTAGAAGAGGTGAAGTTGTTCAGCTTCTCCTGTTTGTAGGTAACATACTGACTGTATAAGACCCAGGCATTGCAAATCCTCCATATGAGGTGTCTGTCTGCAGAGGAAAGCTTAGGTGGATGAAGAATTCTGGACTCATCATGATTTTGGATGGACATGTCATGGAGTGGCATATTAGTGCAGAGCTCTCAGACAACAATCTTGTCTTGGAATCAGGAAGAACAGGCAGCACATGGTGGGGGAGCAAGGATTGCCCTAGATGACATTTGGGAACTCTGTGAGTTCATACTAATTTCTATTTGTATGGAGAGTTACTTTGCAAACCACTTAAAACTCTTTTCTAATTGGAGTCTTAACTGGTCTTTGTGAGGTATGGGTATCTGTATTTTGCAGATGAAAAAACAGATTGCCCAGGCGATTAGTGGTATGAGGACCCATAGCTTCCCTCAATTCTTTTTTCTTTTTTCTTTTTTTTTAATCCTTACCTTCCATCTTAGGATCAGTATGTGTTTCAGTTCTAAGGCAGAAGAGTGGAAAGGGCTAAGCTGTGACAGTTAAGGGACTTGTCCTGAGTAACACAGTTAGGATGTGTCTGAGGTTATATTTAAACCAGGACTTCCCATTTCCAGGCCTGACTCTCTGTACCTTGAACTACCTCGCTGCCCTCTATTAGCAATAATTGTTGAGTCATTTTATTGGCATTTGTCTTTTCGTGATTCCAGAGACTGGAGTGGGTTTGCCATTTCCTTCTCCAGCTCATTTTACAGATGAGGAAACCAAGACAGACAAGGTTGAGTGACTTGCCCAGGGTCACATAGCTAGTAAGTATCTGGGGCCAGATCTGAACTCAAGACGATGAGTCTTCCTGACTTTGCAGGCCTGGTGCTCTATCCACTGCACCACCTAGCTGCCTCCCCATATTCTTGTTGTTGGGTATCCAAAGTAGGAAGGCTAGATGTGAATAGGTGGTGGCACATTACCAACTTTGGTGTTATTTATGAGATATATGGCTAGGAAAGAGGTGAGCCAGTGATGGAATGAGACTGAGGTAGAATTAATGGGTGATGTCCCCCAAGAGTCATAGGGGATAAAAGGGCATGGGTAGATTGCAGCCTTCATGTCTAGAGGCAGGGAGCCATTTTTATCGACTCACAGATCCACTGAAGGAAGCTTTGCAGAGGAAGTGTATAGATTGGGGAATAGAGAACAAAGGCATTGTGTCAAGGTCTTCTAGGTGATAAGTACATTATGGGCATTGTGAGAGGGATTGATGGTATTTGGGTGACTAGAAGACTGTTTTTCCTTTACATCTTTTCCTTCTAAGAAGAACTAGAATATTGACAAAGAAAATGAGATTTGGAATTCTGATTCGGGCTTTATTGGTCATTTGTTCTATGGCCATCAGTTATCATTTAGTTTCTAGATTCCTCTCAATTTTTCTTTGGCAAAATAAACAGATGATGGGCTTGATCTGCCTTAGAGAAAGTAATTGTTCAACAATTTATGATCCCTGTCAGCTGTGTGACCCTGGGCAAGTCACTTTGCCTAGCCCTTACCACTCTTCTGCTTTGGAAGCCATACACAGTATTGATTCTAAGACAGAAGATAAGGGGTTAAAAACAAAACAAAAGCTATAATGCTTCAGGCTTTCGGGACAATTCAGAACTAGAAAGTCAGCAGAAAATGTGCCCTGAATAGCCAGTGGTGTTTTAAATAGTACCTGAACTGGGTATTCTTTCACTAAGCTATTTATTTATTTCAAACCCTTGCCTTCCACCTTAGAATCGATAACTGTGTTTCTGTCCCAAGGCAGAAGAGTGGAAAGGGTGAGGCAGTGGCAGTTAAGTGACTTGCACAGGATCTCTCTCTTTCTCTCTCCCTGACAGAATGTGGTCTGGGTGGTTTCATTTTTAGGGATGCTGTTCAAATTGTCAGCGTCTCTCTCCACTGCCTCATTGGCTTGTGGAAGCTAATGCCCGGTTTTCCAAATATGTACAAGTAGAAGTCAAGTCCAGGCTGTGGCCGAGCCTAAAAGCCAGAAGATGGCGCCAGCATCTAAGGAACCAGGCAACAGGGTGATGGAGTCATGAGGACTAATGGTTGGGAATTTTGTGATGTTCAGTTGACAGTATCCCATTTCTTTTGCCTCTAGGCTTTGAAAGACAGTACCGAAGTGGAAATAGTGGACCAGAAGATGAGGAAAAAGGTGGAACCAGAAAAATGGCCAATTCCTGGCCCTCCTCCACGTAATGTGCCACAAACTGACTTCTCTCAGCTCATCGACTGCCCAGAGTTCATACCAGGCAAAGCCTTTGGCTCACATACTGGTAACGGCTTTTCTTTTTCCAGAACAGACAGTTTAGCAGTAGGAAAGGCTATGTGGCCCAATCTTCCTGTCCCTTTTTTAGTTTCTTTTTTTGGATTCAATAGAAAGAATAAAGTTCACACTCTGACTTTCGATGCCCTGAATTTTATTCACGTAATTCCCATAGATAGCTACAAACTACCAAAAGCAGGGATCTGAGAGTTAAAGTTGAAACGGTATTCTTAACTCACCTATCATTCTTTGAGATTGTTTTCATACTTTTGGTAGGCATGATGTTTCTGCCTAACTGCTTTTGATTTTGATGATTATTTAATCCTATTTTTGTAAATGAATTAAGGAAAACAAAACTAGAGCATTTTCAGATACAATACACCACCTTTCCCCTTCCCCCACCCCCACCCCCCAGTCAATTTAAATGTTGGAATATTCCAGGCATTTATCCTGGGCAAGTATTCTTTTATCCACAATACAGGTATAGTAGAGCACACGCAATTACAATGCAAGCTTCCCCTAATTTCCCTGCCAATGTGCTTCAACCTTGACTTGAAGGGACACAGACCTTGTCTACACTCTGGTTAAAGCAGAAGTAGGGCATATCTATAAGGTTATTCTCACTTTGTGGATTAAAAACTGGTTGTGACTTCCACTTCACAAACTGCTTTGTGTTAGATGGTTTCCTGGAGCATCCTTAAGGCATGCCGCCTCGGGAAAAATGTGTACTAGAACTTTTTTCAGTCAGTGGGATGATCTTCTGATGTTCTTGGATGTCATGTGAACGGAATATGCAGTGGAATGGGTGACTCATTGAAAAGTCAAATCTATCCCTTTTGGAGCTATGTGGTCCAGCAATCTGAACCTGGGACTGTCCTCCCTCATCTGCCAAGAAAGCCTGCTTTCTGACTCCTATTGCAGGAGCAAGGTTCAACACTACAATGGAGAGTCTGCCTCTGAGGTGATGCTCAGGTGGACTAGAGGACTGCTGTTGGTTTAGAGACTCTGCCCATCGACATGGAAGTGGGCTGCATGGGCTACTCCTTCCAGGATGAGGGAGAGTCTGCGACAGCTATCGTTCTGGAAATCTAGCAAGTGTGTGTGTTTTTGCTGCCAGGCTTGTGTGCATCAGCAGTGTTACAGAAGTAGGTTTGAATGTGGAGGCATTTTCCCAACCGTGAGGCTGGTTGCTAATTGGTCTACCCTTCATCAGCTGCTCACTCCTGCCAGAACTTACGTATGTGATTAAATGCAGACTGACGGAGTCTTGCACCTCTCTATTCGTGAGTGTTGATTCTTCTAAAGAATTGCAGAATGTCTTACCGTTTAATTTTTTAAAATACCGAAAAGGAAAAAGAAGGCACCTTTTCCACTCATGAATTATGTGTGATTGATGGTACTTCAAGGCACTGGAAATACCGGTGCAGTCAGCAGTGATGTCGGGCAGTCTTGCAGAGTTATTTTGACTTTTCTGCTTTACCTTTGATTGTCCTAGCTGTTGCCTCTCTGATCCCAGCAAACACCCATTGTGTAACATTATTTTATAGGAATTAAAATGGCCAGGTGATGATTTTTTCCATAATTGAAGGAAGGATGACACTGCCTCCCGACAAGTGATTCATGTATGTTGTTTGTGCATGTCAGCGATTACTCTCCCTTACTATGTAAAACCTCATGGGGTTCAAGATGAAAGTTTTGACCTGACCTAAGAACAGGAATTTCAGAATGAATAGTCCAGTAATAATGTTGCCATGGAAAATACCATTTGCAGGGCAGACGGGAAACAGGTCAGCCAGATTGGAGATGCCATTAGTCTATTAATCATCTTTGCATTATTAATAAAACATAAGATAATAAAATCAGAATGCCTTGTATATTTTTTGTGTGTGTTTTTATAATTAGCATCCAGATACATGCACATGTTAACCTAGTGCCTCCGGAACAATCTGAGTGTGTTCAAACACAGCTTTACCATTTTCAGGTTATTTATGAAATACAAAATTTAATTTGGTCAGAGTTTAAAGAATGAATGCCAAAGTAGGAAAGGGGGCACTCATGGACTTTGGAATTTTCGGAAGCTGCTAAATTTCCTTGAAAAATGAGAATTAAGCCCTTGAGAGATAATACATGCTATGTAGTGGTTTTCATTTAATCTTTTGTACAGTTATTTGCTGCCCATTTTGGGGGGGCTCTAATTGGAATTGCCCTAATTCACCTCCCCAAGAAGGCTTGGTCACGTAAACTTGACATACTAAGGTGGTAAAAGTATTCATTAAGTAATGGAATTCTGGATCCCCGATGTTATTTACATTCCGGTAGGGTGGGAAAGTGGTCTTTTAGCTCAAATGACATGGTTTGAGACTTAAAGAGCATAAAGCCATGCTCTTAATTTGTCCTTTTCTGAGGAATTTGGGGGGAGGGAAGGGGAGACATTTATTTCTCAACATTTCTGTTCCTCTCTTCATCACAGAAACAAGTCTTTTCTTTTTCCTTCAGGGAAAACCCTGATCTTTTTTTGTAGACTCTTTCTTAAATCAGGTTGACTTGTCTAATGTTGATTGGCCTTTGCAACGAGCAGAGGACTTTATTGCATCAGGAAAGCTTAAAGAGCAACTTGATTAGAAGAGGAATGGTAAGATGTTAGACTTTTTTTTTCTTTTTTTTTCCCAAAACGCATTTGGTGCTCACTCAGAGGCGGGGGAAATTTTGCTTTATGAATGACCCTAGGACCGACCACCATGTCTATCTACTTAAATGTGTTACTTACTTGTCCAGTGATGTTAGCGGTACTCTTCTAGTAATGGACATCTTTAGACATAAGAAGTTCCACATTTTGAAAACGGGGGAGGGGACGGATGGTGGAATTTGCCCTTCGATTCTCTTATTGGCTGCATTCTTATTTCCTTGGGTAGGCAGCTTACTTTTTGTGAAGCTGTTGACATCTCTTCAAAACGTGCGTAGGGTATATTTTGATAGGTGAATTTTGGCCAGGTGCCATGTCAAAGGTTAGGTTTTTAACTCTTTTCAAGCTTATTCATACCCCAGAGGCTGTGGTTCTCTTAACGTGGATTTAGAAAGTCATGTTAGCAGGTGTATGTAATGAGGAGCTGACATGATGTACTTTGGAGAGAACCAAATTTCTTGGTAAGTAATTTTGGCTTATAGATATTTCTTTCTTCCCCTAAAAAAAAGTCATATGGAAAAAGTGCACTTTTGGAAGCCTCGTCCTAGCAGGAAAGTAAACTAGGTTCTTTATTGGCGATGCCCCTCCCTGGAGAGCGTATTCTGGCAGGGCCTTCCTAGCAGGGAAAGCTTTATGTGGAGTAGCCTCATCACCAGGTGATTTTAGGGCGGCCACCAAGTTTAGGGTTCTTCTGTCAAAGGCATCTCCTGATACCTTCTAGTCTAGCATAGCAGAATGGATTGCTGCCTGCGTTGGTAGATGAGAGACCCATACACTGATGAGATCACAGCTCCTTTGATATACTCAAAGGACAGAAACACCTGCACTGGAGTAGGACTGAACCTCAGGGCTCTTGCTGGCAACATTTTTGCTGAAATGATCTGAGTTAGTAGTTACTTAAAATAAGTGCCTCTGTATGTCTTAAACTCCTCCCTCCCTCAGTGGATAGTCCTGGAGTTGGGAGGACCTGTCTTCAAATTCCTAGCTGTGTGACCCTGGGCAAGGCACTTAACCCTCATTGGCTGGCCCTTACCACTCCTCTGTCTAAATCAGTACTTAAGATCGATTGTAAGACAGAAGGTAAGAGTTTAAAAAGGAAAAGAAAAAAGGAAGGAAACTCTGTTTTCAGTTTAAGAAATATACTGGTATGTCATAGGTCACCCAGAACTGAGTTGCCAAATCTGAGTTTCAAACAGTTAAATTCCAAAAAATATAGCATGTCTAGTTTAAGGGGGATAAAATCTTGGGGAATTGTTTTTCTTATAATTGGAATCATGGGAAGAATCCATGAGAAGGAAATGTTTTAAGACATTTTGTAGATGGTGCTTGTTAAATTTAAATATCCTTAGGCATACTGCCCAATTTTAGAATTCAAGAGGTTTTAAAACAAAGCTTTCTGTGATTGGAGTAAATCCTGTAGTCCGTACTGACCCTAGTGCTAACCAGAGGAGCATGTGGCTCTCAGTTCACATGAACTTCAGCAAGTAGACACTTGAGTTTGTTCGGTGTTGGTATCCAGATGAGAGCTTTAGGAGAATCCTGCCCCTGAACGTTTAAAAAAGACCATTTATAGTCCTGCTGTCCAAAAGCATTCATCAGAATTGCTTTATCTGACCCTAAGTATTTCTGCAGTGTGAGTGTTTGTAGTTTGTGAAATGCTGCTTTTATCTCCAAGAATCTTTGTTGGATAAAACATTGAATTTGGCCTGCTCCTCCCCAAATCACAGATAGAACTTTAAGGAGTAGTTTATGTCCCACAATCTAGACTTCCTTTTTCCACAAGTTTACATTTCATTACTTATTTGTATCAATGGTTCAAAAAGTGGTCTTATATCCATCAACTTGTTTGACACAACAAGCCTGTAGCCTGTTTTACAAATGAGCAAGCTGAGGCCAAAAAGAGACGAACTTGATTATAACTAGTTAGTGGTAGACTTGGGACTATCGAGCCTTCTGATTGTCTATAGAATTTTTCCATTAGGATTTTGCTGTTTGACCTTTTTTTACTTTTAACTCCTGCTAACAGTAGAGAAAACAGGAGTTTCTGGCCTTCCTTAGTATTAACTTAGATCTTTTGTGACTTAGGAGTCTGCCTTTTAAAATTGACTTGCTTGTGCAATTTTATTTTGTCTGTAAAATCCTATAGGTTGTTTCATTATAAAACCATATTTCTTATTTTAAAGTGTGTGGTAGTTTCTCCCTGCTCCCTCCCATTTTCCTTTTAGCTCCTAGAATTTCCAAATTTAGGACCCAACCCTTTGCCAGAGTGCCACATAATATTGTTTACCTTTCTCAGTGTATAGCTAGATTAAGCTAAACTAGGTTATTGTACCTTCCTAAACCTAGTAAATATAATTTAATTCAATATTTTCAATGAAATGTTTAGGAAAATGTGGTTATTTGCAGTTGAATTAAAATTACATCGTTATAATTTGCTTGTTTGCCCATGCAGTTCCATAGAACTGAAGTTAGCTGCCTTCTTGACATGCATAAGAACCCAAAACCCAATGCAGAAAGAAAGGAATTATTTTTGAAAATACCTCTCTTGAAAGGCAAAGTCATTTGTAATAAAAACTACCCTGGGAGATAAAAAAACTGAGTGTAGACTTGGGTGAATGGAAATTTTTTTTAGACCTCCTAAATGATAGTGTGTTATATAGAATATATACACAAAAGCTGTAACATGGTTACTCATAGTACATTAAGTGCCTGATAACTGTTGGATTGAGTAGGTAACATATACATGGATTGTTCACTTATCGAGATATTTTGCCTTCCTACATGAGGGCAATATCCAAAATAGGGTTGTTTACATTTTGCAGAATGGTAAAATAATGGAGGATTCACAAGTAACCTTTCATAAATTTCATTTAGAATATGGGCCACGATAATGATACAACACTCTTGTTCCCTCTGACTTAGAATTTCACAAAATTAATTTTCTCTGCAAATTTCCATCAAGGTTTCATGGACGGGCACCCCCAAATCTCTCTAAGTGGCCCGCTTCTCGATAGGCTAGGACTAAATGTGTAGTGGTCCTTCCAAAGCAAGATTGAAGCACATTCACAGGTCTGCACAAGGATTTGACTGTCCTTCCTATATCTTTCCTGTGTTTAATGAAGGCTTCATTCTGCAAGGCTTAGTCTTTAACATTTAAAGAAGGCTTTAAGTTGTAAAACCATAAAAAAGAAGCAGGTGGTTCACATATTATCTTAGCTTTATTGGTTTAGCTTTCTTACATGGATTAATAGTTTCATCACCCAAGTTCAAAGAAAATATAAGATGTGTAATAGAAAAGTAAGAACAGTTGTTTTAACTGTAGAACTAATTTAAAATTTTAGAGTCTGCCCCAAGTTCTCCAAGAATGGGAAGTCCATTGAGTCCAAAGAAAAATATTGAAACAAGTAACCTTCAAACAATGTCTAGAGGGTTGTCTACCAGTTTGCCTGATCTGGACTCGGAGCCTTGGATAGAAGTAAAAAAGAGGCATCGTCCGTCCCCAGTTAAATTAAAGGTAAGCTATCACCATCTCCTGGATAAGGGACAGTATCCTTTAGAGCAGGCTCAAGGAAAGTGTGTATGTAAGTCTTAAAGGCCACAATCTAAAATTTTA
The DNA here is from genome assembly GCF_016433145.1 of Gracilinanus agilis. NCBI lineage: Eukaryota > Metazoa > Chordata > Mammalia > Didelphimorphia > Didelphidae > Gracilinanus > Gracilinanus agilis. The sequence goes on along the minus strand of NC_058135.1, from coordinate 1,123,274 downwards.
ATTTGATGGGCAGCATTTATGACATTGCTCAGATCCCGCTTAATTGTCTGACCAACCTCAAAATCAGTACTGTTCAAGTGTACAAGTAGTCTTTCCTCTTGGCTTTTTCTCACTTAGAAAATCCGTTGAATATTCTTGTTGCATTTGTACAAAGCTAAGTGAGAAAATGTTCCTTGTACTTGGAAATTAAATACTGCTGAGCACCTTCCACAGTTGTTCTCTGGTGGTGGTGTTTACTTTTTTTTTAATTTTAATTTTAAATATTTTCCCCTAGTTACATATTTCATGTTCTTTCCCTCTCCCCCAAACCCCCTTATCCCCCCTTAGCCGATGCACAATTCCACAGGGTTTTACACGTATCATTGATCAAGACCTAATTCCATATTATTGATAGTTGGACTAGAGTTATCGTTTAGTGTCTTCATCCCCAATAATATCCCCATCAGCCCATGTGTTCAAGCTTCTGAATGTGGGTAGGGTTCTTTTCCATAAGTCCCTCAGAATTGTCCTGGATCCTTGCATTGATGCTAGTAGAGAAGTCCATTACATTCTATTTTACCACAGTGTATCAGTCTCTGTGTACAATGTTCTCCTGGCTCTGCTCCTGTCACTCTGTATCACTTCCCTGGAGATCTTTACAGTTCACATGGAATTCCTCCAGTTCTTTATTCCTTTGAGCACAGTAGTATTCCATCAGGTGGTGATTACTTTTTAAAAATTGAATTTTATGATTATTTTCTCCCACCTGGCCCCTCTTCCCCTGCCCTCAATTGAGAGAGTAAGACAAAACAAATCCCCATTACAAACACATATCGTTAAGGAAAAACATTCCCCTGGTGGCCTCCCCTGGTGACCTCCCCCCACCACTGCAGTGGGGAGTCTGCCATCACTTTTGCTAGAAGATGGGCAGCCTATTTGATCATGAGTCCTATGGAATTATGGTTGGGCATGGTTTTGCTCAGTTTGTGGTTACAGTATAGTGTTCTCTGGGTACTATATCACTGCATCAGTCACTTGATGTGCGTCTTGCAGGTTTCTCTGAAACCATCTCCTTTGTGTCATGCTGCACTGTAGTGTGCCATTGCATACTCTGTACCAGTAATGGTGAACCTTTTAGAGATTGGGTGCTGTGTTGCCCTTTCCTGCGCCCCCCCCCTTGTGCCATGAACTGCCCCACCTTACTTTACACAGGGGTGGGAGAAAGCATTCCCATTGGGCTGTTGGGCAGAAGGGCGGGGATTTGAAAAAAAAATGTGATTAGGCTCAGTGGAGAGGGCAAAGGGAGCAACTCTGCCCGAGTCCTTCTAGTAACAGACTAGGGGAAGGTGGAGTGTACCCCCCCCCCCCGCCCAGCGTGTCATCTTTGGCATATGTGCCATAGGTTCACCATCACTGCTCTATACTTACTATACCTTCTTCAGTCATTCCTCAGATGTGTATATATACCCCTTCCGTTTCTAATTCTCTGCCATTTCGGTAGCCATTCGGTAGCCATCAAGAAGGGGGCAAGATCAGGAACAACCTGTTTATGTATGTAATGATTTCGCTGCTGCTGGTGGTGGTGGTGTGTATGTGGGGGTGTTTAAATCCAAGTCTCAAGATCTGAAAAAAAAGTTGACTGTTAACACTTCATGTTTTTTCTTTTTAAGATAATACAAAATAAAGAGTTTAAAGAATTTAAGAGCTTTTTAGTTTGGTCATGCAAATGAGGAAAGATTTTGCAAATTCTTTGTCACCCTTTTAGAATGGAAAGTCTGGCAAAAAGGAACCTGAATTAAAAGGCACTTAAATTATGAAATGGAGGGCTATACTAACTTGTTAGCAATACACATTTTCGCCCTGGGAAGTTTTAAAATAAATATATTTCTTAGTCCTGGCCATAGTCCTTTTTTTTTTTTTTTAAACCCTTACCTTCCGTCTTAAAGTCAATACTGTGTATTGGCTCCAAGGCAGAAGATTGGTAAGGGTAGGCAATGGGGGTCAAGTGACTTGCCCAGGGTCACACAGCTGGGAAGTGTCTTGAGGTCAGATTTGAACCTAGGACCTCCTGTCTCTAGGCCTGACTCTCAATCCACTGAGCTACCCAGCTGCCCCCACCATAGTCCTTTTTAAATGACCTGGATGAGAAGAGAGTTGTAGAAATTCGCTAGAAATTGTGACCAGTTGAATACTTGGAATACTGAATTATCAGAACTTTAAGTTTATTAAGTTTAAAAGTTGACTTAAAGCTTCCATTTAAACTGGCATTATCAAAAGCAGAATGAATTTTTGAAAATGTTATTCAAAGATCACTTTAAAAATAGATCTAAGAAATACTTAGAAACTGTGAGGAAAACTAACAGGGTAATGAAAGGGTTGAAAATAATAAACTGTAAGGAAAGCATAAGGAAACTGAAACCAATCCACATAGAAAATGATAATGAGCTGCTTGATGTTTACTGAGAACAAAGCGTGAGGAAATGAAGGATGCAGGCTTGGAAATGAGTTCTCTTACCTCTTGCTAAACATCGAGTTGTGTTAGGAAAGTAGGTTGTGGAGCTTCCTTTTCTGGAGGTCTTAAAAAACCCTGTTCTTTCTAAAGGAGGAGTTTGCTGGGGGTCCTGGGTGAGACCAGAGGATCGGCTGAACTGGTGTTTTCCAAAGTACTAGTTCTGCCCTATATTTGCATACTTTGATGTTTTCTGTGCCACGTGTTAAAGATAGCAAGTATCCAAACCCATTCCCAAAAATGATTTGTAGGAGGGGAAGGGAATTGCCAGGGATTTCATAATTGGAAGGTGAAGTGAAATCGAACAAACAGTTGCTAACTGCTAACAACAGCCCAGCTTCTTGTTTAGAAGAGTGAAGGGGATTTTCATTCAGATTAACCAAAGAACGTCTGTCACTGAGAACTGAGCAGCATTTTGATTCGAGACCAGAAGGGCACAGGAGCAAGAGGAAGGACCTTGGTAGCAGCAGTCCACAGAGGTCTGATCAGCAGTTGTTAGTAATCTTAGTGTACCAGCGAGGTCTGAACTCCTACATATGCCTCATGGTTTTGGAGAAATACTTAGTCGTTTGTGTCTCCCAAAGTGTTTTTTGTCTTTGTTTTCCAGGACGTCTTGTTTTATTATGTCTTTGCTAAAGGGACAGGGGCAGGAGGCTCATTTGCCCAAGGGGTGTTGGTGGGTTGCTATGGCTCTTGGCAAGGGGACACCAGGCTGAGGCTGCAGCCTGGATCATTTCTATCTAGGATGCCACCCCCACTTGTTTGGTTGGCAGAGCCAGAGATAGGAGATCCCCAAGGAAAGGACAGGCTTCCTAAGGTCCTGTCCCTTGTGGTAGGGAGCCCTTAGCCCTCAGCCCAAGATGAGGTGCTCTCTTTTTCTGCTCTTCTGGACATGAGACTTGACTGCTGCACCCAGGGGTATCTCTAGATTTTTCATCCACCTGAGTCAACAGGCATCTCCAAATCCATCTGGGCTCCTCCTCTTCTGGAAGCCCAGGAGCAAGCTGAGATGGAGAGATTTGAGGCCTTTGCAGATCTCCTGTTTCTCCTTTCTCTGGCACCCCTTCTCTTCCTTCAGGGCTTTCTGAAAGGCACTGGAACCAAGGAAGCACTGAGAGATCTGTTGTAAAGGACTCCCTGTGGGAGACTTAAAATGGTTAATAAAAGGGGCAAAAGCTCTTGAGTCCAACAGGAGAGAATGAGATAAGGGGCCCATTTGGGGGTTTGGCCTTGGCAAAAGAGGAATACTAACTTCATTGAAGGCTTGGAGTATAAGGGGAGTATCTGCTCGCTCTTTCTGAGGTCCTCTCTATAGAGAAGCAGGCATTGGTGGGAAAATGGGAAGCTTGGGGCAAAAGGGGACAGGCAGGGGTACACCCCAAGGAGGTGGGCTGGGTGGACAGAGCACCAGGACATTTCTCCTTTTCAAATTCTATTTTAGAAACTCATACTGAGGGTTTATTTTCAGTTTGATCATGAACGTTTCTCTTTACTGGTGATAGATTTATGGAATAGTTATTATTTAAAACCTGTAAGTTCCATCTTGGAATTGATACTAAGATTGGTCCCAAAGCAGAAGTAAGGGCTATGCAGTTGGGATCAACTGACTTGACCAGTCACACAATGGGGAAGTATCTGAGGCTACATTTGAACCCAGGACCTCCCGTCCTTAGGCCTGGTTCTTCGTACACTGAGCCACCTACCTACTCTGGAATATTTATTTTAAAACAGGAAAATTTCACCTGACTCCGGTTATCCCAGATAATGTTTTCATCTTTTCTTCGTTATCCTTTAAAGCAGAACAGCTTTGTGATATTTGTAGCTTCCATGTTAGTTTTTAATAGTTATTTCAGTTTTTCCATTTAAAACTTTATTTTGGAGGCAGCTGGGTAGCTGTGTGACCCTGAGCAAATCACTTAACCTCCATTGACTAGCCCTTGCCATTCTTCTAGTATTGGTTCTAAGGCAGAAGGTAAGGGTTTTAAAAACAAACCAAAAAACCCAACTATATTTTGGAGGCAGCTGGTCCTGGGGTCACATCTGGCCTCAGACACTTTGTAGCTGTGTCACTCTGGGCAAGTCATTTAACTTTGACTGCTAAGCCCCTACTAGTATCAATTCTAAGACATAAGGTAAGGGTTTAAAAAAAAAAACCCAAACTATATTTTGAAGACTAGTCCAGTGAATAACCTGCAGAGTTCATTTAGAATATTATGTCCATCTTCTTAAACTTTGTATGAAGAAAAAGAAATAAAATGAAAAAAAAAATGATATTTTGTCTGTGATGATGGAGGGGATCAGTGAGAGTCACTTGCAGATATATGGATTGTACCTCAGAAGGTGCTTTCATGTTTCTCTTGAGAAAGAGCACCTCATCACTCACAGCTAAGCCATCCAGGGCTAAAAATCTGGACAGTATCCTTATGGCCCCTTTTAAAAAGCTGACCCGGTACCTTTTGTTTTTCTGCCACTCATATTTCCCAATGTGTCCCTCTTCCTTTTTCTTCCTAGAGAACCTTTGGTTATAATAAAGAAGAAAAACAGCAGCTGCCTAGCAGTAGTTTATCCAAGCCTGTTGGTCCCCTCCCCTCCTGCAGAGAAGTGGGAGCAGGCCCGAGGTGGGGATGGTGCAGAATGCCACCATAATTGTCTTCCTTTGGGACCCCTAAATGTGGCCATTGTCCTTACATAGCATTTTCCCATCGTTTTGTTGTCCTTTCCATTTCTATTATAATCGATGGGTTTTCTGGTTCTGCTTTCTGTACTCTGTTAGTTTATACAAGGTCTTTCCAAGCTTGTCTGTGTTCATCTAATGTGCATAAAGATTACATTAAGATCATTTACTATATCCAGTCATTCCACAATTGATGGGCTAATTAGTGTTTGTCACTGTCTGCTTTTTCCAAAACTGGAGCCCTAAAGGTTTTGGTGATATGGAAGCCCTCTTTGCCTCTGACTTCCTTGGCAGTGGGATTCCCCAATGGTTGGGTCTGGTCATTTTATAGTCCCTTTCCATCACATAATTCTCAGATCAGTCCTAGCATCCACCAGTTTCTAATATTGTCTGAGCGTGCCTCTCCAACCAGACCACCCCCATTTGGGTATCTTTGCCAATTTGCTGGGTGCGTGGTGCAGCAGCTCTTTTTAGGAGCATTTAAGTGATCTGGAATGATCTTTTGTGAGACTGTTAAGAGTTTAGAGTTCCATTTGCAAGGGTTCTTGATGTCCTCCTCTGTTGAGTTAGTTCCTCTAAACTTTGGATGTCAGAACTAACTGTGCCGGAGGTATTGGAGGCCAAGATTTTCCCCTTTCTCAGCCATTGCTTAAAGGCTTTTAAAGAACAGAATATTTCCCCTGCTTGGCTGCTGTCTTTTGTTCTCAGAGAGGACCACAGTGACATCTGTGGTGATGTGGGATGTTTTTTGACTCGTACATAATTGGATTTAGGCACAAAGTCATCAACCTCTCTCTCTTCTCCCAGAGTCATCAAAATCCAGTGGCAGAACGAGTTGGGAGCCTGGCGACGGCCCTGGTGCAGGGAATGACTTTGGCTTCTCTGCTGCCTGGCCAAGTTTTGAGCATGCCACGGTACTGGCTCAGCTGCCTTTATGGCTGTGGGGACAGAACAATCTCATCCGCACCTCCTCTAACTTAGGCTATCCTCCACCTGGTTTAGCTCCCTGCCCAGACAGTTGTGCCAGGTGTGCCCCCTGCTTGTGCTAGGGCTTTGTAGAGCCACAGAGAAGAGCTGGCCCTGGATAGGGTTGGGCAAGCTTCACCCAGGAGGTGTCCGCTCCCCACATCCTAGCTTCAGACCTTACAGGGTCCCCTGGATGGTGGGCTGGCCCTCTCGGAGCCTCAAGACGCTCACGTGACTTGTCCAAGGCAATCAATAGATAGGAAGTGGCAGAAGCATGATTCACATTCTGACCTTTTCACTTCACGTCTAGCGTCCTCTCTGTTTTACACAGAGCCACCTACTTAGCACACACTCATTATGTGCTTTCTCTGGGCCAGGCACCGTGCTAAGTGCTGGGGATACAAGTTTAAAAAACCAATCCCTGTCCTCAAGAAGCTTACACACGAATGAAGGGAGGGGCTGGATCACACATCCCCAGAGGAAAAATGAAGTCCCTAAGCAGCCCCTCGACTTCCAGATTTGTCATCGGAGGAAGTTCTCTCTCTCTGGCACTGCCGGATTGTTTGGCAGCCTGAACTAATTGGCTCTCCATTCCCTGGGCCACAACCCCATTCTCTTCGGTATCCCCAACTCTTTACCTTATGGCTAGCCCACTGTTGTGCCTGGATCCCTGCATGGCACCTCTCCTTAAGCTCACAGCCAGGAAACTGTGGGACCTTCAAATAAAGTCCTTATTAAGAAATGTTTCCTTTTGCCTTTACGGCACTCATTTCAGCCCCACCTGTCCCCAAAGAAACACCACCAGAAACATCTGACTACGAGAGGCCACCTGCCCAGTCCCCCTCTGTGATGAGGAAACAGACCCAGAGTGCTTATAGGGCTTGCCCAGGGTCCTACAGCTAATGGGAGTCTTTGGCTGAATTTGAATACAGGTCTACTGACTCTGGTCTGGTCTCCTTAACTTTGATGAGCAATTGCTGACCCTCAGCTCTAATTCTGGAAGTATTTGGTTATCGGTGATTGGCATTGGTTTCTTAATTATTCATTTTGATTTAATCATAATTTATGTTAATTGACCTCTGTTTATGACTTTAAGAATTGAACATTTGAACCAATGAAAGAGGAATTTATGGCTAATTGTTACCTTTGGATGGGTGAACATTTTCCTTTTTCCCAGCTCCTTGAGGACAGCTCAAATAATCAGACCTGCTCAAAGGTACCCATGATGGGTTACTTTATCACACTGATTTAATCTGGGTGTAAAAAATGTAGTTCTGGAATGTATTTGCATTAAAACTTCAGATTACATCTTGTTTTTTGCTTTGATGATTTTATTCATCTATTGATTAAATTCCTCCCTTTGGGCTGCTCTAAAGCATTTTCCTAAAGTTCCTTCTCAATGGGGACATTCTTGTCAGGGAGGAAAATGTATTACTTCTTGTTGACACTCCTCAGAGCTCTAATCCCCAAGTTCCTGCCCAATAAGTTTCTAGAGCACTTCAGGGCATGCAAAAGTACTTTGCTTATAATAATACTCGAGTTTGGTGTAGACATTTTTATCCCTCTTTTCCAGATGGAGGCACTTAGGTCAGAAGGTGCCATCTTGCTCTTATTGCTACAGCAAGTAGGCTCAAGCCCATACGTCATCTTTCTAAGTCTAGTGCTTTTGCTCTTGTACCAGATGGCCTCAGAGGCCGGGGCTGGTGGGACACCGAGGAGGCGTGCTCCCTCAGGGTAATAAAGGGATAGCGAGCAGCTGGCTGGGGTGGTCCTCTCGTTCTTGTGAGTTCAGTCGTGCCCATGATGCCCATGGAGTTTTCTTGGCAAAGATAACTGGAGTGGTTCACCCTTTCCTCCTCCAGTGGATTAAGGGAAACAGGTTAGTGACTAGCGCAGGGTCACACGGCTAGTAAGTGTCAGGCAGATTTGAAGTCAGTCTTCCCCTCCCGACTGTTCTTTACCTCATCAACAAAACGATTTTGAGTACTGCATTGGAGTGTGTGTGAGCTAGATGTTGCCTGTGCTTAAAACGTATGCGTGTACTTATGTCATACACATTTAATACAGTGCTACTATGTCATTTACATTAAGAAAGATAAAAATGAGACAAAGGAACACTTCTAAAACAGAATTTAAACTTTATTCACCGTACCCCGCCCCCCAACCTTGCTCTTGCTAAGAGTCTGAATGGTAGATTTTAGCGAGAAGTTCCAGAAGGTAGCAGTACTTTGTTATTTTGGCAACCTTGTGGATCTTTTGGACACTTGGTGGTAAATACTTTTGCTCTCACCAGAATACAAATCCTTAATATTTAGGGAAATTTTTACTCTTTTTCACGAACAATGTTTCACTCCTTAGGACTTGGTTTTAGTTGGTCCACATGTAAAACAGGACCTTGAGAAAGAAGATAGGTAGCATGGGCCTGCAAACCCAGGACAAATACATTTTTGCCCTGTGTTGATTGAGTCATGTGGCCCATTCATCGATTCTGTTCAATTGGAATTTAGCTCTTTTGTAAATGTCCTTAAAGAAGAGTTTTCCAGATGTCTCATCACTGTGAGGTAGATGGTCTTAATTCATCCCCATCTTGCAGAAGATAAAACTGAAATCCAGACCAGAGGTTCCAATATTTACTTTTAGTATGTGAGCTTGGGTAAGCCATCCTGACCTCTGTTTTCCTCATCAGTAAAGTGGGAATAATACACTTACACTGCCTACTCCCAGAACTGTGATTGATTGTTGTTTTGGCAAACTTAGCAGAAGTGGTTGCGTTTTTCTGTTTGTTTAGTTTGAACTTTGTCATGTGGTGGAAGAAGGAAGACCTTTCTTAGGAAGGGGAATGTTAGCTCTGCCATTTTGGGTTTGCTTGTAGTAGGATTATTAGTATAATTTTCAGGCTGCAGTTTCTTTGTAGGAATCTTTTTCAGACACATGTCCCAATTTATGAGAGTTAGTTTAGTTCAGACTTGAATGTCCTCTGTAAAGATGCTTTGTGGGAAGTGAAGCTCAGCGCAGTGGAAGTGCCTGGATTTGTGAGGTCCCGAGTGAACTCTGCCATTGTTTTGGAACTGCCCTTTCTCAGGATACCCTGAGGAATACATAACCATGTGACAAGAGAGGCTTTGGGAGGGGGCCAGTGTCAGCCTGCATCTCAAATAGTGGCAACAGAGGGTCTGAAAGATAACAACCATGTAAAGAGAAGAGCTAACATTCTCTTTCTGGGCCCTCCTTTGGAGACCGCTCTGCAGAGGGCTAGTGACAGGACCGACCGCTTAAGGGTAGCGATTCTCCTCTCTCCTCAAGAGGAGTGTCAGTGGCTTGAGTTCCCAGGCTTTGTAGCAAAGAAGAGTTTTATTTTTTCTTGTCTCTCAGATGAAGTACATTTCAGGGAAAATCCCGGTGGGCCATGGACTATCCAGTTTCCCTCAAAGCTAAACAAATAAAAATATTTGTATTAATGTGTTTTTTTTAAGTTGCAGTCATTTCCAGCTAAACAGTTCTATCCTTCCCCATAGACCCTTCTTCCTTCGTTCATATTAAAAAAAAAAATTCATATATATAGGTTTCTTGCCCAAACTGGCTTCTCTTTTAAAGTCTAATATATTTCACATGTAACTTTCATAACAACCCTGCTTGGTAGCCTGGCTTCTGTGCTCTTGGAGCCTGTCTTTATAATTGAGACAAAAATAGTAGCTAAGGGAAACCGCCAGCCAGGGAGGGTCATGGATATTCCACATCTATGCTTTGTATAAAGAGGAGAGGACCCTGCTCTGTCTTCTCTCGAGCAGGAAGGGGACTGGATCACTTTTAGAGAGCTTAAAACCTTTTCTTTTTCCTACAGACTTAAGGCCCTGGCATAGGTTCCAGTGAAGTTGGCCCAGAAACTAGACTTCTGATTAAGTCCTCACCCTAAGTTGGCCAAATGTTGGCCCATGTCCTGTGGAGGCCACCACTGGGATCCATACACACATGTTGTAAGAGGCCCCAAAGAATTTTAGGTTATTGGGTGTCCCCTACTTAAAAGGAATTCACATAATTGAGTTGAACCAATGAAGAATTGCATGCTGGGCTGTATTGTGCTGAATGTAATGGGGGGTCGTATGCCTGGAACAGCTTTGCTGGATGAGCAAAGTATAAGTCAGTACCAAATGAGGGTAGAACTGGAGGAAGGGTGGCATCGTGGATGGGGCCTGGTCAGAAATGAGGAAGTGTTGAACCAGTAGGAAATAAGCGTGATGGCCCAGGGTTGGGGCAGGGGGCGCGGTGTGCCACAGATGATTATTAGTGCTGCTTGATGGAGCAGAAACCAGCTCTGGATTTAGAGCACTCACTTCCATCTGGAGTAAGTCACTTAACCTTTATGAGCTTCAGTTTCCTTGTCTCTGAGCTCCCTTTAAGGTCTGTGTCTGAGGCCCTCTGAGCTTAGGTTTCTAGGCTGCTAAAAGGTTTCCAAATTACTTTGCCTACAGAACCCTGGGAGGTAGGTAGGCATAAGGATTCTTTCCATATTACAGATGAGGAAACTGAATCCTAGAGATGAACTGACTTGCATAAGAGCTGGGTGTCAAAACTGTAATAGTGTGCAGGTGCTGCCAATGAAGAAGCCAGCGTAGGCATTCAGGAGAAGGATGTAAAAAGTACGGGAGTGGCGCAGGGTCGGAGAATAGAACTGGGTCACTGGCAACTAGGAAAGGTCATGAGAGAGCGGCGGCAGCCCGAGCCCTTCTCTTCTCCCGGTGTGCACACTGATCGAGGCTCCTAGGATTAGGGCCAGAGATCGACTACCTTTCAGTGAAAAATACCGTGTCTTGGTCTTGTTAGACTAGAACTTTTTGTAAATCCCATTTTAAGCACTTTTCTTCCCATTGGGATTTTATATTAACCTTATTGGGATTAGAGAGTTAGACGGGGCCCTTGTTTTGAGGGAGGCCATTGTACGGAGAGGACATCAGGGGCAGAGGCAGCTTCTTTGACTCTTTGGTGTCTGTTTTGGATTTCCACTTAGGTGCGTTGATGAGGTAGTCATGGCCAAGGAGGCCTTTTTTGTTCTTGGGTGAACACACTGTAGGATGGGAGGGAGAAAAGTGGCAGCAGCAAGGGGGAAAGCCCAAGTGTGGGAGTTCAGTGACTTACTGAAAGGGCTGGGGAAAAGCCCCAAACCTTGAAGGTGTGTCGCTCATCGTGATATGAAGAGGCTTCCCCTAGGAATTATGCCAGCCTTCTTAACCTTGTTGGTGGGCCAGAGCTCTGCGTTGGCCTGGGATGAAAGCCCCAGGACTGGACTGCCCGAGAAACCAGGGCTATTGAGGTAGTTCCCAAAGGGAGAGCTCCTAAGCCCTGCCATCAGACAAGTGGGCAGCCTGGCTAGCGTCAGTTCAGAAGTTCCTCCACTCATCTTGGTGCATTCTGTTTTAAGGTGGGCGTTTAGTATGGAAGTAAATGGATTAGGGGGAGACAGTACCTATGTTGGTGCTAGATGAGTTTTTATCCTAGGGAGAAAGTTGGGTGAATAAGTCATTGTGTACCTGTCTTTTAGGCAGGTAAGTGGCACAGTGGATAGCATGCTAGCTCTGGAGTCAGGGAGACCTGGGTTAAATTCTGCCTCAGGTACTTTGCTTTGTGACTCTGGGCAAGTCATTTCACCCTGTTTGCCTCAGTTTCCTCATCTGTAAAGTGAGCTGGAGAAGGAAATGGTAAACCCCTCCAGTATCTCTGCCAGGAAAACCCCAAATGCAGTCGCAGAGTTGGACACTCTTAAAAGGTGTCTGAACTGAACAGCAGCCACCATCCTTCAGCCTCAAAAATGAAAACCAAATGAAGTTAACTTGTAAATGTCTTATGTTGTCTCTGTTGAAATATCCCGGCACTCGTGGCCTTGTTTATGTAGTTGAAGGCATGTGGTTTCCTCAGATGGTCCATTGTTTTTTGAAGGAGCAGGGGCAGGGAGGGTAGGGTTCCATATAAGTGATTTTGGAGTGTTCTGCAAACGTAATCTAGGCATCCACTGTGGAGCTAGTTTGTCTTCGATGCTCCCCGGGGATGTGGGTGAATGCCCCAGCTGCTTCAGTTCAAATGTCTTGGATTTTGTTCTGCCAGTTACAGAGTGAGTGAGTCCTCGGTGCTTCCTGCCTGTGCCTGTGCCACTGCCTTTTCACTTCCACCTCAGAGGATTTATAACTTAGTAGCTCAAAGGCATCATGGCCTCTTCTAGAAGCAACTCGTCTAGAGCAACCAGGTGGCTCAGTGGATAGAGAGATGGGAGGTCCAGGGTTCAAATCTGGCCTCAGATGCTCCCTAGCAGTGGGAAGCTGGCAAGTCACTTAACTCCCATTGCCGAGCCCTTGCCTTCTGTCTGAGGGTTGTTAGTAAGACAAAGTACAGGCTTAAAAAGGGGAAAAAAAAAAAAGACGTATTTTTTGTTGATGTCACATGGTCTCCTTGTTCCCCTCGTGTAGACTCTTTAAATTCCCCGTTGTTTCATTTTTGTTTGCTTAGCAACGTGCCTGGGATATTATGGGAGGCATTTAATTTATGGGCATTGAGCAATACACATAGTAGATAAGAGATATGTGCAAGCATTAGCACGTTGCCCTAGCTGGGGTTCAAGAACCAGATCTGAGGCTCTACCTCCCAGCCCTCTAATACTGTCATATGCAGACTCCGTGGTGATATGTGTTGGTCACTGGGACTGTGGCCTACACCAGTGAAATCATAGGTCTGGCCTCCTCCCCACAGGGTTGTCCCACTAAGTATTTTTCTAAACTTTCTTGGATAGGATCCGTAATTTTGAGGTTTGATTAGACAATCCCTAAATTATACGTGTGCATGTGTGTGTATGATCTGTGAAATCCAAAAGTGACCTTTTGTAAGTAGCCACTTTGCATTTTTTGAGGCAAAAAAATATTGATCTCATCCCCTTGGCTACTTCGGTCCAGGGAAGAGGCTGATGACATGCAGGGCTGCTTGAGTCTGACTTTAAAGACTAGTAGACGTGAGTGTTCTAAATGTGAAGGGTGCCTCCTTGTTCTTCAGGAGTCGATGGGCACAGCTGAAGAAGCATCCAATCAGCCCCAGCAGCCTTCAGAGGAACAAGAACAAGAGGAACTGGATTTTTTGTTTGATGAAGAAATGGAGCAGATAGAGGGACGAAAGAACACATTTACTGATTGGTCTGACAATGATTCCGATTATGAAATCGATGACCAGGATTTAAATAAGATCTTGATTGTGACTCAGACACCGCCTTATATGCGAAAACATCCTGGTGGAGATCGTACAGGCAACCATGTGTCTCGTGCCAAAATTACATCGGAACTTGCTAAAGTCATCAATGATGGCTTGTATTATTATGAACAAGATTTGTGGATGGAGGAAGATGAGAACGAACATGCAACAATGAAGGTAATTATTTTGATCATGAAATCTAGTGTTGACTTAATTTTTTCGGTGAATGTTTAAATGAGATTTCTTATTTTCTTATATCGTCTTAATGTATTCTTCTTCCAAAGAACAGCAGTATTATTGTTCTAAAATGTCGTTTCCCTTCTTTGTCATCAGGCTTTCTGTCGTGAATTTTGGTGGTTCTCAAGAGAGAGTTTTTGTCAAGAGCCAATTTAGCGCACAGTTATTGATCTTAAAGCATATTTTGGCCTTCAGGGGCAGTAAGAGCTTTTTGTTACAAAAGCATTGTATTAAATAGTACAGGTTTAAAGTTGAACAAATTACTTGTTCTCATACAGAATTTTTCAAGTGAGCTGTTTAAAATGAAAAGATACTTTTTTCCTTCAGAAGAAACTATTTTATGTTTAAAAAGCTATATTAGGGGGCATCTGCGTAGCTCGGTGGATGGGAGAGCCAGGTCTAGAGACAGGAGGTCCTGGGTTCAAATCTGGCCTCAGATACTTCCCAGCTGTGTGACCCTGGGCAAGTCACTTGACCCCCATTGCCTACCCTTACCACTCTTCTGCCTTGGAGCCAATACACAGTATTGACTCAAAGACGGAAGGTGAGGGTTTAAAAAAAAAAGCTATGTTAAAATGCCTCAACCATAGCTATATTGGAAATTTATGAAGTTTTTAAGCTTCAGAAAATTATTTTCTAGCCCAAATAATTCTAGGTTTGAAGAGGGAGGACTATAGTAGAAAGAGTGCTAAATCTGAAGAATTAAATTTGAATCCATGACCACCTGTGTGACCTTGGGCAAGTCACATAATCTCTGGGCTTCAAGTTATGCATCTATAAAATAGAGGGGGTTGGATTAGATGATGGACCTCTAAGGTACCTTCTGGCTTATACATCTATCATCTGACAATCTTGTAAAGACAGTTTTAGAAAGAAAAAAGTTATCTTTTTAAATATATTTACAGAAACATAGCTAATTACAGAAAACTAGGAGATACTTAAATCCCAGGTAGTTGAGAAATGAACCAACTGGCATATCACTGTAGTAGGATATTATAATGCATTTAACAGCAGATAAGAGTAACAGAAAGCAAGATCTGGGAAGCTGGCTGTCTGGGCTGTCTGAATGCAAAGGGAAGAAACCCAAATGAGGTTGGTATGCATGTTGCCTGGGACTTTGCAAAAGCAAAATACAGCACTTTAGCAGCTAGAGGAGACTTGGGGGAAACAGAAGGGAATATCTGAATTGTGTAGATAAATGTATGTTGAAAGTCATTAAGGAAAGTTCAATTGTAAATGTAATTTTATTTTATTTTATTTTGTTTAAAGTTAAGTTCAGAATAAATTTTTTTAGCAAAAATTAAGATTTATAAGCTTTTTGTACAGAAAACCTTTTTTTTTTTTTTAAACCTTTTTAACCTTAAGGCATAGCTCAAAGTTGTCGACCTCTTCTGGGAAGACTTCATGAATTCTCTTGTCCAGAGAGGCTGCTCACGCCTTTGAAAGCTCATAGCACTTTGCTTTTCACAGTATATATCAATATCTATCACATGTATGTATATGTATATTCCATTCTGCTTCATAATAGACTTAATTGGATACAGGTTTCATCTGCTCTGTTAGACTGTAAGTTTCTCCTGGGCAGACCGTCTTAATCTTCTGTGCATTTCCTCATCACAAAGCGTCTTGCATAGAGCTGGAACGCAGGAAGCATTTGTTGAATCCATTTCATCTGAACTCATGTTATTGGAGAATAATTTCAGGATCACAGTGAAAGTGAAAAATGGAGTTCCCCTCTTTGTGCTATTAAAAACTAGCCCGTGGCCTCCTTTGGTGTAGTTTGGAAATCGATCTAGACATTTCAGAAAATTAGACTTGCCGCTCTCTCTCTGTGTGAGTCATTTGGTAATGAAGGCATGTTGCAGGTGGCCCCAAATGAGCAGAAAACTGAGTTCATAGCTGGATTGAAAAGGTAAGACTCAAAGGCAATCGCAGAACAACTTGTACCAGAAGATAAGGACTAACTGGTAGAGATGGTCAGATGAATAAGATTCCCTTGACACAGAAAGGGGAGAAGGCTTCAGAAGATAAAACTTGAATAGACACTCCCCCACCCCCAGTATTTATTGGGGTAGTAAGCTAGAGTTACCTAAAGAATGACCTCAGGGGAAGCTCAGCTGCAGAATATAGTGGCTTGAAGGACACTGCAGCACGTAGACACATTCTACCAAGAGAAACATGGAAACCAGTTAGGAGGCTATTGCTGCAAGCAGAACTACATGGCCAGACAGCAAAATGGGAGGAGAGGAAGAAGTAAATTGAGAGCGATTTGGAGGTCAGAATTTACGGTGTTTATTGACTGCAGAAGACAAAGGAGAGGAGGCTATCTAAGATGCTTCTAGCTTAGAAGAAGCTGATGACATAATGAGATATTAAGCAAGAGAAGTACTCGAGGGAAGAATAGAAAAGTCTGTTTTGGAAATGGTAAAGGCAAGCAGCCGGCTCAGCTCTATCCATGGAGAAAGGTCTCCTGCGCTTTCAGGGACGGGGCTGGTAATGAAGAGTGGGGCTCTGTCGTCTAGAAGGGAGAGCGAAGCTATGAGGGTGGACATGGCTGCCCGTGAGAGTGAGTGCGGAGAGAGCCCGGAACCCTGGGGATAGGGTCTGCACCAGGGCTTGGGAAGGAGGAAAGGAGCTGAGACAGGGGAGAGTTAGAGTAAGAAGCTACTGGGGTCACCAGTGGGAGAGAGCAGCTTTGCTGGGACTGTCCTCATTTCCCTCTGCTGATGGCCCTGGGGAGAGTGCTGGAGTCTGAGGACGTGGATGCGAAGGCCAGCTTGGTCACTCACTGCTTATGTGACTGTGGGCAAGTTACCTTCCTCCTGAGGCTCAGGGTCCGACTTGCTGACCTCCCAAGTCTTTCCTACTCCCACAGTATAGCATTCTGCCTCCTAGAAACAGCTACTCTAGTTGACAAACTTAAAAAAAAAATGCAAAATTTGGATCAACATATTTTTTAGATCCCTTTCATTTTAAAATGTATTCCTTGTAGTTTGACACTTCAGACACTGATTAAGTACTTGCTATGTACAAAGCACTCTGTTAGGCATTAGAATTAAAAAAAAAAGAAAAAGAAAAAAGAGTCCTTGCCTCAAGGACTTAATGCATTTGATAGGACACCACTTGTAAACAGTTGACTAAATGCATGATGGTTAGAGGGGAAAGAGACCAGGAGAGTGCTAATAACTGGAAAAGCTTCCTTTCTGCAGGAGATGGCTGGATCCTGGGCCTTAGAGAGAGGTAAAAAAGGAGTGCATTTGAGGCAGCGGGGAACCCTGTGTGCCAAGTTGTGGAGGCTGGAAATGAGATGTCAAATTCAAGGGATACTTCGTGTGTTCATTTGGCTATAATGTAGAGTGTGTGAAAGAGAATCTGTAAAGGTATGTGAGAGCTAGATTATGGATAGCTTTAAATGCCTGGCTCAGGAGTGTTACTTTGTCCTAAAGGCAATAGGAAACCTTTGGTGATTTTTATTTAGTGGCCCAGTGACATAATATTAATTTTAGACAGTTATTTGGAGGGTAGATTGGAGAGGGGAGAGACTGGAGACAGGAGACAAATGAATGAGGAAGCTATTAGAATAGTCTAAGAAAGAGGTGATTGAGGCCCTTTACTCAGGCATTATTGGTTGTGTGAAAGAAGAAAATAGGGAGAGAGATACAAGAAACATTGTGATGCTACAATTAAAAATACCTGGAAACTCTTGAGAAGTTAGGAGAGGGAAGAGTAGATGTCTCTAAGGCTGTAGGCGACCAGAGCAATGCTGATGTCCTCAATAGAAATGGGTCATTTTGGAGAAGGGAGAAGGGGAAGAAAATGAGTTACAGACCGAGTTCCATTTTGAACATGCCGAGGCTGAGATGTCTAGATAACATTCAGGGGGCATAGGTCCCGCAGACGGTTGGCCACGCAGTGGGGCATTGGGGCTCAGTATGTGGGCTCATGAGTCATCTTCAGGGAAATCAGTTGAACTTCTTCTGAGAAGGGGCTGGCATTTCTAAGAGTATAAATGGTGGGTAACAGGTCAGTGATGGGCCAGGAAAGGAAGCTGAGGTAGAACTTTAAAAAAGGTACCATGCAGAATGACTGGAGGAGGAAGAGTCGGCGGAGAGGCCGAGTAGGGTAAGGATTGAGGGAAGACCACTAGATTTATCCACCAAGCCATCATAACACAGAGGGAGCTACTTCAGTCATGCTGTGCACTTGGAAGACATCCTGCAGGAGACTGGGAAGTAAGTGGAAGGGGAAGAAACAGAAGTGACAAGAGTTAGATGCCTTTTGGGGTGTCGGCCAGGAAAGGGAGAAGACTTAAATGCCAGTAGCTTGAGAGGAATAGCAAAGCTAAGCAAAGTGCTTTAAGACCCTGTTGTAGATAGTAGGAAGGGGCTAGTGAGGGGGGAAAGTGGAAGATGATGAGAGCAGGAGGATGGATCATCGAAGAGGAAGTCTTCCCAGGAAGGATGGCCTTGGCCAACGACAAAGAGGACTTCTCCCTTAGAGGATGATGTGGGAAAGAGGGAGAGAGTGGGGCCATAGAAGAGCTTTTAAAAGGTGGGAGAGCGGGAGAGAAGAGGAGCTCAGGACGGGCCGGCCTCTCTCCTGTCAGCGAAGTAGACGAGCCTTGCTTCCGAGGAGGGGGATGGCTGAGGGAGCAGGGATGACGACACGGGGGACTGCCACAGAGAAGGAGACGCAGTTTCTCTTGGCTATGAGGAGCCCAGTTGAATGAGTTGGTTTAGTGGCGTTTGGTAACACCACAGAAGGATTGGGGTGGGGGGGGAGTGGCTTTGGTTTGAGGAATGGCAAGGTGGGATCAGGAGGTAGAGCATTCAGGGGCGTCAGGACTGAACACCCTCCCCCCCATGGCCTGGCAGAACAGGAAGGGCATACACGGGGGTCTGGGCTGGTGAGCTGGGAGACACGGGCGTGGCCCCAAGGAAGGAGAGCAGGCTGGGTCAGAGGGACTCAGGGCCACAGGGGGAGTGAACGAGTGATGCAATTGTATCTGAAGGAAGGAAACTTAGTTGAGTGATAGAGAGGAGGGGAGGGTCCTCAAAAGGTGGGCCCAGCCCCATCAGAATTGAGGGCAAATGGGCTGGTTAACATGGGAGCATTGTCATCCTGGCTCTGCCCTCGTCTAGTTGTGGCTCCTGAGATGAATCTCTTACCTCCTGGGCTTCCTTCCCTGATCTGGGAGGGCAGAGTCCCATTGGAGGAAAGTTGGGGAGCTCCAGAGAGTGGAGACCCAGCTTGTCTGAATTAGAATGAGAAGAGGGGAACACAGGGATATGTGGGGAGGGGGGAAGTCCTCCTCTTTTCCTGCTTGCTGAGCTCTGTTGCTCTTCACAGACTGCCTGGGGGCCTGTACAGCTGGGCACTAAGCCCTTGAGCCTTTAATGGCTGCTTCTCATGGCTCTTTGTAAGCCTGGGAGGCCCCAGGGTGGGATGGCCTGGGGCTGGGTAACTGCTTCCAGCTGTGGGGTATTGTTCACAGTACAATCCTTTAATGACCAGTTCTATTGATTTTTGTCCTGAACATTGTGACTCCGTGTTGTCCCTGTTAACAAAAAGATTCATTTTTTGAAGTTGGTGTACAAATTGTCTTTTGTGAGCTTATTGTCCAATTTAGTAGTAATGTAGCTTCCTTATTCTAATTCAGCAAGAAGTTGAAAACTTTAAGAAGCTAAATCTAATTAGTAAAGAGCAATTTGAGAATCTAGCACCTGAACCTCCCTTTGAGCCAAATCTAGACGTTCCTGTAGGACCTTCGCAGTCTCAGCAAGGTATGTGCATTTTGTTTTTTCTCACACTTTCAATTGCTTTCATGAGATGTCCCTTCTTCTGTTTGGGTTTCTTGCTTCTTGATCAACATTATGATATCCAGAAAGAGCATGAACCAAAGTTTTCTCTCAATATGGCCTGTACTTATGAGGGGCTAGAGCCCAGAGGGCAGCCTGTCTGAGCTGTGAACCCCTTGGCTTTGGGTGACCCCTTCCATTGGAGCCTGTGGCAGGAAATGGGGGCAGGGAGTGGGCCCCTGCTGCACACTAGGCCCCTCGCCCGGGCTCACACGGCTAGCTACGGGTCTGAGGCCGGATGGGAGTCTGGGCTTTGCCCACTCCAGCCCCTCCCAGCCTGGCCTAGACCCTCCGAGCCACTTAAGGATGGAGTTGCCTATGTCATGTCATACCCAGGGTAGGAGAGAAATCTCTTACACTGGCTTTTTCCTGTTGGACGTTCCATATCCAGGCATTGCACTCACTTAGACAAACGCCCCCCCCCCCGAAAGACCATGTGTAATCGCCATCAGAGATTGCCGTTTCCGTGTTTCTGAGAGGACGGGGAGGTGCTTCCCTCTGTCCGGGTCCCCTTCTTCCTGTGTAAGTGGCGACCACGGAGTGTCAGGTCAGGGATCGGACGGCCCGGGGGCAGGGAGGCTCGGGATGGGCCAGCCCTGTGGCTTCCTGATTCACACCCTGCCAGCTGCTGCCGTGGGGGCCCAGAACTCGCTTTCATCTGTCCAGTGAGGCGGTTGGGCCCCATGGTACGAGGCGGCTTCATTCTCTCACGCTGTTGTTCCCTGCTTAGTCTCCTGCTCACTTGAGAATTTACAGGACCCAGAAGCGTGCAGGGAGATGGGAGGGAAGGAGGAGGAGGACAGTGCAGAGTGTTCTCAGACGGGAAGCCGGAGAGAGCGCCGGCCTCTTTGGTGACCTCTTAGATGCTCGGGTCACAGGCAAATGGGAGGAATTCATTCACCAGCTCACTGCCCTCTGCAAAGAGAATGGCCACCCCTGCCCTGCTCTAGGAAGTCAGGATTTTTTAGTGAGAACAGCATGATTGAATAGTCTTTCTTGTATTGGAAAATGCCAGGCAGTCTTTGGGGGTCAAGTTTAGGACTTGATCTGAATGGTTGTCCTGGCCAGAAAAGCTAGGGGACCCCCCCCCCCAGATGGCAGGGTCTTGCAGGGGAGAGTCCCGGAGAGGAAACCTCTGACTCATTTGTCAGGGGAGCTCCCGGCAAGTGCTGCCCCGTGCCCCAAGAAGGGGGTGAGAATTAGAGACATCCCCAACGTGTGCCCGAGGAGATTTTAAACAGAAGGCTTCCCAGCAGCTGCCAGCCTGACACTCTGTGGTGCTACCTTTTTAAGCCCACAAAACAGAGGCAAAGTTTGTTTTTTTAATTCAGCGACTTTATACCTCCTCTGTCAATTGTTCTTGCAAACATCAACCATAGGCTGTTCTGCTTTTGTATTTTTAGCTAATTGGCGGGGGTTGGGGGAGAGAGAAGTGGATTTCCTAAAAATGCCAGCGGCCAAAGGGTGCCTGGGTCCATGGGCCTTCCTAATGGGCTGAGCCCTGAAACAGCAGAGGAGGAGAGCTGAGAACGGCCTCAGTCATGAGAGGCCTGTGTGGATGGGCATAGAAGAGAAGGCAGGCAGTGTAATGAGGACTAGGTAAGAGAGCTGTGTTGGGACAAGTCCCATCATCTAGTACTGCAGAGGGAAGCCCTCTTCCATACCCGCTGGTAGGTTTATCCCGCCACATGCCACTGGGCCTTTATGGACCCTGCCTTGAAACCTGACTTATATGAGAGTGAAAAGACGGTGAGCTCCGAGGACAGTGGGCTTTAGGATTCCTGACCTCAGCCCCAGAGCCTTGACGTCTTGGGGTCTCATCCTGTTAAGCTTGTTCAGAATAAGGATTGCCCCCTTAAAGAAAGAATGCTCATCCCAGCTGAGCCCGGAATTTTGCTAACATTTCATTGTGTTCTCCTATTTTACAGATTTGACTGATGAACTGGCTCATAAATTATTTGGTATTTCAGAAGTATCTTCAACAACAATGGCTCGTTCCTTGCCAACTGCAGTTCCAGAATCTCCAAGAGTTCATCCTGCAAGAACACCCAAAACACCCCGCACACCCAGATTGCAAGATCCAAACAAAACACCAAGATTTTATCCTGTTGTGAAGGAACCAAAAGCCATTGATGTGAAGGTAAATGGAAGAGTGCTGGAGCCTCTGTTTAACATTAAAGGAGAATTTTTTTTTTAAGTTTCTCTACACTTTTCTCTCCTCAATACTTCTGTGCTCATACCTCACTGGTATAGATATGCCTTTGTATTGATGCCATTCTTGTCCAAGAACTCCTTCCCGTGAACCCTGGGGTCATAAAATACTTCAGACAGGGTCTGCTCACTGAACTGAAAAGCATATTGTGGGTCAATGGGTTGGCTGGTTTTTTGAAGAATAGTGGGCCAGTGCTCGGACCATCGGGCTGGCTGTGGCTTCTGCCTCACTTCCATGTGCATGTGGCTGACCACCCTTTTTCTGGATACCCCATTACCTCGAGTAGCTTTCATGGTCTCCACTACCTGTCTCCTTAAACCACCATCTGACCTTTCTATCGCGATTTAGATCATCCAGAATTTTTATTCTTCAAAGATGGCGGTGGTCCAAGATTTGCTGCCATAGTGGGGAAAAGTGTTTTTGAAGAGGATTTCTTCTATTTTTTGGAGTAGATTGGGATTCCTGAAAGCATTATGTAATTTCCCAAAGGTTCTACAGGCCGCTCTTCTCTGACCCTACAGTACCGGTACTGGTCACCTAATTCAGCATGCCTATTCAGCTGTTTTTCATAGTCTCGACATAGCCCTTTGTCCCTGTTTGTGTTTACATGTGGTGACTGGTCCAAAGGATCTCTCGTGAATGGTCCCTGTGGATTTCTGGGGCTCGATTCGATGGATTCAGGGTCATCTACAAATAGAACTTTTTGGAAGAGCTCATCGTCTTTCAGCACACTCCCCTTCCCTTTAGAACTCTGTAGGACGTGGTCTGAGAAAGTTGCAAATGTCTTTGTGCTGACAGCTCTTTTGCTTGATAGTATTGATTTCAGGATCATTGAATAAAGTTCTCTTTGCAGTTGCATAGGGTCATCTCTTTGACTGCACATATTAAAGAACGTTTGGGGAAATAAATGCCTTGTTGGAAGAACTTTAATGCCTCAGTTCATCCTACCAAGTCATGCTTTTTTTATCATAAAAAATGAATATTGCAGAACCTTCTTCTCTTTACCTCTAGTCAGTTTTGTATCTCTGATAGTATGTCGTGCTTTAGAAATTGATTTGCAAAAAAATCTCTCTCCTCATAATTTCCATCAAGGCTCTCCGTATCATGAGAAGCCGGGCATAGACATTGCTGTTGTCTCCTCTTCTCTCAGATACTTGGAAAAGCCATTGCTACCTTCAGAGTATCTTCAAGATATTGGAGTAAATTTGTGAACAAAATTACCTTAAAGATGATTTCTTTTGTTGATAAGGAAATTACTTCCCTGAATTTGGGTAATGCAGGATAATCAAGGATATCATGAAATGATGCCGCATCCTAAGAAATTATACTCCCTTACCTAGCAAAACTACTTGTCTAAGTTATGAGACTTGTATGTGTGTGTGAGAGAGAGCTGTTTGAGTTTTGTGACTTCATATGATTTCACAATGTGTTATCCATAGTATGAAAATGTTTTTGCTGCTTTACTCTCAGAGGGTTTTAATTTACTTGTTAAGTTCACACTACTGAAAAGTAATTGCAATGTTTGACTTCTTTTCTTTTAGATTCCAAGAAAGAGAAAAACACGGCATAGTACAAACCCCCCTCTAGAGTGTCATGTTGGTTGGGTAATGGACTCCAGAGATCACAGGCCAAGAACATCCTCTGTCAGGTAGCTAATCTAAGTGACAGGATATTTTGTTTTTCTTGATTGCAAGTTGTTAATGGTGAAAAAAGACTATTGAGATTTGTAGTGGCATTGGAAATCAGCGTGTTGGCTGCCCTGGGGAGAGGCAGAGACGGCTTCCTCTGTTTTATTCCCTACACCTTCCCCCCAGCTGCTAACACAGCGCCGTGCACACAGGAGGCATTGAGTGAGTGAGTGCTGAGTGAGTGGGCAATGTTTCTAGAGCACAAGAACCCACAGATTGGAAAAACAGAAGCAATGTAAGAAGGGGAGCAAAGGAGCGAGGCTAGAAGGAACACCTGGAAACAGTAGTGTGGTGCTTAGTCCAGAATGAGCAATAGTTGGGCTGCAGGGGATCTGCTGGTCAAGTACATGAGCCGGGCGGCCCTGGTTTGGAGGGGCTCCAGAGCCATGGCAGGGGAGTGCTGGTCACGTATCCCGGCAGGGGCTCCCCCAAGGCACGGCCGGGACTGCCGTCCTAATGGTCGTTTTACTCGGTACACCTACAATTCAGGCTAATTAGCTGTTCTTTCTGTTTTCCAGAGGTGGTCTGGTTTGGGGTGGGTCCTTTTAGTTCTTTTCCTTTGACTTTTTAAAAACAATCGCCTATGAGTGTTTTTCCGTTTCTCACATCACCGGCGTATGCCGTGTGCCTCCTTCTCGTCCCTGCGTTTGTCCATCTCTGTGTCCCCTGGGAGCCGTGCGGGCAGTCCAGCCGATGGTTGTGTTCTGAGAATTCCTCCATGTGCTCTGAGGCCTGCTCGATGGAGAAGTGTTTCTGGGGTGCTTTTGTGGGAGTCGATAAGTAGGAGAGCCGGTTCTGGAGGGATGAGGGGGTGGCGAGGACAACAAGAACCTGTGCCACACCAGGCTGGGCCTTGGGTATGTTGGATGGAGGGCTTCTCTGCGGAAGAGGCCAGGTTGGACCTCACGTACGTGCATTAGTGCATGTTTGGGGAGATGCCATTCTAGCTGGGTGCAGGAGGGAAGCCCAGGTTATACTTAGGCCACATTGTGAGGGATTTCTATTCAGAGCCAAAGGGCAGTTTACATTCTCTTTTAGAAGCAATAAAGAGACCAGGAAGTCTATTGAAAAGGTGTTTTTGGCAGCTATGGGGAAGTTGACTTAGAAGGGGGAGACCTCCCATAAGTACAGCATTCAGGAGTTCAAAAGAACCTCAGCAGCCCTCTAGTCTATACAAAAGAAGGGGCTCCACGCACAGTGCCCCCCAAAGCCTTTGCTTGTTGCAAAGCCTTTGCTTGTTGCAAAGCCTTTGCTTGTTGCAAAGCCTGTTTTGCCCGCCTCTAGCAGGTGCCTTCACCCCCTATCTCCTGCAGCTCCCACCCTCAGGAAAACGAAGATGCAGAAAAGGCTTTTCTCTTCCCGGGGTCCCTGCGCTCTGGCTGCATATTTCACACGTGCACACACACACAGTCTCTGTGTCTGGGCCTGGCCTCTCCCCTGCTCCATATATGACTCATGGGTCACGGTCCCGAGTGCCAGGCTGCCACATGCCCCCCGCCCTGCTCAGGGAAGCCCAGCAAGGGCCCCTGCCCCCTTTTAGGGCAGGACACGCAGACCCAGTGACTGGCCACATCCTTCCCAGATGACCGACGCCCATTCCCGCTTCTCCTGCTTCTGCTCACCGCTCTGGAGCGGCTCTGTCCGTCTGCACTGCTTTTTCTGATGGCACCTTCCTTGCCCCCTCACCATCCTATCCCACAACTTCTTCTGCTGCTCCCCAACTGATGGGCTTCCCCTCCGTTCCCCATTCTTTGCCACCCCAAAAAGAGCTGTTGTAGACGTTTTTCTACAAGGAGGACCTTTTTCTCTGATCTCTTTGGCATCCAGATCTTGTAATGGCATTTCTGTGTTTTTAAAATATATTTTTACTGCTCTTTTCTGCTTTTACATTGTCTCCATTTCTCTCCTCTCCCTACTCATCCCTAGAGAGCCATCCTATAGAACGATGCCCTCCTATTTAAATAAAAAAGGAGCTTCCCAACATGAATTTCTCTGCATGATGCCGTCATGCATGCACACACACACGCAGTGCCGAATGACGGTGCCTTTGTAGTGCAATCTCCTGAAGTAGACTGACCAGACGTAGCAATCTCTTGGAATTGTAGCTTTTGGATGCTGGAAATCACCAGGGGGAGAAATCATTGAGTTGAGGGGTTTTTCGTCTTGTGTGTGGCCTGGCACTCTTTGGGGTCTGTGGAGGCCTCGGGGGCTCTTCCTAGAACAGTCTTTGGAAATCCTCTTACAGCGCAGACCCCTCTGGGTGCAGCTCCCTCCGCTTTCCATTCCAAACCCTGTTGTTGTGTGTGACTCCGAGCAGGCCTTGGCCTTTGCGGGCACACCCGCGGGGCCCGACGCGGGGGACTGTCCTCTAGCTTTGGGGGGGCTCGGCCCTCCCCTCCGACACCGGGCATCTGAAATGTTCCTGTGCTCTCTGAGCGCGCTCCCGGGGCAACTCCAGAAGCTCGCCCAGAACATGAGGGAAGGCTCTGCCCTGGCTGCGGCGAGGTGGCGTGAGGATAGAGCGCGGCCTGGAGTCGGGGACGCCGCCTCCTCATCTGTCAAGTGACTCGGAGAAGGGAAGGGCAAACCACTGCAGTATCATGGCGGGCCCTTGGGAGTCGGACAAGACTGAACAGCAGACGTGGGCCGTGGGTGCGCCTCTCCACGAGGTCGCCAGCCACGAGGGCTCTCCGGTACAGCCCCAGCAGGCCCATCTCCAGACGTGGCCGGGTAGTGGCTAGAGAGCCGACGTCATCGCCGGGGCCGTCTTGGTGGCTGCAGTCGGCCCGCCAGAGCCAGCTTTCCTGCCGTGTGTGTCGCTGGGAGGGGGTCCCTGGCTCGTGTTTGTGTTTGGCCTGGTGGGCTCCTTTAGGCAAGGAGCCCTTCTAGGAGAGGGAGCAGACGCCTGGAGGGTGTCCCCTGCCACGGCTGCCCTCTGAGCCCTTCCGCTTTGTGCTCCGCCGCACTTGAATTCATCCCACGGAGAGGGCACGTCGCAAGGTCTGCGCCCCTTCTCGATCGTAACAGCCCCCACATGCGGCGTGCCTGGGGGTTGGGCCAGAGGAGCTCGTCCCCCTGGGAAAAAAGTGATTTTGCTGGAACAGATTTGTTAACAGGACGTGGCTGGATCGCTGTCACAGGATTCTCAAGTGGAACGTGGGAGGAAGTGGATCAGGCCGCTTCTGGAAGCCTCAAAGGAAGCACCCGGGAAAACGTGGCATTGCCTATATTCGGAGGCCACCTCGAGTCTCCGGGACGCCCCGGGGATGGGGTCCTTTGCCCCCCTCAGAGCCCCGTGCTTTCGTTTCTGTGAGCTCCAAGCCCAATAGACCCCCAGAGCGCGTGGCTGCCTCTGGACCTCACGCACGCTGGCGTCTCTCCTTCCCACTCCCAGAACCTCCATCAGGCTGCCCAGAAAAGGCCAGCTGCGGAAGGCTTGCCGCCCGCTCGAGTATAGAGTCCTTGTAAGGCTTCTTTTTTTACTGATGAAGCTTGAGCTTATTTTGGGGAACTGCACCCAGGGAGCTTTAAAATCTGATTTGCATGGAGGCCTAATTATGTCAGGCCATCCAAGAGCCCACAGAGGTGAGAGTTCGCCATTTTAAGTCTCCCTAGCTGCTAAGCGGCTACTTTGTGCAGAGCTTCTGCTGCCCATCACTCCCAATTTCTGTTACAGATATTTACACTTAAAAAGAGTCATTTTGGCTAACCATGTGCTTTATCTGTGGATTAAATGTGAACTGTTTGCCGAGCCGTTTGAAGCAGTTCGGAATAATTCAGTGTAATATGGTGGTCAAGAACTCAAGCAGCAGCCCTTGGGCCGATCCTAGCCAGGTTCCTGAAAGTGTCCGTGCTCTTCTCTCGGTTGTCATGGGAAAGCGAGGCCGAGGAGGAAAGAGGCGGGCAGCGGGTGCTGGCACGGGAGGATGCGAGTTAGGGAAGCGCCGGGAGCCGGACGCGCCCCGGCTCCTCTCAGAGGGGCCGTCTCTTGTGCCCGGGACCCCGTAACCTTGCTACCTGCCTGAAGGTCAGCGACACCAATATTATTACTTTCTTCTAGTTTGAAAAACAAAATTGATGGAGCCGTTTACTTATCATTATTTTCGAATTGCTTGAGTTTTTTAGTTTATAACTTTCTCCTTCTGGTTTTACTTATGCTTTGGTTCCTTGTAACATGGATTCCAGCTTCTACAAATGTTTTAATAGGCTAGTGAATTAAATAGTTTTTGAAATAAGGCCAGTTTAAAAGAATTCCAGTAGTGATAAGAGAGTGCCAATTGGTTTGATTCTTTGCTTGCTTGTGTAGCACATGGGGGCAGGGGTGGGGTGGTGGGGCCAACCCCCCCCCCCCCTTTACACTGATCTCCCAGTCTGAAATTTTTTTGTTTTTCTTTTTTAACAGTAGTTCCAATGCTTCCCCTTCAGAAGGTGCACCACTGGTAGGAAGCTATGGATGTACCCCTCATTCTCTCCCAAAGTTCCAGCATCCCTCTCATGAACTTTTGAAGGAAAACGGCTTTACACAACAAGTATATCATAAATATCGCCGAAGGTGCCTAAATGGTAAGGTTCCTCTAGAGCTAACTTTAGGAGTGTTAAATGAAAATGTTTTTTCTGTTAACACAGTATTTAAAACTATATGACATTTTATATCAAGTTTTTGATATAAAATTAGAATTTTATGGTAATTTTTATGAAATTAGAATGTCAGAGATTAGCTCTTAGAGGTCAGCTACCCATAAAGAGTATACCTTTTGATAAAAATTTACTTAGGAATTTTACAGTAGAAAATTTATTTTTATCATTTCCATGTTTTTTTAATATTTGAAAATGAAAACCTTTATGAAATGAGCATGTTTTCATCTTAAACTTTAAAATTTCAGCAGTGATTGTAAGGGTATTGGAAAATTTTTCCAGATTTCTTCAAAACTTTAAAATATTGGAAAAAATAAGAAAATGATTAAGGCATGATTTAGCCCTTTTGACTTTAATTAATTTAAAATATTAATTTTCTTGATTTAAGCTAGTCGATTAAAAAATACATATATCTATATCTATATATAAACACATTTTATCATTCAAATTTTTCCAGAGAGAAAACGCTTGGGAATTGGCCAGTCCCAAGAAATGAATACCCTCTTTCGTTTCTGGTCCTTTTTTCTCAGAGACCACTTCAATAAGAAAATGTACGAGGAATTTAGACAACTTGCTTGGGATGATGCAAAAGAAAACTACAGGTCAGATGGGTTCCCCAGACTGTTGTTTTCATGTGGCAGGTGACTTTTCAGATAATACCGATAGAACCTGAATGATCCAGCCTCCTCCTTCCAGAGGCCTTCCTGAAGCGGCTTTACCCCTGGTGCCTTCACATCATAGTAGCATTTTCTTGTAACCCGTCAATATTTTCAGTAGAGCCACATGTAATTAGATGTGAAGAGTTGGATGTTGTTTTCTTTGTGTGTCCAGCCCTCAGATCTCTATAGTGGCCGTGAGGGTGAGGGGGGGTAATAATCAGCATTTATCCAGCGGCTGCCCACCTAGCATGGGCCTAGCATGGTTCCAGCATCGTTTCGAGTTCCATCCAGATAAAATCTCAGCATCCCTCGGGAGCAGGGGCTATCCTGATCCTTTCTTTACTGTCAGGAAAACTGAGGCAGGGGGTGGGGAAACAACCTGGCCCAGCGGGCCTTTGCCTTCTCTTCACCCTGTGCTTTTCATAGCCACTTGGTTTAGTTGAGATGGGAGGGGAGCAATACCCAAATTTATCATTCCTGGGGTCAGGCTTCCCTAGGAGAGATGCCCGCAACAGGCCAGTCCAGCAGCAGAACCAACGTGCTCCTGGAATCGGCCGCCTGCCCGGGGCTTCATTGCCTCTTAGCCTAGGGGGGCTACAGGGCCAGCCTACCCAGAGGGGAAGAGGAAGGCCTGGAGCTGTGGTGCTGGGGAGGTGACTGTGGCCCAGGAGGAGGCAAAGCTAGAGCAATAGCCAGGCTTGAGTTAAACTGTCTCCTGGGAGGAATGGTGCCCGGGGATTGTCCCCACACAGCTCCTCCTCAGTTCCTGGACACCTTCCTAGGGAAGAAGCAGGACTCACTCCCGGCCTCTCTCTGGGAAGGCACTGCCCGGAGCTCAGCCCCAGCCTGTAGGGTGGCGCGTGCCAGGGCGCGTTGGCCTGGGCCCTAGCTTTGCTAGCCCTTTGGAAGAAAAGGAGACGACTGCCCACACACCTTTGTGGGGCCCCCTTCTTTCTGGGACGTGCTCAGTTTCAGATTTAAAAAACAAATAGAAATGAACTTTGGATTGCATGCTAGTGACCTTGCATATTCCCTCCAGTATCGCTGATGACAAACCATCTAGGCCTCCCCGTTGGGGGGGACCCTCATCTTTATCCTGCCACCCAGAGGAGATCAAGGAGCCCTCAAGCTCTTTCCAGGACCACCCTATGGCCTTAGCTGTGGGGACCAGATACAAAGGAAAATCTCTCACAGAAAGGGACATTCCAGATTGCTCTTGTGGCCCACCATTTAGTTGTATCGAATGAACTGATTATGTCATCACTGATTGCATCTAACAATTCACTGACTGTTGATTGATGGAACAATTAATTGTTTCTCTCTTGCCTCCATCATCCCTTTTCAGATATGGACTAGAATGTCTGTTCAGGTTTTATAGTTACGGACTGGAAAAAAAATTCAGACAAGAGATCTTCAAGGATTTCCAAGAAGAAACCAAAAAAGATTATGAATCAGGTATGAAGAGCTGATTTGATCCAGTTTAAAATGTGGGACCCGATCCTGCTAGTGAACAGAGTGAGGACTGTATAAACACAGGACATCCCAGGGCGAGCTGACCAAATAGAGATCCTTCGAGCTGCTGAAGGGCCAGAGCTGGGCACCCGCGGGAACTGGGCTGTTGGGGCACGTGGACGTTGTAGAGCTTGTATTGTGAAGATGTTCCTAGTCGGTTCAGACTGTTAATCATATCGAACATGTGCCCTAGGAAGAGGATGGCTGCTGGAGATGCTCTCCGCCACAGTTGATGGAATGTTTATGTTCTATCACCAGGTCAGCTGTATGGATTAGAAAAGTTTTGGGCTTATCTAAAATATTCCCAATCCAAGACTCAGTCTATCGACCCAAAGCTTCAGGAATACCTCTGTAG
This sequence comes from Gracilinanus agilis, assembly GCF_016433145.1. Classification (NCBI taxonomy): domain Eukaryota; kingdom Metazoa; phylum Chordata; class Mammalia; order Didelphimorphia; family Didelphidae; genus Gracilinanus; species Gracilinanus agilis. The sequence continues at coordinate 1,092,766 of NC_058135.1, read as the reverse complement.
TTTTAAGAGGTTAGAAGACTTCCGAGTTGATGTAAGTTTTTAACTCTTCCTCTGTCATCTTTTTATAATATTCATATTTTTGTCTGAAGTGGTTTGTCAGCACCTCGCTTACACTTTTCCCCCTTAAATTTTCATGTTCTATTTCCTAATTTCCCAAATGAAGCTTTTCTGATGGATTGTTCCTTTGTATGAACGTGGGTGGTTGTCCCTGTGCTCTGAGCCCTGCTGGAAAACACGAGTCATTAAGGCATGTGACCCTAAAACAAAATGTTTTGCAACTAGTTTGTTGTGCTTTCTAGTCTTCTTTGATATTAGTTAGTGACATTCTACATGTTTGAACAGGATGTCCTTTTAGTTCATCTAATATGTTATGATTATCTCGAGCACCAATTCGAAAAAAAGTTTTAAATTATAATCTTACTGAAGCTTCTCCCAAGTACTGCCTGGACCAATGGTTCTCGAATGCTATGGTGGCATCTTTGTGGGTTTCTAAAATATCCTAGGCTTTAACCCTTCCCTTCTGTCCACCTAACCATCCCCCTTTGCTTCCGTTTGCATCCTCCCAGAAGCCACAGTCTTATCTTGTTAACTGAAGCCCACCAAACAGCTGTTCAAAAATTGACAGTTGCAGTATCCATGACCCCTTTGCAGCTCCCTCCCCCCAAGATATTTGGACTCTCAAGTCTGAAACCCAGAGCTTTATAAGGACTGTGGCATGGTTCCGGTGCAGTGGGGAAGGAAAAAGGAGGATTATGGGATAAAGCAAAGAAAGAAAAGGAGGAAGAGAGAGAGTGGCCCCCGAGATTTAGAAAGAAAGGGAGAGAGCAGGCAGACCTTTGGATCTCCTTTCTGTGTCCATGGATTTAGTGGCCTGGGCCAGAGTTGCTTGAGAGGTCCATGGCTCTCCTTCCTGGGAAAAGAAGTCCCCTTCCAGAAGGTGCTGCTGAAGCTATGTTTCTCAGCAGGCCTACTCAGCCAGCATTTGTGCAAGGCTGTAGCCTGTTGATTCCTGTTTAAAAGCAGCCAGGAACCCAGTCTTGCCTTCAGTGTTATCTTTAGAGAAGAGGGAGGCAGGATGACTTTAGCCAAAGACTTTAGAGTACAAATCATGGGTCCTTCAAGAAAAATGCTAACCAGTCATTGGGTAGCCTGAGAAAGGAAAAGGACTTGTTAGGACTCGTAAACAGCAGAGCCCAGTTTGAAATCAAATTCCCCTTGGCCCTAGCCCATGATTCTTTGGCCTTTTTAAGCTGCCAAAATCCACATCTTTGCTTATTTAAATTATATCCTCTTTGTTCATACACAGCCTCCTATTAGTGAGGAATTTGGGAGGAAAAGACATTCTTCAGCTTCTACTGGTGAGGAAAGTAGTCGCCGTAGACCTCCATCGAATTCTTCTTCAAAGCCACTCAATGCTGCCAAACCTCCTGCTACCCATCAGCCTCAGGTCCCAATAAACTCTCCCCGAAGGAATGCTTCACAGGAGTCCATTGACAATTTCCCCCAGAACGGCACTGCCTCCGAATCAACAGACGGCGGCGAGATGCCCGAGAAATAGACTTTTGTCAAAGCTGTTTGCCCTTGAAATCAGCATTTACATCAGTATTTTATTTCAAGGATCTTTGGGGAAAATGTTTTCATGCTTGATTGTGGGGGTCGGAACAAAGCAAGGGAAGACAAAAAGGGTAGCATCTCCTCTAACACAAGAGAAATTCCAAACGTTTTCCCCTAATTTCTAGCGGACTAGGTTAGGTTTGGGGACCTTCAATAGAGATCCTCTAGTAATGTCTTTTGGTTTCAGTATTTCTGTCTTAGAGCTATTGTTTACAAAAACTGCATTCCCTTATTACGTGCAACAACAAAAATTGGAATGCCTTACATTTCAGCTCATGCTTCTTAAAGAAGAGAGAGTTTGTTTTATTCACCTCAGCCATAGAGCTTTCTTCACCCATTTTCCCCATTATCAACTAATATTTGTACTTATCAGAGACAAAGGAAGATTACGTATGTATATTTTAAATTCAGAAAGAGGATCTGAAGCAATATGTTCACTCCTAGATCTATAAATATTAAAGGAAACCTTTTTTACACAAGTGGCAGTACATGGGAGGAACGGCAGTTACATGGAAGTGGATGCACTCGGGGTGCTGGGCTTTCGCTTTTTGGTGTGTGTGTTTTTTGGGGGTGGGGGTGGGAAACTCATATTCAAGATCTCCATAGTTAGTGTTGTGTTGGGTATGGAGTTGACATCTATCTGCTGGTTAAGTTTTAGGAGAGATTTGCTTTTTAAATTGATTCTTATATATGAACTTGAGCAAGTAATTGAAAACTGGGTTAGGGCTGATTTGAGTATTGTCCTAAATTCATTAAATCTTGCACTACTTTAAATACATCTGCTGTTCAAACATCCGCAGGTGGCTAATATGACAGTCAGATTAGCCTCAATTTAAGAGGTATTTCGTTTTTCCATTTTGTTTCTTTTAATCCTTATTTTGTGCTCATAAAGTGTTTACAAGAGAGTTATAGCAGATTGATTTCTAATTTTTTTTTTTGCCATTTCAACTGATGTAAATGATAGTTTCAGTTTATTTTGTGGGAGATTAAAGAAATAAAGCACTCATTCTGAATTGATTCTGAATTGATTTTTAATTTTTTTTCTGTTAAGAGTATATTTATTTCAAAAGCTGGAATTTAAGAATTTTGTTAAGGGGATAACTTTTCATTCTGTGAGTTAAATCTTAATGCCAACCTTGTGATGAATCCATTTTTATGTTGAACGGTTTGATTCAAATACATTTTGGTGTTGAACAAGCATTTGGATGTCTTAACACTGAATTCTTTTATCGTCTTCTTAGGAGGGAAGGGGGGTGGTGGGTGGTGGTGAGGATTTTGTCCTTTTCTCATTCGACAGCACCGAAACATACACTACTTTGGGTGGCAGGTAGAGCAGCATGGCTCTTTCACCAGTGCTAAATGTCCATATACGAAGATATTTATTCTTCGGCGTGTTTCCGATAATTCGGGGACTCGTTTTTGTCATTTCATACCTTTAAATAGTAGGAGGTTGTCTTCAAATTGTTTTACCTTTCAGAGAACACGTTTTACCTGCAAATGGCTAGATGATGCAATATGGTTTTAGTGGCTTAGAATCATTCCCTCTTCCCCCTACCACCCGGTAGTATGTAAGCTCCATGAGGGCAAGGACTGCCATTTAAACATCTTTGTACCCTCCGGCCCCTAGCATGTAGCTGGCACTTAATAAATGTTGGTTGAATCACATTGAACGTATTTTTACTTCGAAGTAGATGGACAGTTCTGGCTTTTTAAGCAAACTTTTAGTGAACCGACATTTAAAAGAATCATTACTATCCATCTTGTGGTAAACATTCAAAGCTCTCGGATTAAAAAAAAGGTTATTTATACATAGAAATGCTACTGTTAAAATCAGATAAAGCTGCATGTATGTATGCACACAAATGAAGGATTTAAAGTAGTGGGTTTTTTTTTTTTTTCACTTTTGCATTTTATAAGAAATGGTGGCTAGGAACTCTTGACCATCCAAAGAATTTATTAAAAAAATGAATATAGGTTATGTCTGTGTGAAGTAAAGTAACTCCATCCTGTGGTACCCCAGCGGTGGGCACAGGAGTCCCAGAATCTGACGGCCTGCCGCCGTGGAAGGGCAGATGGCATGACGCTTGAAAACCATGGGCCAAGGGAAAGGAGGAGGAGCGAGGGGGTCGGAGAATGGGGGCAGGAAGCACCGTCGTTCTCTGGGCTGGCCTTTCTCCCTCGCTTTCTCTCTTGTTACTAATAAATGCTTATAAATCTGGTAATAAGTATTAAAATTAAAATGACTTGTTATGAAAATAAGTTTTGATCTCGGGAACCCCCGGCAAGGTCTACAGCTCTGAGGTGTCGCCTGTATAATGCCCTCCTCTTGGTGTGATGTGTGCCAGAAGCGCCCACAACCCCCCAGACAGGCAGCCAACCTCGACATGACCACCTCTTGGGCCAGGTGGTCTGATGTGTTTGGGGACAAGTAATATCAACCAATATCTTTTTTAAACACTGTGAAAGGGGGCAGCTGGGAGCTTCAGAGGATTGAGAGTCAAGCCTAGAGACGGGAGGTCCTGGGTTCCAATGTGGCCTCAGACGCTTCTCAGCCGTGTGACCCTGGGCAAGTCACTTGACCCCCATTGCCCACCCTTTCCGCTCTTCTGCCTTGGAGCCAATACACAGTATTGATTGTAAGATAGAAGATAAGGGGTTAAAAACCCCACACAGTGAAGCCTCTGGGGCAACTTACAAAATGTCAGCTATGTTAGTGACCCCGCCAGGGCATCATACCCCTAGGAGCTCGGCCAGGATGGCAATGCCCATCATTTGGGCCTTCTTATTAAAATGTTTCCATGGTAGCTCTATGGAGACCCTTAGGAGCAAAGAGGCCGAAGGAGCGGGGGGGGGGGGGGGGGGGTAAAGGTAGCCTGGGGGGGGGAACAAACCAG
>NC_058135.1:1083147-1087932 GCF_016433145.1 Gracilinanus agilis | reverse complement strand
GGGGGGGGGGGTTAAAGGAAGCCTGGGGGCGGAAACAAACCAGGGAGCTTGAGCCAGAGGGCCTCTGAAGACCAGCAGCTGTATCTCAGCAGGCGGCCCCTTGGACCCAAGCCAAGAACCAGAATCCCTCACCAGAATTCGGGAGGCAGCTCCAGGCCTCTGGCCCGTCGGAAGCAAACAATCCTTTTAAGCCCAGGCACCACCCATGAACAGATGTAGAAAAATCTCTGACGAAGGCTAGAACACTCCGAGCCAAATCCTTCCGGGTTTCCTTGGCAAAGGAAAGGCGGACACGCCGGGAATGAAGGGGAAAACCTGGGGATTTTGCTTGGGAGCTGGCGCTGCGCGCTGCCTCCTCCCGAGCCTCCGGACAGCACCTAGTAGGCGGTGGGACGGACCCCCGCAGGGAAGAAGGAATCCATAGGAGCCGCAGCGCCATGGGGCGTGGCGGGTGGGGAGAAGAGCCACGAGAGACCTCGCGCGGGAAGAGCTCCCCAGCTTCCCGGCAGAGAAGGCTTTCCCCGCGGCTTGCCCCGTTCTGTGTTTTTCCCTACAGGAGGGAGACTTTAGTGACGGGAAAGCGCGCTAGAAGTAAACGAGCCGCACATCGGGCGCGGAAGGCGTTTGGGTGGAGAAAGGCCTTCCCCATTCCTGCTTCCTCTCCTCTGCATCTCCCCCCACCCCCACCGTGGGTGCCTCCCGGGTGTGAGAATGTTCTTTCGGGCTGGGGGCTGCGAGTAGCTAAAATAGCCGAGAAAGGGATTCCAGGGAGTCCGGATTAGATGACTGAAATGGCCCGAAACCCGTCAAACACGGGCGAGGTTTTCTAAGGCTGCGGGCGGCTCTCCGAAGCGGGGCTCTCATCGGGATCGGCCAGGGCAGCGGCTCCAAACCTGGGCATTTGGGTGCTTCTTCACCGGGTGACGGGCTCGTTTTTGTTTGTATTCCGCCTCGGACAGCCGATAATCAGGCGGGTCAGTAACTTCAACTCGGCCTCGACTTCCTCCTCTGTGAGGTGGGGATACCGGCGCCCGCTTCCCACGGTGGGTGTGAGGCCCAGATGAGAGTGCGTGTACATACGATGCCAGCCGGCTATTACCGTTTTGTTCTGTCCTGCCCCATATGCTTTTCTCACTGATTCCGCCCAGGATCTCGTCCCGTGAAAACATCTCGTGCACCACCTTCACTTCCCAGGCCCAGAGTCGGAAGCCGAGAGAGTGAAATGACCCCCCAAAGGCACCGAGCTCGCCGGGCTTCTCACGGGAGGATCCTCTCGGGGCTGCTCCAGGATGGCCGAGTCCTTCCCAAAGTGGCATTTCGGGGCAGACTCGTCCGTTCCGTGCTTTGCGTGAGGGAGGGTTTAAAGATGATCGAATGAAACGGCGTTCTTTTTGGATCCGAGAACTAGCCACTAGATGGCAGCAAACCCCCACGCAACGTACTGAGCAAGCCCCGACTCGTATGAAGCCATCTTGTGAGGGGATGCTCCATGGCCGATGGCCGGGCAGGAGAAGAGCAGCTTGCGGGAAGGACCGCCCCAAACTACACAATACCCTGCGGCCACAAAATAAAATCATCCCGCAGCCAACCCGAACCCGAGTTCATGAGTAAATCACTTTATGAGCAGCGTTTAAAAAATGAATAACTGTAGGCCAACTATCAATAATATGGAATTCGGTCTTGATCCATGACACGAGTAAAACCCCGTGGAAGTGTGCGTCGGCTAAGGGGGTGGGGGGGGGGATTGGGGGAGACGGAGAGCACATGAAACATGGAACTAGGGGAAAATACTCAAAATTAAATTTAAAAAATAATAAAATAAATTTTAAAAATAAAAAATGTGAATGATCTGCGGGACAAAAAGCTTATGTATAAAACCAAATGAAACAGCAGCACCCATTAGCCAAGAATGCCAGAGCGGCTTCTCAGCCCTCGTGGCTTTAGACAGTCATTTTAACGCTGGATTCCTGCCCGAGCCTTCCTTGGCCTTGGGGATGGCCAACACCCAAGTTTCTGGCCTCTTCCCACCCCTTCCTTTCTGTTTCCTTGGGGCCCTCAGAGTAGCTTCTATCCCAGAAGAAGGTGGAGATTCTTCTAAATTACCTGTTACAAATTAGGACTATTTATTGGCTCTAGGCCTCAAAACATTCATTTTTATAGAATTGCTTTTATTTTTATATTTCTTTATTATTTACGTTGGGTTCAAAAATGCCTGGTGTAAGAGGGGAGACTAGATATTTAAGGTTTGGTCACCAGAAATCGATTAACTCGATTTCAAAATCAAATAGACCCAAATCAGGATGACTTTTATGGTGGTTTATTTACAATTAGGAAGGTTGAAGGTAGGGAAATTGAGAGAGAGAAACTGGCCCAGACCAGAGGCCCAAACCAGGTAGGGATTTAGAGGCCCAGGAGAGGGGCGCAGAGGTGAACTAAAGGCTTCTAGCCGTGAGGCCTTTTACAATTAGAGAGGCCTCCTTGAGGCTAGAGGCTCCAGAAACACCAAGGGACAGAGAGTCAGCCTAACCTACCCACGTGACAATTCAGAGGGAAGCAGTCTGAGGTCCCACCAGAGATCCTTCCACACCAAGGTCAAAGCGCCAACTCCTCTGCAGGAAGTTCCCATCATATTTAACAGACAGCATCTTTGGTCACTTCCTGCATCCACCTTCAATTTCAAGTGGACAAATGGCAGCCTCTACTCTGTTTTGGAAAGCCCAAAGGACAGTCCCTTGTTCTTGATTTGTCACTGACTATCTCTTGTGGGCCACTTAATTCTAAGTTGGGTGGGTGACATTATTTCTGGTGGCTAGAGTCTACACAAATGAATGAGGGTGCGCTAATTCCATTTACACACTGGTAAACTTTGGTTTTCAGGGTAATCTCATGAAAATGGTTGGTTTTGCTTTGGGGGGCTCGCTTCCTCCTTTCACTTAATCTCAAAGCATTTCACAAACAAGAATTTTCCTGAGACTCGATGAGGCAGGCAAGTAATGCTCTACAACTATTAAAGTCGCTGGCCCGAGCCAGATGACCAGATTGAAGCAAATGACTAAATTCACAGAGAGAACTTGGACCAAGACCATTCCCCTAGTCAATGGTGGTAAAAACCGAACCCCTGTCTATACAAACTAGACTCAATTATCATGGCTTTTCTGGTATTGAAAAGTTTATCTTCCAAAGGGTGCCACCATATTTATTTCACTAAACGGCTGGATATTTTTTAACCCAGTATAAGAAGAAGGTGAGACCAATAGTACCAGAGGAGGGAAGCTCATGAGAGGTTATTAAAAAGCTTTATCTTTGGAATCCTGTTTCACACAACTCACCAAGACCTAGACCAGAGCTTCCTAAGCTTTTCCCTGTCACGGACCCCTTTGGCAATCTGGTGAAGCCTGTGTTCCTTTTCTCTGAATAATATTTTTAAAATCATAAATGAAGGATGTGTGGAATTCCAATGAGAGGACAGTGAGAAAAACAGCGATAGTTCTTTTCCCAGCAAAGTTCACAGACACTCCCTGAAATGTATTTACTTGTGGACTCCATGTTACTACCCCCTGCTCCAGATGCTCTTGCTCTTTTTAAGAACCAAAGGGAATATCAAAGAAAAGTTGTTTGCCCTGGCGAGTCAGAAATAACCATTGAAAAATGCCTTGCTTCTCTCTATGGAGTCGAGGAGGCATGTGAGTTTTATCTGTGGTCTCTGAGGGTCTTTGAGGATAACAGGGAGAAGGCAAATGGAAAAAGGGAGGTGAACCTACTATGATATCAAGAAACATTTTAGAATTCTGTGATGAAGAGAAAGGTGGTGGATTTTGGAAAGATTGTTTCGTGGTTCCTGGAGAGAGGGCAAAAAAGGGACTGCTCTAGTTTATTTCCTGAGAGACTGAATTTAACTTCTCTTCATTTGCAGAGCTGGTTCCCTCACCAGGAAGCTCCTAATACCAGCAAAATGGCAGGTCTCAGACTCCCTGTCCCTTAAGGAGAGCCATGAAAACTCTTGAGAGACTTTAATCATTTCTGGAGTGAACTAATTTGTGTGGAGATGGTGTTATTTACTCTTTTAGTTTGGAGGTTACTCGGTAAAATTTTATGAAGCCAAAATATTATAGGCAGTTACATATTTGCTTTATTATTGCTTTTGTATCATCTATAATTGTGATTTCTATTGGAAAATTCTCATTAAATAGCTAAGATTTGATGCACTGGGGTGTGGGTTGGGCTAATTAATGCAAAAGGTTGTGTTTTTATCAACAAGGAAGCAAATATCAAATCATATCCATGGATCACTCTAGACCTCAAGATGAGACTCAGAAAGAAAAAGAATCAGGCTGCAGGTAGAGGGCTGAATGATCTAAATAAGACTGACCTGTGTGCTGTCCACCCATTAACCTTGCTACAAGTTGAGGCTGGGTCCCTGCTAAATACTCCAGTGCTTTATCTTCTTGACTTTCAGTAGTCATGAGATTGTGACTGAGAGCATAGCAGTTCCCATTTTTAAGGTGGAATGAGTCCAGGAAGATGGAGAGCAGAAACCAGACTTGGAAGCAGGTGTGCAAGGTGAAGAGCTGGCTGGAGGGCTCCTGCCCCGAAGGAGGAGGAAGAAATCCCAGGGGGAGAAGACAAGGACATTCTGAGAGAGACAGAGAAAGAGACAGAGACCACAGAGGGAGGGCTGGGGGTAGGGGGGAGGGGAGGAGAGAGAGAGAGAGAGAGAGAGAGAGAGAGAGAGAGAGAGAGAGAGAGAGAGAGAGAAAGAGAGAGAGAGAGAGAGAGAGAGAGAGA
>NC_058135.1:1064036-1083112 GCF_016433145.1 Gracilinanus agilis | reverse complement strand
GGGGGGAGGGGGGGAGAGAGAGAGAGAGAGAGAGAGAGAGAGAGAGAGAGAGAGAGAGAGAGAGAGAGAGAGAGAGAATATCTGGTTTTCTGTTTTTCCAAACTGCCATCACCTGGGGCACGGATGACCAAGCTGTGCTATATGGAATGCTGTTGGGCCATAAGGAATGATGAACAGGGTGAATTCAGAAAAACTGGGAAAGACTTCTGTGAGCTAATGCAGCAGAACCAGAACAGAGTACACAGTAACAGAAATATTAGCCGTTGATCATTGGTGGAGGACTAATCCATTGTCAGCAGAGACAGCCACAAGGGACTCGGGATGAAAATGCCATCCATAGCCAAAGGAGGAATGGTTGGAGCCTACCTAGGGATCAGAGCATCACATCCTCCACTTTATTTCCCGAGTGTTTTGTTGTCTAGGGGATGGGTGTCTTCTGTCATGCCAGGTGCAATGTGGAAATATGTAGTGCATGAAAGCACTGGTACCACCTATATCAGACTCTTTTCCATCTCTGGGAAGCAGAAGGGAGGGAGGAAGGGAGAGAATCAGAATCAGAATCCTAAAATGTCAGAAAACAATTGCCCAAAATTGTTTCTACATGTATCTGGAAAATTAGTTAATTAAAAGAAATAAAAAGGTTTGCTCTTTTGGTGGAGGCTTTCATCGTTTAAAAAACCCTGTCAGTTCCCTTGTTGAAGTGTCAAGAACTCTTTTTTTTTTTTTATTGTGAAAGAATTTAGGGAAGCCTCTTTTCTAATTTTTTTGAACACTTTATATAATATTAGAATCAAGCTTGAAATGCTTGATGGAATTTCCTTCTCCATCTGGTCTTGGGATTTTTTTCTTCTAGGGGTTCACTTAAAGCTTGTTCAATTTTTTTTTTCCGAGATTCGGATTTTTACATTAGTCGATCAATCAATAAACATCTATTAAGAGTCTACTGTAAGGCGGAAGTCCTATAGTTCTTATTCATATTTTTTATAAATCTTAACCATTTTATTTCGATTGTTAGTTTTGTTGGCATATAATTGGGTGAAGTATTTCTAATAGTTTTATTTTTCTTCATTGGCTTCATTTTCAAAGGTTTATTTATTTATTTATTGGGCCCTTACCTTCTGTCTTAGAATCAATACTGTGTATTGATTCCAAGGCAGAAGAGTGGTAAGGGCTAGGCAATGGAGATTAAGTGACTCACCCAGGATCACACCTCTAGGAAGTGTCTGAGGTCAGATTTGAACCCTGTATCGCCCATCTTTGGGCCTGGCTCTGTAATGCAGGATTTATGCAAGATTTCTTGCATTTGCAGAATTACCCTAGGCAATCCTAGAAGTTAGGAGAATGGAACTTTGGCCCAGCTAGTGCCAGTCTCAAGACCTGACTGTTGGAGCTGGGACTATAAATACCCCTGGAGAACCAACCTGGGGGTTCTGATTTCCTTGACCTCATCCAGACACCCAGCTACCCCTTGACTCCCCTTGGGAACCCTGGGAGGTGGAAGGGAGGTTAGGTTGTAGAATGTGGGCAGGAATTAGATAGGTCAGCCTAGCCACAGGGACACCCCTAAACCAAATCGTCAACCTCATCTGTCTAGCTGGTGAACCACGTAACATCAGGCAGTGGAAATTATCCCTGGCTGAGGGGCTGGTTCCCTCAGCCTGATCTTACCCTCAGAGGCCCTCTGCCAACACTGGCCAGTCACCCTTAGCAACAGCTTCTCCAGACCCTAACCCTCTTCCCTCAGTTTCCTTCTTGTGTTTAAATAAACCCTTAGCCTGATACTCTGAGCTTCTGTAGTTATTAATAGCATCTCCCAGGGGTAAGGGGCTGAGGAGAGGGAGAATACCAGCCACTTGTCTCCAAAGGAAGTACTGGCCAGGCATCCATTTTATTCAGGAAGTGTGTCTGCTTCACTTCCTGTTGGTTACTGCTTTCACTCCAGCAGGGAGGGGCTCCTCACTCTCCACCTTAAAGGAGCCCACAGACAGCAGGGAGACTGACTGGGCACCACTGCTCAGGCATACACATCCTGGCTGTCTCAACTCATCAGTTACTGTAGTTGTAGGCTCTCTGGCCCAAGTGACTCACTGGTACACCAGCTCCCCTAATATCATTCAGTTTACCCCTCCCCCCCCATTACAGTTTGGCGAACACAGCTAGGTCAACTACCTACAAAGATACTCAAAATGGGCTTTGCTAGGGTGTTGTTTATAGTCTCTAGTTTCTCTGTGCTTCTCTGGTCTGTTATGCAGGGAGCACTTGATTTTTGTTTTCACAAGATGCCTCAATTCATTCACCATATACTACAGCTCTATGACTATTACAAATGGTGTGCCATAACACTGGCAGAATTTATATGTTTTATTCCTACGGCTATGGCTCTGGTTTTTGTTGTTGTGCAATCCCTAATGGTCCTGAAGAGAGTCCTCTCACATCTTTGGCTGTTTTTTGGCTCTACCTTTACACGAAACCTGACTCTTGTCTCCCTAGAAATGGTAGAAAACATGAAGCTACTATTCCAAGTCCTCAAACATATCAGGGAAGGGAAGAAATTAGACGGACATACAATCCTCCAATTGGAGATTGTAGAAACCAAATATTTAGGGGCTACCAAATCAAACAAGAAACCACAGGCTACTAAGGACACCCAGACATTGATTACAGAACCACGCACTGAGACCACAGTTTCTTTATTTCCTATTGTTGACAGAACCATCCTACAACCTGGGGAGGGTATCACCCATATTAAATCTTACAAGGTCTTTACCCCAAATGATCTTGAAGTGCTGAAGAGGTGTTTCCCCAAGTTCTTCCTCTCACCTTTCAAGAGCATAAAAGAAATGAGGCATGTCTTCACACTCTTTAACCCCAGTTTCGATGACGTGGAGTTTCTTTTGGGGGAATTTTATTCACCCTCTGAAAAAGAAAAATTTTTGGCTGAGACTTGCTCGAACCCCAGTCTCACTGCATGGCCCACGGTCCACCATGACCTAGAGTTAACATCACACACTAATATGAGGTATCTAGTCCAATGCAGGATAGATTTACTTGAGGCAATGCGGCTGCATGCCAAAAGACCAAATTCGTGGCAAAAATTTGAGAAACTGAGGCAGGGAGAAGAAGAACACCCTAGCAGCTTCCTTGACAGGGTAATTGAGGCAGCTCAAACAATATTAGGCCTCAGAGATGTGCATGCCCCAGAAACCATCGACCATATCAGGAGGCAGTTCGTGAAGGGTGCTTCACTGCCAGTCCAGAAGTACTTTAGGCAGAACTGTCCTCAGTGGGAATCATTGCCACTAGAAGACATCAGGCAGCATGCATCTTATATACATGATTCAAAACAAAAGGAAGACAGGACAGCCAGACAGTCTGATTCAGATAAGGACTCTGTAATAGCTGACCTCAAGAGACAACTAAAGCAGGCTAGGAAAGAGAAAGAAATTGAAGAAATTAAGAACTTCGCCCTCCAGGCCAGCAGGGTGCATAGTCAGTCCAGGCAACCCGCTAGTGTCTCCAAGCCCAAAATCTATTCTCCAAGGTGTTACCTGTGTGGGAAGGCAGGTCATGTAGTATGAACATGTAGATTTAAGCAACAAATAGGTTTTGGCAGGGCTAACAACTCCAGCCAGAGAGATAGGAATGGCAAAAGAACTTACTACAACTCAAGATGGTTCAACAATGCTAGAAAGGTTGAGGGCACCAAACATGATAGTCAATGCTGCAATCATGCATGCCAAAAGGATAGCCAGTCTCCATCCCTTGATCAAATGGAGAAATATTTGGCCCAGGGTGCGATACCGAAGTCCTTATGATCCGAAGCTTCTGAATCAAAAAGGACTAATGGCAATGACATAGATGTGTGTATAACTAATCTGGGTGTACTAGATGTTTCTCAAAGACTGGGCACAGGAGAGCATATGTCGCTAGCAAGCTGCACAGAATACAATGATATTTCTGTGGCAGAAGACCAAGAATAGGAGGACATAATGCAAATGCGCAAAGAGATTTATGGGACACTTGAGGATGACTATAAAAGGGGTCTGATTTCTCATTCTATCACTAAAGGCTTGGATGAGAAGCATAGAGACCATCCAAGAATCTGCAACAGCTTGCCTCCAGAAGCTTTGCAATCTTGGTTGGAGTCATCAGGATCTCAAGCTCCTTTCTTTATTCCAAGTTTAAAACAACAGGTTAGCTTGGATAAAGAACAAAGTGACAGAGATTTACAATGTATCCAGGCAGGAGCATCATTTGTAACCCTGGAGGAGTCAAATCCCAATGTCCAAACCCATTCTCTTGCTTTAGGCATGAAAACCCAAAATGAGGTTAGAGAGCAATCCAAACAGAATGTTGGCAGAGGCTTGACTTTGCTCCAGTGCAGCCCACTGAGTTGATGGCTGCTGGCAGCTGCTCAGAGAATTCTACATCTAGCTTTCTCAATCCCTTAGCTGATGAATTCAAGCCAGAAGCTTGGAGAAGGTAGAGTGGACAGCTATCATCTCCAGTGGCTAGTGTGCGCAATAATAACATCATTGAAGTCTGTTCAGTGGTTGGAGACACAAATCAACTGACTTCAGCCACACAGACTGGAGGGCTAGATAGTGAACAGCTTCTGAGTTGGGAGTTGTACCAGAGGTGTTGAAGGGAATAGAAACTGTCTGTCAAACATTCCCTGACACAACTAATGGAAAAACTCCTGATCTGGGGGTTTGTAGTTCACAAGATAACAGAGTGGATGGAGAAACAAGTCAAACCTCCATTTCTTCAGCCCTTAGAGCCAACCTGAAAGTTCCATGAGCTCTGCAGAGCTCAGCCTAGTAACCATGGTTACTCACTCTCCAGCTCTCAAGAAGAGAGAGTGCCTGCTCTCTAAGCCAACATTCTGTATTGAATCTCCTAGTCGAAACTTGCCTGTTTGTGCTGCTTTTAGCTCACAGGGACCATATAAGACTTGAAAAGGTGCTTGCACAAGACCATGCGCAGGACTGGATCAAAACCAAGTGCACAGATACAACTGAGGAATCTTTATTGCCCTTAGTCCCAGTAAAGTCCAGTAGCAACAGGGAACCCCTTGTTATCTTGGAAATTGGGGGGTTGTTATGATGCCCTCCTCAACACTGGGGTGACGGCTTCTGTTCTAGGTGAAGCTCCCAAAAGATGCAAATATCAGGGTAGCTTGAGAGTCAGAGGTGCTTCAGGGATAGCTCAACAAGTCCCAAAGCTGAAAGTCAAAATGGTGAAATTGGGCCCTCTAATTCTTGAACACACCTTTTTATTAATGCCATCATGTCCTTTGAAACTTGTGGGGTGAGATCTCTTATGTAAATTAGCTGCCATCATCCAATGCCAACCGGATGGGCAGATCTATCTTCACCTACCTAAGACATCTCTGAAACACCGTCCCATTTTGTTTTTAGACCCATGTAGTGAGGAACCGACTTACCAACAAAGTGACAGCATCTACCAGGTTCCTGATGATATACCTGATTATGTATGGGCTAAAAATTCTAATGAGGTGTGCAGTATTTTGTCTGCTGAGCCAGTGAGAATAGAAGTGAAGGAAGGTTTATCACCACGAATTCCTCAGTTTAAACTAAGCAAAGAGGAGATCGAGGGAGTGAAACCTATCACAGAGAGTTTATTGCAGCAGGTTATTTTAAGATATGGCTTCTCACAATACAACAGTTCTATCATGCCTATGAAGAAAGCCAAACGATCTTCTGATGAGAAGACTCAATGGTGTTTGGTACAAGACCTTAGAGCTGTGCAAAAAACCTATGCTTGGTCCCTAGTCCATCTCAAATCATAGCAGGTATAGCAAACAAAGCTGCTTGGTTTATCCTGCTAAACCTCTACTCCGCCTATTTCTCTGTTCCCCTGCACAGAGACAGCCAGCAGCTGTTCGCCTTTACATGGGAAGGCAAGTCCATCCTATGGAACCGTTTGCCCCAGAGTTTTTCAGATTTGGTCTCAGTCTTCTGCCAAGTCTTGCAGAGAGACCTTGAGTCAATCACTTTCCAAGACAGCAAAATGGTGCATTATGTTGATGACATCCTGCTAATGTCACCATCTGCTGAAATCTGTTATAGAGACAGCATGCACTTGATTAAAGAGCTAGGCAAGAGGGGCCATAAAATTTCCAAGCCTAAGCTTCAGTTCGCGAGACCAAAAGTGGTGTAAATAAGGGGGTAAACAGGCTGATGTTAGGGGAGCTGGTGTACCAGTGAGTCACTTGGGCCAGAGAGCCTACAACTACAGTAACTGATGAGTTGAGACAGCCAGGATGTGTATGCCTGAGCAGTGGTGCCCAGTCAGTCTCCCTGCTGTCTGTGGGCTCCTTTAAGGTGGAGAGTGAGGAGGCCCTCCCTGCTGGAGTAAAAACAGTAACCAACAGGAAGTGAAGGTCACACACTTCCTGAATAAAATGGATGCCTGGCCAGTACTTCCTTTGGAGACAAGTGGCTGGTATTCTCCCTCTCCTCAGCCCCTTACCCCTGGGAGATGCTATTAATAACTACAGAAGCTCAGAGTATCAGGCTAAGGGTTTATTTAAACACAAGAAGGAAACTGAGGGAAGAGGGTTAGGGTCTGGAGAAGCTGTTGCTAAGGGTGACTGGCCAGTGTTGGCAGAGGGCCTCAGAAGGTAAGATCAGGCTGAGGGAACCAGCCCCTCAGCCAGGGATAATTTCCACTGCCTGATGTTAATTGGTTCACCAGCTAGACAGATGAGGTTGACGATTTGGTTTAGGGGTGTCCCTGTGGCTAGGCTGACCTATCTAATTCCTGCCCACATTCTACAACCTAACCTCCCTTCCACCTCCCAGGGTTCCCAAGGGGAGTCAAGGGGTAGCTGGGTGTCTGGATGAGGTCAAGGAAAACAGAACCCCCAGGTTGGTTCTGCAGGGGTATTTATAGTCCCAGCTCCAACAGTCAGGTCTTGAGACTGGCACTAGCTGGGCCAAAGTTCCATTCTCCTAACTTCCAGGATTGCCTAGGGTAATTTCACAAATGCAAGAAATCTTGCATAAATCCTGCATTACAATTTGCTCAAAGAAGAGTGGTAAGGACTAGGCAATGGGGATTAAGTGACTCACCCAGGATCACACAGCTAGGAAGTGTCTGAGGCCAGATTTGAACCCTGTATTGCCCATCTTTGAGCCTGGCTTAAGGTTTATCTATTTTTGAAAACCATTTCCTAAATTGAATATTTTTGTTTGCTTCCAATTTTGTTAAGTCTCTGATTTTTGAGATTTCTGTTATGGTGTTTAAATGTTTGTTTTTACTTGCATGCCCAGTTCATTGATCAGCTCTTTTTCTCACTGAGAAAAGTATTTAGAGATACAAATTTTCCAGTAAGCACTGCTTTGGCTGCATCCCCCTAATTCTGGGATGTTGTCTCATTGTCATCATTATCTATCTATGTAAAGCTATTGAATATTTCTCTGATTTGACCCGTCATTTCTTTAAGATGAAGTAATTTAGTCTCTAATTCATTTCTAACTATCTCTTCGGCAGCCCTTTACTCAATATAATTTTTCTTTCATTTTGGCCCAGAAAAAAAAGCCATTTGGTATATCTGCTTTCCAGAAATTTTTGGTAATATTTTTATGCCCTACCATAGCGATTCTCAAAGGTTGGGCTTGGGAACCCTGGAGGTCCCCAAGATGTTTTTAGAGGGACTGCAGGTTCAAAACTCTCTTCACAAAAATTTCCTTTTTTGCTCTTTCTCGCAAGAGCGGATATCAGAGATTTCCAGACTACAAGACCAGCAAAACACGAAGGTTGACGTAACATGGCTTTGGCAGAGACCTGCAAGGACTTGTGTGGTTTGTGTGCCTCCAAGATTTTCTTTGCCATGAAGGCTTGGCTGCCAACACAAGTGGTACTAAAAGAGCCAGGGCTGGATCTCATAGTTTATTCTGGAACAACTCTATTGCCTTTTGCCCTGATTGTACAAAAGCAGACCTGGGTAAAACAACTGGTGCCTTAGGAGCAATCGATCTGCTATAAACCACAAATAGTCCTTGTGTTTTCCACGTGCATTCACAATTAAAAAACACAACAAGGGGCAGCTGGATAGCACAGTGGAGTGAGAGTCAGGCCTACAGATGGGAGGTCCTAGATTCAAACCCGGCCTCAGCCACTTCCCAGCTGTGTGACCCTGGGCAAGTCACTTGACCCCCATTGCCCACCCTTACCAATCTTCCACCTATGAGACAATACACCGAAGTACAAGGGTTTAAAAAAACCCAACAAAAACCAGCCTCAAACATTAGTTCTAAAAGTAACAATAAAATTAAGGATAAAAATGATTGACTAACAAAAACCTGTAAGGCTGTTCTTGATGAAGCCTCTAAAAATGGCTAATTTGATTAAATCTTGACCCTTGTTGTTTGGTCATTTCATTTATAATTGACTCTCCATGACCCCATTTGGAGTTGTCTTGGCAAAAATGCTAGAGTGGCCTGCCTTTTCCTTGTCCAGCCCATTTATACAGATAAGGAAACTAAGGCAAACCAGGGCAAAGTGACACAGCTAAGAAGTATCTGAGGTTGAATTTGAACTCAGGAAGATCTTCTTGACTCCATGCCCAGTGCTCTTGACCCATGAGTACATGTTTTAAAGAATCATTTGGGTAATGAAATGAGGAAATGCATTCAAAAGCACTTAGGCTGCCTCTGAGGTACCATGATTAGCTTGAGGAAAAGCACTTGTGTGAATGGTACAGTTGAGAGCTGTCTAGTCACTATTTTCATGGGATGTTATTTTTAGTTGGTAGAACAATTCCCAGCGTTCATGAGATGTCTCTAGCTCCCTGTGATGACCTGGACTGGAAAAATGACTTGTGATGATTTTTTTTCCTTGGATTTCCCCATCAGGACAATTTGGTCTGGCCATTTTCTAGGTCTGTGTCAAGGAACTGTCAGGTAGATAAAAGGTGACATAGTGGCTAGAGCACCAGGCCCAGTCAGGAGGACCCAACTTCAAATCTGCTTCAGATGCTTTATTAGCTGTGTGACCCTGGGCAAGTCACTTAACTCTGCCTCAGTTTCCTCATCTGTAAAACAAACAGGAGAAGGAAATGGCAAAGGACTAGTATCTTTGGCAAGAAAATTCTAAACGTGTTATGGGGAGTCAGGGACAATTGGAAACAAGTGAACAAAAGAGGACTTTTCAAAAAAAGAGCCATTTGGTGCTTCTTTCTTTTCCTGACTCCCTTTATCTATAAATGAATGGGTAGTTTTATAACGTCTATTATGTTAGCTTAGGTAACACAATGGCCAATTTATTTGTCTCCCCTTATTTGTTTTCCCTTTGGACTGGGGTTCAGATGTGTGTGCAAACCCTCTCGTTTGCTGAAATGGTGTTAGCCGCGTGGAAGACACTGGTGAGCCTTCCAGGAGAACCATGAGGATCGGAGCATGAGTGGACATTTTGGAATTATTTCTGTTGGCCTGCCGTCTTAGTAGGGGGAATCTTTTTCCATTGACTGCATAGATGGAACTGTCCGAGTCTTCAGGAGGCCTTGAGTTAGCTCTGGCTGTTGTTTTGCTGCATTCATTCCAAGGGAAGGAGCTCATTCCTTCTCCTCTAGCCAGCGCGTGCAGGTGGTGAGGAGGTGGGCGGGAGGGCCTTCTTCTTCCCCTCCCAAGACCGCAGGGCCCCAAGAAAGGGGCCTAGATCCTTGGCCTTTGCTTTCATTCTTTTATGTTCTAGGTACAGGGAGCCGAGTCTATGATCTGGGCCAGGAAAATAAACCAAGAGGCTCGGGGAGTCCCAGCATCCGGCTCAGATAGCGTCGCTAGCTCAGCATCGGCACTTAAGAAGCAAAAGTCTGGAAGTCCGATACAGAAGAGTCCGGCCGTTTTGAAATAATGGAGTGGTGCGGCTTTTGGAGCAGGACTTGTTGGGACTAGTGCTCTGCAGAAACTGAGCTAAGGATGATGGCCAAGCAGGGAAATGTGTAGATGTTTGCTCTCGCTGTCTCTGTGAAGTAAATATTCCTTTGTAAAACCCAATAAAATTGAATGATGAAGTGTAACTGAGGTGCTAGTCTCTGCCCCCTTAACATGCAAGGAATGCGAGTGGTGGAGACTTGAACTAATGGCAGAGAAAAAAGATCCCCACAAGGCTCTCTGAGGACCCTGAGGGGGAAGAAGTTCAGGTCTGCCCTGGAGAGTGGGGCTGGAGGCAACCACATTATACATTAATTCCAGGAAAAGTCATTTGTAGTTGGACCCATAGACTCCCCCAGCGCACCTGCAGAGCTTCTATGCCCTGCGAAAATCTGGAATGAAATTTCTTTTTCTCTCTCTTCTTGCTAGGTTTTGCCTGCCATGTTCAATGTGTCTGGTCTGCTGGGAGTTCATTTTATAAATGCTTTTGTTTCTATTCATTTTAGTTGAATCTTGTGAATTCTCCGAGTAAACCATCTTTTGCAATCATATGTTTCATCTTTGCCTGTGCTCATTTCCTCAATTTTTTTTATCTTTTAAAATCTATCTATCTATCTATCTATCTATCTATCTATCTATCTAATTTAGAATATTTTTCCATGGTTACATGATTCATATTCTTTCCCTCCCCTCTCCCGGAGCCAACAAGTAATTCCACTGGGTTTTACGTCCTCAATTTTGGTTTCTTGTTTCCAGTTTGCATTTTGGGATGTGCATCAAATAACAGTGGGGACACAGTCTATTTCTCCAGGGTTTCTCTAGTCTAGATATTGCTCCCTGGCAGTTGGTTTTAGGGTACTATTTACCATGATAAAGAAAGGCAATTTTCTTCCTAAAGTTGCCTACTGGTACAGTTTCTATTTTATTTTTTAACATGAAAAGAGTGTTGGGTTAGTTAAAAGCCTTTTTCCACATCTACTAATCAGATCTGTGAAAACCATTAATCTGGGATAAGTTGGATGCCACCTTGACTGACAGGGATGGCAGTTGAGAGATTCGGAATGTCCCCAGGTGCCATGAGCCAGGGGCAAAAGTTGGTTGGCCCCACCCTATAAATACCTCCTAAGAACTACAGTTGGGGGTCTCAGAACTGAGAGCTGGGACTTTGGATCAAGAACTGGACAGCGGGAGGTGAAGGGTGGTTGAAGGGTAGAAGAAAGGGTAGGCCTGAACCTGAACCTATTTCCTGTGCTTGACTGAGAGAGCTAGTGAGCCATCAAAATCATTGGTAGGAGAGCTGAAAGAATACTTAAACCATCGATCCATATTGACATCAATAGCCTTCCCTATTCTCTGGCTTGGCTGTGGCCAGGTCAGGTCAGGGATAGTGAGAGGGTGAAGACCTCAAGCTTCTACCAGCCTAGTAGCCTCCAGTCCTGATCATTGATTAGCTTAATAGCCAAACTATAGCAATAGGGTTTCCAGTCTCCAAACCTAGTACCTTGTTATCCTTTCCCCATCAATAGATAATACAGTGATTTAACAGAAAGTACCTTCCTGAGTGATTATTCTATCACAGCCCTTAGCAGGGGGAGGATTCAGTCAGATCTCAATCATTTCCAAAGCCAATCAATAGCCTATTAACAATCAATCCAACCTCAGGCTGGGCCTAGAGAGGTTAACCGTCTACCTAACCTCTCAAGGGGTCCCCACCTGGGCAACTGTTAGAAAGAGTCACTGACAGGTTTAACCAACCAAACCTGTCAGGGAGAAGAGGGATAGATTACAGCAACAGCTAGTGTGAGAGGAGTGGGTGCTCCTCCTCACCAACTGCAGTTGGCTTAGGCCTTGGGCTCTGATCCCTCCTTCATCCATACTATCCCTAAGATCATATACCAGTCATCCTGTAACATCTAGAAGGAAGATCTATAGGGAATAGTAATAGTAAGAGAGGAGATATAGAAAGAGAGAAACAAAGATCTGATCTCAGATCAGACATACAGATACACACATACATATCTCTATCATCCTCTCTATTCCTTTTTAACAGATCCCATGATCTTTAAGATCTCTTATGCTTTAGAGTTTTTCAATCCTGACCTCGAATTATCAAATTAACTTGACTAAAAAGATGTATTTACAGAAATAAAAGTGACTAATTTTTTAAATGTCCTTTTGGTGATGGTAATGAGTGGTGATGATAATGGAGTACCACTAAGGTGATGGATTATGAATATGGAGAGATGTTGGTCTATGATGATTGTAGGAATTAAAAATTAATGGTTTGACTAAAATATATGAAGATTATAAATAATAATTGTGTTTGCTGATTCAAAGTATTATTGCTCAAAGTTGAAATGACTTTAATAGCTTTTATTTACAAAAGAGGTAGAAAGAGTGAAAGTAGAGAAATGCAAATGAGTAGAGAAGACATTAGCCTATCTAACTAAATATTGTTCCAGTGCTCAACTCAGCCAGGACTTGTTGACCTTTGACCAGAATTAAACTCTCTCCAGAAGACAGGAAGGGAAAGCTCAATATCCACTCACCCAAGTTCCCTCCAAGAGGCAGGTCAAGACAATGACTCAAGGTAATTCCTAAGGCTGACTTTCTTCCTTGAGCCAACCTTCTTCTTAAAGCTCACTTCTCTCTTGAAGTCCAACTCCTTCTTGAAGCTCACTTCCTCCTCGACTTCCCTAGCCCCAGAAATTCAGGGCTTTTTACAGTGGGTTTTTAAGCTTCAATTCAAAAGTAGACAAAGGAGAGTTAATCCTGTCTTCACAATCTGGTAAGGTACTAAGTAGGGATACTTAAGTTATTGTTAACTAAAGTGGTAACTCAAAATAGACAAAGGGAATAAAGGATTCCCTTTTCACAAGTGTAAACTCAGAATAGTCAAAGAGAACAAAGAATTCCCTTTTACATTATTATCCATTAACATGTATGATTTTATAGTCATACTCCTAGAAGCCCTCTTGGGCTCACAGTCCCCCTCATACTCCCAAACATTTAACTAACACTGAGCCCTCTCGACCTCTCTTCTCCACCCCTACCTTCATGTATCAAACACTAAACATTAGTTATTGATTAACATTCAAATCTCAGTTTTTCTCTCAGTTTTGTGCTTAATTATTTGTCAATATTATATCATTTTTAAGTTTAAAAAACACAATTCCCCAAACCACTTTTTAATAGACATTTCTCTTTTCTATTTTAGTTATTTGTTCTGACTACCCAATGCAGTTGTGTTTGTTGCATGATACATTTTATTTTATTTTATTTTTTAAACCCTTAACTTTGGTCTTGGAGTCAATACTATGTATTGGCTCCAAGGCAGAAGAGTGGTAAGGGTAGGCAATGGGGGTTAAGTGACTTGCCCAGGGTCACACAGTTGGGAAGTGTCTGAGGCCAGATTTGAACGTAGGACCTCCTGTCTCTAGGCCTGGCTCTCAATCCACTAAGCTACCCAGTTGCCCCCTGCATGATACATTTTAGACCAGCTATTTAATTTGAATCTATCTATCTGACAGTCTATCTGTCTTTGTCTGCCTATCTGTCTGTCTAACTATCTGTCAGTCTGTCTGTCTGTCTGTCTGTCTGTCTGCCTATTTAGTCATCATTCATCTATATCAGTGGTTCCCAAACTTTTTTGGCCTACCGCCCCCTTTCCAGAAAAAATACTACTTAGTGCCCCTGGAAATTATGAAACTATTTGTTGAACTCAGAATAGAATGTAATACAAAAAAAGTGTGACCATCACCACTCCCCTGGATCGCTGCAGCACCCACCAGGGGGCGGTGGCACCCACTTTGGGAATCAATATCTATGTATTGATTCATCTATTTGTCTATCAATCCTCTCTTCATCTACTCTCTCTGATCCTGTCTCTGTGCCCATCTCTGTCATTTCTTTTTTCCCATCCCCCTGCCTAGTAATCTTCTATCTGTCTTTCTCCTTGCAGGAAATGCCTTTCTGGTGCTCTGCTTGTCAAAGAATAAGAAATGAATAAATTCCTGTTTAATTGAATTGAACCAAATAGCAAACAAACTCAAACCCAAAACACAAGTTCATGAAGGAAGCTCTTGGCATTTACTAACAAAGGAGAAACCCAAACCACCCAATACAACTGTTCAGACTTTTACCATCTTGGTTTTCTTCTTACCAATTCTGCCTGGTCTCAAGCTATTTTCCCAGTTTTCTTGGACTCCTACTGATGTCCATTTTTTATCCTCTCTTTGACTTATTTTCATCTTTAAAATGGAAGCACAAAATAAAGGGAACAGACGAGAACCGCAGAAATATACAGTGGTACCGATAACATTTCCATTGTTTTAAGTGTCAGCTGGCAGGCCTGGTTTCTGTTGCTGGCTCTCCCCTGGAAATCTCCTTGAGTTCTCATTCCAAGACCTTCAGATTATCAAGTCTCCTCTAGGCAAGCCCAGGGGCACTGAGAAGCTTCCCTTTTCCTCCCCAAATACCTTTCCCATGAGTCTCTCTATCCCCCCCCCCCCCTTTCCCCCTCTACTTGTCTTGAAACCAAGAGATTTAGGACCAAGTGACCAGGACACCTAATGGCTGTGACCCTGGACAGATCACTTAATCTCTCAGAGTTTAGGTAATGAAGTCCAAGTTTCGGAGAGAGTGCTGACCTGTAATAGCAGAGTGAGTTTCCTTACCTGGGAGTTCTCTATACCAGTGAAATCACAGGTCCAGTATCTGTACAGTGTACAGTGGTAGATGGGAAAGTGTTTAACAGAAGCCCTCTGGGGGAAAAAATCCATCCATGAGACACACTTTTAAGTTTAATTTGCATTATTACTATTTTCTATATTACTTTATTAAGTCTAGATCAGTGGTTCCCAAACTTTTTTGGCCTCCCGCCCCCTTTCCAGAAAAAAATATTCCTTAGCCCCCTGGAAATTAATTTTTTAAAAGTTTTAATAGCAATTAATAGGAATGATAAATGCACCTGTGGCCATCACTGCCCTTCTGGATCACTGCACCCACCAGGGGTGATGGCGCCCACCTTGGGAATCACTGGTCTAGACAATCAACAAAATAATAAACCAAGCCCTGATTTGTAGCATTTGCCCATTTCTAAGATGTCAAATCTAATTATTCATTTAAAATTTCTTAAATTTTGTTAAATTTAACTTTATTTATTTTAAAGCTTAGCAATAAAATTATTTAACAGTTCATACTGACTCCTACATTCCCCCTATTACAGAGAAGTGGTTCTCAGCATTCCATTAAGTCAGTAGTTATTTCTCAAGGTTCACAGCTTTTTCAGACAACCTTTTAACAACAACCTAAGGGAGTGGGAGTTTTTGCTTGGGGAAAGAGAGAAGTGTGAGAAAGGAATTTACCTTGATTTTTAAAAATTTAATCAATCGGGGTCCTGGAGGTCCTTTGCCATTGACATGTGCAGGGATACACACGCCCCACAGTGAAAAGAAGTTGAAACCAAGAAGACAGGAAATTGATCCCACAGGCACTACCCCCTTGTTGTAAAGGGTAAACTTATGGTTGGACTGAATATATAAGAGTGTGGTCGCTGAAATTAATTACTCAAGTCAGAATGACTTTTATGGTAGTTTATTTACAAATAGAAAGAGTGAAAGTAAGGAAAATGAGAGAGAGAGATAATTACTCCAGCCTGGTCTGAACCAAGCAGGGATTCGGAGGCCCCAGCAAAGAGGGAGCCCAGAGGTAAATTAAACCAGGATTCTAACCACGAGGCCTTCCCCAAGACGAGGGGCCTCTCCAGAGGCTAGTCCTTCCAGAAAAAAACAAAACAAAACAAATTAAGAAAGGGAGTCAGCCTTTCCACTCACCCACGTGGCAGTCCAAAGGGAAGCAGTCTGAGGTCTCAAGCCTGAGCTCCTCCAACATCAAGTTCAAAGGGGAAAAAACTGGTCATAGGAAGTTACCACCATTTTAAAGACAGTTCTTTGTGTCAATTCCTGTGCCTTCCTTCCACTTTTATGTGGACCAATGGCAGCTTCAATTTTGCTTTGGACTGCCCAGAGGGCAGTCAGTTGTTTTTGATTTGTCACTTGCTAGCATACATGGGACATAGGCCTCCCACCCCCAATTTAAGTATTAAGTGGAGGTGTATACATTCCTGATGGTTAAAATCTAAAGAATAAATAGGGGAAAGTTAATCCCATCTTCACCCTGGGTGGTGCCAGGCAAATTAAAGAACTATGATTGGTTCCTGAGATGTGATGTGGGAGAGCTAATGGGTGGAGAAAACTGCTTATAAAGGCATGACCAAGGGTCTGGAGCATATTCGGATTGACATTATAATTTGAATTTACATTTGGATTCACATTCGGATTCTGACCCTGACTCTTGCTGGTGACTCTTGCTGAAGGGACTCTTGAGGACTTCTGGCTAGAGATTGGAACCATGTTGGTGGTGAGCTGGATTCCATCAGAACAGCATATAAGGGGGGAGGCTAGGCAACTCTACCTCTTTCCTACATTTCCCTCTCGTTACTATCTCTGATGTAATAAAGCGACTAATGCTACTAACAGCCTCATAATTGAATTTTAATTATTTCAGAAGGAAGAGATAGGAAAGGAGGAGTTGGGCAAATGATTTCTCTCCCAGAGGCCTCAGCCTCTTCTTCTCTAAAACAGAAGAGTCTTTAGATTATCTCTAAAAGTCTTTTCGGCTCTAAATCCTCTGATCTTGCCATTTTGGAGCAAGCTGGTCAAGCCTTTGGAGGCAGCCTGATAGCCCTAAATTTGAGGAGTGTAAAGACAGAGAGGGGAGCACAAGGGTAACAGGTATAAAGCAGAGGTGAGAGGAGGGTCAGGATGCCCTTAAAGACACATGCCACCTATATGGTGACTTTTTCTAGAGGTGGTCCATGTTCTATAAGAACTATGACAATTGTGTTTTCTCAAAATTTTAAATTGTTAAAATTTCCTTATCAATCAGCTGGCATTTAAGAATATATTTCTATTAATTTCATTAAATATAGCCCAACTGCATGTAAAAAATTTTAAACAATAATTTTATAAAATGAAGAATAGAGCTTCTAAAAGTCTGCACTCAAAGTTCAGTAGTTCTCTCTCTGGAGAGGAATATCATTCTCTATCAAGGCCTCTTTGTAATGGTCTTGGATCATTGTATTGATCAGAGGAGCTAAATCTTTCACAGCTGATCAACCTTATGCTATTGCTGTTCCTGGGTATATGATGTCCTGGTTCTGCTCACTTCACTTTTTCTCAGTTGGTATGAACCTTCCCAGGTTTTTCTGAAACTATTGCCCTTGTTATTCCTTAAAGTACAGCAGTACTCCATCACCATCAAAGGCCACAACTTGTTCAGCCATTCCCCAAAGGATGGACGTCCCCTCAATTTCCAATTCTTTGCCATCACAAAAAGAGCAGCTCTCAAGATTTGTGTACAAATAGGTCCTCCTCTCCTCTCCCTTTTGAAAATCTCTTTGGGGTCCAGACCCAGTAGTGGTATTTCTGGGTCAAAGAATATGCCCATTTTATAATCCTTTCAACATAGTTCTAAACTGCTTTCCAGAGTGGTTGGACCAGTTCACAACTCCACCAACCAGGGATTAGTGTTCCACATCTCCTCCCAACTGACATTTATTGTGTTCTACCCATTTGTCAACTGTTGAGGAGGAAATGGCAAACATATTTCCTGCCCTCATGGAGTATCTGGGTGAATGGGGGAGACAGTAGTGGAAAGCAAGCTTGGAGGGGGAGGCCTTAGCAGGCAAGAGGCCCAGGAGAGCCCCGCCCAAGGTGGCCTCTGAGCTGGAAAGAGGCTGGGAAAGCTGAGAGACAGAGGGCACCTTGGGCGCAGCTGGGGCAGTGGAAGGGGTGCAGGTAGGAGTTGGAATAACCGGGCAAGGCTCAGCGAATGAGCAATATGGCGGAGCTACAGCGCCTCCGGGAGGAGGAAGGCATCAGGGATGGCCAGGGAGAAAGGGGCCAGGCTGTGGAGAGCTTGAAGCCTCCAACAGAGGAGCTGATATGTGAGCGAGCCGCCGAAGTCTGCTGGGATGGAGTGTATCTTTTCAAAATGGAAATGACCGAAAAGCTGTCACAGGATTTTGTGACTATTAAAACAGTGGAAAACAGAAGATGATTTTAAAGGTATTTATGCAGTGCCATGTGTCTGCCCGCCGGGCACTGGGCTGAGGGAGGTGTGGTGTGGGGGGGGGAGTGCCAGTGGGGGGCGCCTGAGGTGGGCTGGCCCGGTGGGAAGGCCCCCACGGTCCAGGGGCAGGTGGTGGTGTCGGCCTGAGCTCTCCAGATGCTCTCCTGACTCGGAGCTGCTTCTCTTGGGTGCCTTCTGCGTGCTGCCACCCACGTGAACGAGACAGAAGGCAATGCCAGTGGGCTAACTAGGTCACTGGTGTTTATGTTTCCTCAGTGGGCAGAGTCCAGATCCTGGGGGAGGAGGGAGTGGTTTGGGCCAGCCTGGCCAGGGCGGGCAGCTGCCGGGAAGGGCTCAGGAAATCCAATAGCCCCTTCCTGGGTGATGACCAAGCTCTGGTGTTGCCTTACCTCCGGCTCTAGTTACGCCAGGGACCCTCTTGGCGACGGGCAGGAATGTCGCCGGGAAGAGGCCCCATTAGACGAGCCATCTGGAGAAGGGATCAGAGAGAGCTGACCCCTGTGGGTATCCCAGCGTCTGGACAGGGCAGTGCCAAGGCAGCCCGTCCCCCTTCTGCCACAAAAGCCCCGACGACAAGCATGGGGCCAAAAAGTCCCTGGATGTGGATCCAGGAATTCTGGATTAGAATCCCAATTGGGTCAGTGGCTTCCCGGACAGCATGGTGTAGGCCCGGGAAAGGTGCCGGCCTTCCAGTCGTCCATCAGCCTGTGCTAAGGGCTTTACGATTCTCTCTCTTGACAGGAGGGACCTGCTCGTATTGTCCCCATTCAGCAGACTAGGAAACAGGCAGAGACGTGCTCCCATCGGAACTCTGCTCTCATCACTTAGTTGTGAATGAGGAAGAGAAGGCTTTCCATGTCCCCTCAGTGGCTTACAAGCTGTGTGGCCCTGGGCAAGTCACCGAAGGTGTCCCAGCCATGGGGGTAGACTCCTAGGGTCCCCCTCACCCACCAGCCAACTTGAGCAGCCTCGCCTCCCAGCTCTGCAGCCCCCCAGCTCTGCAGCCCCCCAGCTCTGCAGCCC
>NC_058135.1:1052129-1064026 GCF_016433145.1 Gracilinanus agilis | reverse complement strand
CCAGCTCTGCAGCCCCCCAGCTCTGCAGCCCCCCAGCTCTGCAGCCCGTGGCTTCAGGCTGGTGGCTCAGGGACACCGAGTTCAAACATCACCTCAGACAATGAGTAGCTGGGGGGCGCCCGGTCAGTGGCTGGCCACCTCCAGGCTCCTTGCCAAGAAAGCCCCACATGGGGTCCCAGAGGCTGGCCCTTGAGAAAGAATCTGGGACCTGCTCCAGCAGGGGGGCTCGGGTCTGGCTTGAGGATGGGGTCTTCAACCCTCTTTGTGCTGGAGGAGCCGGCCAGCCCTGCACATGGGATCATGGAGTTCTGGGTTCAAGTCTTGTCTCTGACTCTTGCCTTTGGGCAAGTCTCCCTCCCTCAGTCCGTGTGGTCCTTGGAAACAGGGAGGGTCTGAACTAGATTCTGGAGAGGTTCTAGAGTTCTTCCATCCTAGGCTGATTGGAGCAGGCCAGTGGTGGAAAGACGGGACGAGCTTGCTGCATCAGCCCGGGGACAGAAACAGGAGAAGCATGGCGCCCGGCCCCTTCCCCGAGGATGCTGGAGGGGCTGCGACACCCACCCTCCCCGTCAGGCTCCTTGTGGGCAGGGCCAAGGCTTCTCTGGCGCAGGGAGGGGGTAAGGCGGCTCTCTTTAGCTTTGGGAGGCGGCCTCGGGCACCCACCCTGTCTGCCTCTCTTTAAGGAAAATCGCATCTGTGGCCGGTGGGTGGGCCGGAAGGATGCCGAAATAGTCTCTAGCCAATCGCCGGCCTTCTCCAGGAGGAGTCAGGATGGAGAGGAGGAAACACTGTGGGCCAGTGGCTTCGTGTCTGCCGCCTTAAACAAATAAACGGGGTGCGAAACTCTTCGCCTGCCCTAAAAACGGGGAAGAGCAGCAACCGTGGATCTGACAGGAAGGGAGAGGGCAGAGATGGAGGGGGAGCGGGGAGCCCATCGTTAAACGCTCAGGAGCTGCAAAACGCCAAAGCCAGGCTCCTGCCTTAGCAGATGGACAAAATGGGAATAAAGTGGATTAAATACCGGACTGGTAGGCGGTGAGGGCGGCTCCCCTCCGCGCCCCCCAGGAGCCTCCATTACCTGCGGGCTCCAAGCTGATCCCCAAGTTGTTAAGTCGCTTATTCATGCACTCGGGCCTGACCTACATAGGCCTGCCTAATCACAGGGCCATCTGGGCCCCTTCATTAAGGGCAGAGCTGAGGAGATTTTCCTCCGGGCCCTTCCGAAGGCCCAGGAGAGAGGCCCATCCGGGGCGCGGGACTGAGCCCCCCCAAACTTGCTGCTGGCCCCCAGCGGGGATTCCTTGGAATCCTGGAACCCCGGCTTTAGAGGGTGCTCAGGCCCTCCTGCCTGTCGGGAGGGGGCAGCCGGAAGAACTTCCGAGGAAGCGCCCCTCTTTGCGGCTGGGGGGAATTTCCATAAAAGAAATTGGAATCATGGGTCCGGCCCGAATAATAACAACAACAACAACAACAACAACAACAATAATAATAATGATGATGATGATAAGCAGCTGGAGACTGCGGAACATCCCAGGGAGATGATCCGAGGGAGGAGGGGATGGGCCCAGGAAGGAAAGGCGGGGGAGAGGGCTTCAGGGCCAAGACGACTCCTCCAGCCAGCCGGGACTCGTTCTTTTAGGGGAGGGGGGGCACCGCCCTGTGTGACAAACTAAACCCGAGGCAGTTCCGCCAGGCCGCAGGGCACCCCGCCCCTCCCCAAGACCCCCACCTCCGCGGAGGGCCGCCGAGTGCCGTTTTTGGCACTCTTCCCGGTGGAGGCTTTAACAAGTCTCCAGTTGAGCTGCAGAAGGAGCCCGCAAAGCGCTCCAGGATCTGCCCGGAATATCCCCAGAGGGGCCGGGAAGAGCGGGTCGCTCCGAGCTGCCGGGACAAAAGGCAAACAGCCTGCCTGTGGCGGGCCAACGAGGAAACAAGGCAGCGATTCGTGGGAGGCTCCCAGCGGGTCCTCCTACCCTTCGGGGAGGCAGGCCTGACGGAGAGGCGCCCAGGCCCCACCTCTGGAATCGGCCCATTCTCCGCCCACGGCCAGGGCCCAACCCAGGCCAGACCCTTTCCTTGCGCAACTTCGGGCCTTTCGGAGGCCCTCGGGCTCTTGGTCTCAGGCCCCAGCTAGGCTGGGAGGCGGGAATGCGGAGGAGGCAGCATTCCCCCGGATCTTCCGAAGGCCTGGGGAGGGATGAAGAAATGCAATTTGGGGGAGGTAGAGGGCGAGCCGGCATTCACTCCTCTCACTCCCTGCTTTATCCATGTGGTTGTGCAGTTTTGGGCCACAGTGCCAAATAAATAAAAGAAATCCTTGCCTTCCGCCTTAGAATCAGTGCTGAGTATTGGTTCCAGAGCTGAAGAGCCAGAAGGGCCAGGGAATGGGGCTCAAGTGACTTGCCCAGGGTCACCCAGCTAGGAAGTGTCTGAGGCCACATTTGAACCCAGGACCTCCCAGGTCTGGCTCTCAATCCACTGAGCCACCCAGCTCCTTCTACCACCCAAGTTCAAACCTTCACGATCTAGCCTATTCCAGAGGCCTCCTAACTGGCCTTCCTGTCTCCAGTCTCTCCTGTCTCATATTTACCCTTGGCACAGCTGCCCAAGAGGTTTTCTGAAAACCCAGCTGGACCAGGCCTCTTCCCTTCCTCCCAGCCTACTCCCCTTCGGCACCTTCTAGCTCTGGCCAACTAATTTGTCCTGACTGGCGAGGAACACCACTGATGTGATAGAAATGAGTTTTGCACGACCACACGGGTATTACCTGGAGCAAATGGCTTACCATCTTGGGGAGGGGCAAGGGAGGGAGGAAGGAAAAGAATTTAGACCTCAACCTTCTGGAAAACCGATATTAAACTTTGTCAATAGGGCTGAAGACCCAGGAGTCCCAAGCCACCCAGAACGGAGCAGGGATGCTGGTGTCCTTCCCAAGAGCTCTGCAGAGCAATATGCCCCCCAGGGGCAAGCACCTTCTCTGGGGTTCCCGCCCGGACCCCGGCACAGCCCCGCAACTTGGGCAGGTCTCCTGCCACGTGGGGGGCCAAGGTCAGAACCATGCTACGGCTAAAGGTGGGTGTACCTGGCCCACATCTCCCCACTCCCTGTGAAGCCCAGCCCAGTCACGGCAAGCCTCCCTCTACCTGGCATCCCTGAGAAGGGGGCGCTCATTTCCAGGCGGCCAGGCGTCTTCTGCCCCTGTTCTCCCACCCCAGGTCTCCCCCTGCTGCTCTTGGCCCAGTTTCTGAATTCCATTCCATCCCCTCCCCACTGGCTGGCTATCTGTCCCGAGGGATGGCCACATTTCCGCACCCTCTCCACACGCTCTTCTCGTGCAACCTCATGGCCAGAAGGCCTCTCGGCTCTTGGTGTGAGGCCTGATGATGAAGATGAGGCCAGGAATGGGGAGGCTGGGCCCGCCCTCGGACCTGGAAATGCCATTCCTGGGATCCCCCAGAGGTCCCTGAAAGGCCAATTCTCTCCTCTGATTCCCGACAGGCCCATTGCCCTGAGGAGCCGGCAGTAACCTGGCCAGGATGTGTCCACGGCAGACTTGAGCCTGTGACTTGTTGGCTCCAAGACTATCTGTCCACCATGTCATTCTCTTTAAAATTGCCTCTCCTTTTTACATTTCAGTAGCCTAAGGGGTGGCTAGTGGCACTGGGGCAGTTAGGGAGTCAGGAAGACCTGAGTTCAAATCCAGCCCGGGACACTTCCTAGCTGTGTGACCCTGGGCAAGTCACTTCACCCTGTGGGCCTCAGTTTCCTCATCTGTCAAATGAGCTGGAGAGGGAGATGGCCAACCACTCTGGTATCTTTGCCAAGAACACCCCCCCCCTCCAAAGAAGGGGTCGCGATGAGTAGGACATACCTGAATATGGCTGAACAACAGCAGGGCTGGATGTGGCGCCCCCCACCCCCAGCAGTGTAAGCATTGTTACTTCAGTCACACAAGAAATATCCCTCACTTCTTAAAATCAAGTTCTGTTTTTTCAGTTGTCCAGGATTTATTTGGATGTTGTCTCTCCCCAGGTGCCGCTCCCATCCACAGGGTTAAATGGGGCGGGGGCAGAGAAAAACCCTGCTGACAAATGGGCGCAGGCCCCCTCCGCATTCCCCATCGGTGCTATCTGGAAATGTAGCCCCCCTTCTCCATGTTCAGTTTGCCACTTCTCTGCCAGGTCATTGCACCACTGGTCTGCTGCCATCATGGCGGAGCATGGCAGTAAGGCTTTGAAAGGGGACTTTGGTTTTTTTAACAGTATCTTATAAATTCCTCTTCCTGTTCTGCTCCTGTCTCTGAGCCTCCCGTCACCCAGGTCTTCTTAGGTTTCTCCCCATCTAAGGTGTCCCCCACATTCATTTCCTGTCACGTGTTCAGCCATTCCCCAGCGAGGGCATCACTTCGTGACCAGTTCTTTGCCATTACAAAAAGCAGCACTCTGGATATCCTTCCTTCCTTCCTTCCTTCCTTCCTCCCTCCCTCCCTCCCTCCCTCCCTCCCTCTCTCTCTCTCTCTCTCTCTCTCTCTCTCTCTTTCTTTCTTTCTTTCTTTCTTTCTTTCTTTCTTTCTTTCTTTCTTTCTGTCTTCCATCTATCTGACATCTAGGATAATTCTAGGTATTGCTAAGTCAAGGGGCATGCAAGCTGTAGCAGCTTTGGGGCCATAGGTCCCTGTTATTTTCCAGACTGGAGGGACCAGCTCCCAGCTCTATCACTAGTCCACCAAAGTGCCTGTTTTCCGGTGGCCTCTCCAACGTCTGCCATTTTATTTTTCACCCTCTTTGTCAAATTGATGGGTGTGAGCTGGAACCTCAGAGTTGCTTCAATTTGTATTTCTTTCATGGCTAGTACCTTAGAGCACTTTTCTCTCTTCCTTTGAGGATTGTCTTGAGCACTTTGATCTTTATTATTATTATTATCATTAAAAATCCCTTATTTTCTGTCTTAGAATTGATATTAAGTATCAGCTCCAAGGCAGAAGAGCAGTAAGGGCTAGGCAATTGGGGTTAAATGACTTGCCCAGGGTTACACAGCTAGGAAGTGGTTGAGGTCAAATTTGAACCTAGGACCTCCTAATTCCAGGCCTGGCACACTATCCACTGTACTACCTAGCTGCCCCTTTGATCATTTATTATTTAGAGCATGGTTCTTATTCTCATAAATTTAAATCAATTCTTTATATATCTTAAAAACTAGACTTTTATTAGAGAAATTTAATGCAAAGATTTTTCCCCCAGTTAATTGTCTCTCTTCTAAACTTAGCTCCATTGGGTTTATTTGCTCAAACCCTTTTTTAATTTATGTAATTAAAACTGCCTATTTTATTCTTTGTAATCTTCTCTCTTCTTTGTTTGGCCATTGAATCTCTCTCTTTTAAGAGATTTGCCAGGTAACTTCTTCCTCCTTCTTCTCATTTGTTTCTGATATGACACTTTATAGCTAAGTCATGTAGCTGTTTGGAGCTTATTTTGTATTGTTCTAACCCTGATTTCTGCCAGATTGCTGACTAGTTTTCCCAGCAGTTCTTATAAGTTTTTTATGAGCCTTTGGTGTAATGAATGTTAGATTCCTAGGTCCATTTGCATTGTCATGGTGTGGAGCTAATCTGTTCCATTGATAAACCTCTCTATTTTTTAGAGAGTACCAGATTGCTTCAGTGACTACTGCTTCACAGACTTGTTTGAAATTTATTACTGCTATGGTTCTTTCTTCCCACTATTTTTTCATCATTTCTCTCAAGATTTTTGATCCTTTATTTCTTCAGATGAATTCCATGATCATTTTTTCTAGTTTTAAAAAGTAATCTTTAGGTAGTCTGGTTGGTATGTGTTATGATAATCCTGATGGTATGAGGATCTGGAGGCACTGAATAAGTATATTAATTTAGTTCACATTGTCATTTTTAATCTTTGCCTCAGCTTACTTGGCAGCAATCACTATGTCTCTAAATATTTAGTTCTGTCTTTATTTCTCTTAATAGGGTTTGTAGTTGTATCCATATAGTTGTTTCTTAGTCATGTGACAAATGGAATCTGAAATGACTGAAGAATCAAAGGTTTGAGCTTTCAAGCCTATTGATTACTTAAGCAGTGTGTGCCAATTGCATAACAAATCGGGACCAGGACTTCTCAGGCTGGCACTGGACCCCAAATACATGGGAAGACAGATTTTCATACAGTAAAGGAAAACAATTAATATAAACCAGGATACAAGATTAGGTAATCTGGTTTCAAATTGGAGGAGAGATTAGGGACTTCCAAGTTGGGAGGGAGATGAGTGAGTTTCGAGAGTTTCAGGTGGGAGAGGGAGCAGGTACAAATTCTCTGACATCAGAAAAAGAGGTGTGCCCCCCTCCCCTCCAAGGGTCTTTTTCAATCAAAGGCACATAGGAACAGTAATTGATTGACTAGCATGGGGCCAGTTTTCAGATAAGACATATGGGTTTCTTGAGATGTAGAATTGTGAGAAAACTCCCAGAAATTGGACTAGATCCATAATTGAATAGAAAGAGAACTGGGCTAGAACTGGAACTGAGTCACAAGATGGTAGCAGCATAGTTCACTCAGTTCCCACAATTCCTTCAGTAGGTAGACTCAGAAGGTTTTTAAAAGTATATTCTATAATAATTTAAAATGAGCTTTCTCCCTCTATCTCTTCCTGCTGGATTTTGCTTCTGACTTTACGGAACTGCTGATGATGTAGGCAGATTTAGTTTATGTCTTACAACTTTGCTGAAGTTATTGTTTTTAGTTAATTTTAGTCGACTCTCCTGCGCTCTTTAAGCATACTATCATAGTTTTTGCAAAAAGTGATCATTTTGTTTCTTCTTTGCCTGGGCTTATTTCCTCAGTTTCTTTTTCTTGCCTTGTTATTCTCATTAGCATTTAGTAAGTACTAGGCAGGTTCAGATTAGCTAGAAGACAAAGAAGAGTTCACCGTGAGACAAACACAGAAGGTAGGTGAAAAGTTAGTTCCCCTTTAGTGTTAAGGCTTTCCTTGTTAATCCTTATATTCATATCGTTAAATATAAATAAATAGCTTTTAATATAAATATTTAGTCTCCATGAAACTTACATACTGGCCTGGTGAAGGGAAGCCATCCCTGGCTTTTCTTTTGAGGGGAGAGCTGAAAGATACTTTTGTGAACATCAACAAAGTATTTCTCCACATCCTCCTCCTCTACAACATCAGTAATAACCTCAATATTTCACTATCCACTGAGCCACTTAGTTGCCCCATAAATAGGTGTTAAATAACTTGTCCAAGGTCACATAGTTGGTAAGTATCTGAGGCTGAATTTGAACTCAGGTCTTTTGGGACTTCATATCCAGCCACCTAGACCTCATTTTACAGTAGAGAAAACAAGCCCAGTGTGATAAGTACTTTACTCAGGATCACACAGGATCTGATGCTCCTACCTGCAGACAACATCATGTATGTATGTACAAATCTATGTGGGATAGGTAGTGAAAACAGACTGTGAATTAGGAGTAGAATTAAACAGAAGAAAAGAAAATGGGTTGCATCGTCTTCAGGAGATTGCAAAATTCTTTGAACGACCCCATGTAGAGAACCAGCTCTATATTTCTGGGAGTTCTGAGTGGCATTTAGTGGCATCAGATGGAATGAGAACAAGTCAGACTAAATGCTTAGCTCATAACTGCTCCAACTTGCCATGGAGTCTTGAGTTTAATATATACTGGTTTCACACAAAGAGCACAGAGAAAGAATCACAACTGTGAAGGGGTTACAAATTATACAAAAACCCATTAAAGTCTAAAAAGTAGAGAGATAGGTTCAAGGTCAAAGGCCAAATTCCAACCACCAATTAGTAGGAGGTTAATTCTGGGAGCAGAAATATATTTCATAGAGATCCTAAACAAATTGAGTCCTGTACTCTTGATTTACAGGATTGCACCTGGTCAGATAAAGTCTTGTCTAGCTTTATCTGTTTCCGGCCTTGATTGTCTAAGTAATATATTTTTTAGAGTTCAGGCTTCTTAATTATTAAGGAGAGAAATTGTTAACTCCGTACCTTCTAGTTTGCTAGGAACTTAAAGCTTTTCAATAAGTCTATAATGTTTTTCCAATAAGAAAAGGTATGGATCATAAAAGGGGTCTAAAGAGGGGTCTCAGTTTTTTATCTATTCTCTTATTGGCTTCCCACAACCCCAACCTCCTTTTTTCCCCAGAGCAAAAGTATTGTACTGGCTGAGATGCTGTAAGAACGATGGGTTCAAAATATTGTCCTTATAAACCTGGGACTCCCTCTCCCTACACAAGGTCCATGCAGAGAGAAGGCAGTGTAGTTGTTTTTATGGCATTCTCTGATCCATGAGGATTTCATTGCAATATTTCATCTCATCCTAAGCCTGGCTGAATCAGGAGAGAGCCCATCACAACCCCCATCTGTGCCTTCCCATTCTGGGAGACCCTTTTCCATGCCTTGCCAGGAGTTCCCCATAGGTATCCATTTGCCATGCTGGAGATGAAATCCTCATGGATCAGAGAATGCCATAAAAATAACTTCCATTAAAGGATTAAAAAAGACCTAATCACTAAAAGCAAACGCTGCTGCTCCCTGTCTGCCTCTGCGTTTGCCAGAGCAACAACAACACGTTGGAAAGATGTCTCCCAGGACAGGGGGCATGCTGCCAAGGCTTCGGAATGCTGCCAACTCCCCATTGGCTGGGCTTTTTATACCCCCTAGTCCTCCAGACAAACCAAATCCTAAGGATTCCTTGTCCTATTAAAGAGAAAGCATTCTAGTCTAGATCAAATAAAGGTCATTTCCATCGCTGGAGGAAAACAGCTGAAATCCATGAGCTCATAGATCCATTTGAATATTAAGAGCTTTTATCCTATTAAAGAAAGAGTATTTCATTCCAATGCTTTTAGCATTTTCAGCATAAGTTAAATGCTGAATTTATCAAAGGCATTTCCTATTTATATAATTGTGGTCTGGGCTTTTAAAAATATGATTAATAATGCTGTAGCTTTTCCAGTGTTGAGTCATCCTTGCATTCCTGACATGAATCCAACTTTCATAAATGAATAGCTTTTGGGATGTACAGGCTCTTTGGCAATATTTTGTTTAGCGTTTTGCATGAATATTTATCACTTACATTGTTTTCTAGCTCTCTTTTTCTGCCTTATCCCTTCATAGTTTGGGCATCGGAAACATATTTGTGGGATTATTTCTTCTACCAAATAATAACCCAATTTGTCCTTTAATTGACAACCTTTGGGAGTTACTGTGCCTGAAACTGAAAGATCACTTTGCTGATCTTCTCACCTTGGTAGGTGGAACTTGCCAACACTTGTGTTCCTGTGCAATAGACTTTCAGAACTTCAGATGACCTGAGGCACTACAGATGGACTTCGGTGGAGGTGTACACAAAGAACTTTTCAATAAATATATTGTGATTGCTTGCTTCATGCAAAAAGAGAAAAAGAATATTAAACGTCACCATTTTGAGTTTGAGAAATCAGAAGGATGCTTTAAAAATATTTTAAGGGAAAAATGTATGAAAACCTCATGCTTTTGTAGGCGTTGACTGGTTTTAAGCCTTAAAGCCTTAAAATAGAATAATACCATTAAATTTTTGACTGGAAGAAGAAACAATTTTACTTGACATTCTTTGGCCCAATTCAGGGAAGGTCATTTTCTTAGAGAGATGAAATAGTTCCAATTAAGAAAGAGAAGATTTTATAAGGTAAAAAAAAATGGGACCTTATGAAAAAGTCTAAAGGAGGCATATCTAGAGAAGGAATAAAAGCCATGATGTACTTTCTACTCATATCTTCTCAGGGACTATAGAAAAGAGAGCAAATTTTGGATATCACCTTTTTTTTATGAGAGAGGAAATTCCTAGAGGAAAGGATGGATAGCTGGATGGATGCACTCTCCTTTTCCACAGTGTAGAATCTGATCATGAAATGTGTTTTGCCTGTAATTATGCCCTCCTCATTCCCATGCTGCTTCTTTAACCCCATTTCTCCTCTATTTCTCCTCATCTGTTTCCTGGTATTTATATATATATATATATATATATAATGACTCACACCTTCCATCTTAGAATCAATATTGGTTCCAAGGCAGAAGAAATGTAAGGACCTTCCATCTCTAGGTCTGGCTTTTGAAGCTACTGAGCCACCTAGCTGCCCTCAGAATTTAATGTATTTTTATACCAAATTCTATGTGTATGTTTAATCCAAATGAGAATAAAGTTTATAAGATGATGCCTGCTCCCTCCTACCCCATTCTTCCACATTTGCACACTCTTTAGTTCTCCTTTCTTCCTCTTTCTCCCCCCCTAATGTTTTTCGTTCTCTCTTGAAAACAACAAAACAGAATGAAACCACAACCAGGCACTATGTTCATTTTTCTTTACTCCCTTTATGACTCCTAAAACAGTAGTGCTTTGAAGGGACAGCCTTTCACCTTCCCCAGTGGATTGCCATTTAACCCCTTCTAATTGCCCAGGTGTGATCCTAGGTTTCTTTTGACTCCTATGATTACATTTCAAAGTTTCTTCTCCACTTTGATCTTCTCATTATGAATGCTTTAAAGTCCTCTATAGTCTTGTTCAATCATGTCCAACTCTTTATGACCCCTTTTGGGGTTTTCTTGGCAAAGATACTGCAGTGGTTTGTCATCTCCTTCTCCAGCTCATTTCACCGATAAAGAAATGGAGGCAGACAGGGTTAAGCCACTTGCCCAGGGATACCTACCTGGTAAATGTCTGAGTCTGAATTTGAACTCAGGTCTTTCTGACTCCAAGGCTAAGCAGTCTATCCTCTGAGCCACCCAGCTGCCTTCTCTATTCTCTGAGAGGTATATTATTTCCCCATGTCATATCAGTTATACGCAGTTTTGCAGGGGAAAGTTTACTTGATTGTAAGCCCTTATCTCTTGCCTTTTCTAGTACCATATTCCAAAATTTTCTTCTTTAAAAGAATTGCACCCTTAACTTGTATAATCCTGCTTGATTTCCCCTATCATGTTGCTCTCCTAATCAATAAACTACATTGGCTCCCTATCACTACCTTCTTTGTTTGTCTTTTAGAGCTCTTCATGACTTGGCCCCGCTTCCCTTTCCAGGCTTCTGAGCCTTTTCTTGCCCTGTCTGTGATCCGCCATACCGACTGTTTGCCGTTCTCCTGTCTATGCCCTCGCCCTGGCTGTCTCCCACATGTGGCATGCTCTCCCTTCTCACCTCTGCCCCTTGGCATTCCTGGCTTTCTTCAAGACCCAACTCAAATGCCACCATCTTACTCAGGCGGACTTGGCTGATATGACCAACTGCTAGAGCCTTTCTCTCCAAGATCTCCTTCTCTGGGATGTCGTTGGCTTTCTTCGAACATGGAGGCCAAGCAACCACAAGAATGTGCAGCTGTGTCCCAGTTAAAACAAATAATGGATCCTGGGAACTGGTCGCCTCATTTTGCAATTCCATATGCATGGAGAAATCAGGAGAGTGGGTTTCAGCCTAGGGAAATAGATAATGAAAATGATTTAATAAGAAGCTGAAAAAATCTAACACCAAAGGATAAGAAAAGTACATTTCTTATTCAAGTTTATTAGGAAGGGTTGGAGTAGTCACAGAAAGCCAAAAAGATAGCTGTGGCTCCATAACTGATGTCTACGCTGGTATGTTGAAAGCATCATTATTTTTTTTTTTTACATTTATTAATATTCATTTTTAACATGGTTACATGATTCATGCTCCTCCTTTCCCCTTCAACCCCCCCCGGCACCCCCACTACCCATGCGCATTTCCACTAGTTTTGTCATGTGTCCTTGATCAAGACCAATTTCCAAATTGTTGGTAGTTGCATTGGTGTGGTAGTTTCGAGTCTACACCCTCAATCATGTCCACCCCGACCCATGC
>NC_058135.1:980553-1042143 GCF_016433145.1 Gracilinanus agilis | reverse complement strand
TCCTTCCTTCCTTCCTTCCTTCCTTCCTTCCTTCCTTCCTTCCCTGTAATTAGCATTTGCTCCTCTTTCCCAGCTTCCCAGCTTTGTTCTCTCACTACGTCCTTACATTTTGGAGATAACGTTGTGAGTGTAGCTCTGCTCTCTCTTTTCCCCTGATCATGGCTGGGAAAGCTGGCTTTACTCAGGCTTTTACTTTTGTTGTCTTTTTCCTATGTCAAGTGATCATTAATAAAGCTTATAAAATATAATACTTGGAATTATTGGATATTAATTTAAATTTAACATTTCCCGCCTTCTTCTCCTTAATTTGAGCACCTTCCTTGTTGTTTGGTCATTTTCAGTCACGCCTGACTCTTAGTGACTCAATTTGGGGTTTTCTTGACAAAGACACTAGAATTTTTTACCATTTCCTTCTCTATCTCATTTTACTGAGGAGGAACGTGAGGCAGAGTTATATATATGACTTGTCCAGGATCACACAGCTAGTAAGTGTCTAAAGCTGGATTTAGAACCATGAAGAGGAGTCTTCCAGGCCAGATGTTCTAACCACTGTGCTATCTAGCTGCCTCAGGTGCCTGCTATCTGTGGATTGCTTCCTATTTATTCCAACTGGCAGTCACTGTACAGCCATCTGTGCCTTGTGAGCTTCTTCGAGGGCAGGGCATATTTCTTCCCTCCTTTGAATGCCCAGCACTTAGTATGGTGCCCGGCACACAGAAGGTGCTGGATGAAGCTTAGCCACTGTCCGGCTGTCCGTGTGTCCACCCTGGGCTCTTGCTGTGAGTCTGGCCTCCTCCTTCCCCAATGGCGGGTCTCTTGGATGAGGTCCCAAGCTCATGTCTCTGCTCCCACGCGCTGTTTCTGCCTGGAGTGGTTTTTCCTGCTCCGTCACCAACACGCTCCAAGTGGCTCCGGTTCCTGGGGCCCCCTGGCCCCCCGGTCCCCGCCCCCGTTTCAGGAGAGGAGAGGTCTGCTCCTTGCACCATTCCCGCTGCCTCCCATCCTTCTGCTCCCTGCCGCCAGTGCTTCTCGCAATGGAATGGCTGGGAGCACTCCGGCCTTCTGGCATCGGGGTAGCCCTTTCTCTCGCCTCCTCACAGCCTGCAGAGCCGGCTCCTTTGGGTCATTTCCTCTCTTTATGACCTCCACTCTTCTGGCTCCCTGACTCCTGCCCTGCACCCAGCCCGGCCCTCTGCTCTGGCCCACTGAACCCTCCAAGTGGCCTTCGGTCCGTCTGCTCTCACTGCCGCTCCTGTTCCTCAGCCAACCTTGAATGGGGTGCAAATACAGTGGCTGATGGGGAACCTAGCGCCCTTCCCACACTTATTCTGGCCTCCCTTTCTCCTCCTTCTCTTTACCCAGCGGCTTTCCCGTTCTTCCTGCTCCGGCTCCTTCTTGGCATCGGGTTCTCAGGGGTGTGACCGGAGGCCTTTCTGGACCCTCACCTTTTTTCTTTACTCTCCTCCAAGCTGTCTGACCATCGCCTCCACGCAGAGGACTCCGGGCCTTCCTTCTGTGCTATGCCCTGGTGTCCCGGCCTCCCCCACCCCCACCCTCTATTCCCGATGAAATCACCCCTGTAACTGGGGCTGACAGCCGGGGAGTCGTCCTCTATCCTTCACTCTGTCTGTCATTCCTCGGATGGCGCTGGCCCCGTCAAGGCCGGGGCTTTTCCAGCAGCCTTGATGGCTGCCAGAACTGGATTAGCAGGAGTTAAGGAGGCCCCAGAACTTACACTTCCAAATTGGGGTGCTGGAGAAGACTTCTGAGAGTCCCTCAGATGGATCAATGCTTAAAGAAATCAATGCAGATGACTGGCTGGAAGGTCAGCTACTTTGGCCAGGACTCCTTGGAAAAGACCCTGATGTTGGGACAGGCTGAAGGCCAAAGGAGTTGGGGACGGCAGAGGGCGAGATGGAAAGATACAGCGAATGAGAGCCTGGACAGACTGAGAGAGCTGGAGGACAGGAGGACAGGAGGGTTGTGGTTCTTGGGGCTATGAAGAGTCTGGCTGACTGAACAACAAAAACCAAAACAACACCACGGAGAGCTACTGACAGTGGCTGGGCTAGGGGAAAGGGTTAGCTAGGTAACTTGGGACATTCCTCTTCTGATCCTTTGGGGCTCCCATTCATTCCATTCTCTCTCTCTCTTTTTTCTTTTTTTTTTTTTTTGTCTCCCTGGCCTAGAGAGAAGCGCCCTCTCCAGTGGTCCTTTAACCCTATGAGGAGAAGCCAACAGCATACTCTTGGTGCATAAAC
This sequence comes from Gracilinanus agilis, assembly GCF_016433145.1. Taxonomy (NCBI): domain Eukaryota; kingdom Metazoa; phylum Chordata; class Mammalia; order Didelphimorphia; family Didelphidae; genus Gracilinanus; species Gracilinanus agilis. The sequence goes on along the minus strand of NC_058135.1, from coordinate 1,039,882 downwards.
CCAACCTGAAACTGAAAGGCAAAAGGAATTGTAAATGGAAACATCATTTGTTTTCTTTTTTGATTGTTTCTTCTTAATTGTGATACTTGGTACTTGAACCCTTTCCTTCTGGTGCCCTATATCATTTTTCCTTTGACTCAAAGCTGTGGATTTTGGCAATGATATTCCTAGGACTTTTCCTTTTGGGGTTTCTTTCAGGTGATGATCAGTGGATTCTTTTTATCTTTACATTGCCTTCTTATGCTATCTGGGACTATTCTTATGTTAGATCTTCTTATTCTTATGCTAGATCTGGATAGTTTTCATTTGTGATTTCTTGAAATTAAGCATCCAGGCTTTTTAAAAAAACAACCCACAAACTCCACCGTTTTCAGGGAGTCTAGAGATCCTTAAATTATCTCTCCTTGATTTATTTTTCCAGGCCAGTAGTTTTTGCTAGCAGATACCTTTAACTTTTTTTTCCTTCTAGTTTTTCAATCTTTTGCTTTTGTTCCACTAATTTTTTCCATCTCATGGAGTCACTATTTTCTGTTTGATCTATTCTAATTTTTAGAGAGTTTGTGACTTAGATAAGGTTTATAACTTTCAGTTCTTATGATGTTTTCCTTATAATTCATTGTTTTCTCTAAATCTTTTATTATATTTCTAATCTTTCTTCATTCCTTCTAGGGGTTAATTCTCCAAAAGGATCAGTAGTCACCTTGAGCTTACTCATCTCTTCAGTCTTAATTCTTGAGTTTGGTCTTAGTTTGAGGATCTTCAGGGCCCTCTGGGGCATTTCTAGGCAGATTGTTGAGAACCGTGGAGTTCTTGGGCCGAGACTGTCCCATTCTGAGTGCTGCTGGTTGCCACCTGGAGTTGCTTCCAAAATCTCCTCTCTAGATTTCTGACTATCCTGGCACTTTCTTTGGGGAACTTCCCACTCTTGCTACCTCCAGATATAGAATCTGGTGGGATGCAAATGTCTCTGACCCTTCTCTGGTGGTCAGGCTGGGGCTGACTTTGTTCTACTATGATATTCTCGCACATCCTCACATTGTTGTTTCCCAATAATTGGGGGCATATTTGACTTCCAGTTTTTTGTACAATGCCTAGCACATAGTAGGTACTGAGTAAATGCCCTTTTGACCTAATGTAAGCAGTTTTCTTGCACATTTCCCCAACTGTTTTACAGACTGGCTGGTCCACTTTATAGCCCTATCAACAGCATGCTTAATCCCTTTCCTTGTTGTTCATGGGCTCCTGGATGATTTTTGGTCTAGTTTTGGGTTGGATAAGGTCACTTTCAGTACTTTTTCAGTGAATTTCTTGACTGTTATTTGATCTGGTTCTATGTTTGGGGTTTTGCTGGAGTAGGTGAGTGGGGACTGGGCTGACTACCCTGGTTCTGGCAGTTGCCTTGGCCGTAAGCCTGGAAGCATGGCTTTTCAGTCACTTTACCAATCAGCTCTTTCTTGGTGGGCAGAGCGGAGAAGGGATCTGTGTGAGATCTGGATGAAAATTCACTTTACCACTGACTGCACCGATTTTACTTCTTGCTGTTCAGTTGTTTCCATTGTGTCCAACTCTTTGTCTGACCCCATTTGGAGTTTTCTTGGCAGAGATCCTGGCGTGGTTTGCCATCGACTTCTCCAGCTCATTTTATAGATGGAGAAACTGAGGCAAACAGGGTGAAGTGGCGAGCCCAGAGTCACATAGCTAGGAAGGGCCCGAGGCCTGTCTGCTGAGCCACATAGCTGTAATGACTTCTTTAGTAAATTAAGGTGAGAATCTCAATGGTTCATGGAAGTTTTCAATGATGGTAGTCGATCCTTTTCACTCCCCTTGTTTTGTAGCCAAAATAACTGAGCAGAAGACTACAGTAAAGACCATGAAAATGCAGTCCACTGTCTTGGGAATTTGGAATTCATTTGCTAACTTCCACTTGCATTTCAGAGGGAACTTTGTGCCACAGGAACAAAGTAGGGGCAAAAAGGGTGGGGAGGGCTCATGACAGGAAATGGTGATGTTTCCTCCCCCGCTCAGGGCCAGAGAAATAGTCATGTAGAGGTTGGAAGTGAAAAGTTCTTCTGGACTTGATTAGAAGCAAGAGTCCCCGTGTTGATAAGGGTATTACATTGAGGGCTCAAGTGGCTCTCAGAAATGGCCGGGGCAGTAATTGAAGCACCCAGAGATCCTATCTTCTCAAGCAGAGAAGAGAAGGCATTCAAGAAAGGATTTCTGCATCCCTGAGACAACAGAAGCCACCTTTTCTAGCTTCCTCACAAGTCTTTATCTCAAATGCAGCTTTGGAGCTGAAATCAGCCTCCACTTCTTGGGTCAAGGGCGTGCGTTCGGAGGCCGCTTCAGAACAGGCTGCACTGATACACTGATACACCCATACGGTGTGTTCAGTGGAAAGATTTCTCCATCGTAGGGACTTCCTTCCAGAAATTTGGCAGGGTCAGCCTTTCAGGAAAAGAGTCCCTAGCACGCTTCGGCCTTGCAGAAGACGGACTCTGAGCCAGGAAACCATGCGTTTTGCTTCACAAATGGGACTGAGAAGCAACAACTATCTAGCTGAGGTTGGTTTTGTTTTTTAATGTACCACACGCTCAAAGAGGCAACATGGAGAATAGAAGGCTAGCCTTGGAATCAGGAAGCCCTGGGTTCAAATCCTGCCTCTGGCAGTAGATGTGTGACCATGGCAAGACTCTGGAAGACATAAAGATTCAGAGGAGCTGCAGACTGGCGAAAGACATCTCCACCATATAACAACCCAAATAACTGGACAAGGAGGGGGCCCGCTGTATATCAGAGGGGAGCCATAACAGGTGACTAGTCCATCAGGGGCACTGGCACCCAGAAAACAGCTGAGATGCCCCAGAGGATGATGCAGCCTTGCCCGTTAGCCTGGGCTCCCTCTGGAGGACTCGAGGAAAGGGGTGGACAAGAATCACAGAGAGGGAGAGAGCCGGCTGGGTCAGCCTCTTCTCCTCGGAGAGCACGTGGCCAAGGTGGACGGGGTTCCAGAGAGGCACCACGGAGCGTCCGCTCTGACCACCCCAAGGCAGTTGCTGGGCCCCCCCAGGCTCTTGGTGTTTCTGCCAGGGCTGCCTTTGGCACTCGAACTCTAAAGTGGTTGGGCCATTCTGGGGAAGAAGCACTGGTGGAGGGCCTGCTGCGTGCCAGGCACTGCTGCTGAGCGCTATGGCAGAAAAAGCTGAAAGTCCACGCCCGACGACTGCGGAACAACTGGGCCCCTGGGGATGCCATAGGAGTCTAGGAGAACACTGTTCCTTTGGGAGAAGCACAATAAGACACATGTGTGTCTGGGAGAGCAGCCACTCATGGATGGCACAGAAGCGTTGAGCAGCTCCATTTCTGATCTGGGCTGGCTTGTCCCATGTGAGGCAGCGTCCCGGGGCCTTCTCCTTACTCTACTGGTGCCATATTGGTGCTGGACTCTGCAGACACCTGAACTGCTGTAGCCTCCTGCAGCTCATCACTCCTGAGCTCAAAGGATCCTCCAGCCTCATCTCCCCAGGCAGCAGGGATTGTAGGCATGCGTGGACTCTGGGGATAGCATCAGTCTTTTAGAAAGGAAAGCATAGTCTGTATTCCTTCAGGCCTCAGAAAAGGCTGGCCCTGCTGGCATGGCAGTGACCCCAGTAGATATGTCCTTCCCCTTAGAGGGAGTGGATTAGAAACATTTTCTGGCACAACCAACACGTGGATGATAGCGGACCTCTTCCTTTTTTCTTTTTAGGTAGCCGAAATGAGGAGTCACGGATATCTGGTCCAAAAAAGATGAGTCTTCAAGGTGGAGATGAAAATCCTACAAGAAATGGTGTTGATGGGTGGCCTATGTGTTATCCCTCCATGAACCCCGAGGTCATAGGACCAGCCAGTTCTGGGAAGAGTTCCACTCAAGTGGGGCCGGGATGGAGCCATGGGCTTCCTTGACTACACCAGGACATAGGTTTGAGAAATGTGAGATCAGGCAGTCCCAGGGCTGTCTCCCTGCCAATGATGAAATCAGGCCTGGCACTTGATGTGCCACTGGATGAGTGGGGGATGACCACGATCCTACTTGTTCAGGATTTGGGGTATGGCTCCTGAAAATTCAGGTTCAAAATCTAGACAGCCAGACTGTGGAGGCCAGAGTAAAATTACGCTGGAAACAGAAATGGAAAGCATCCAGTATTTTTGTCATGAAAACCCCAAAAGGGCTCCCAAAGAGTCAGACACAACTGAAAAATGATTGCACAACCAACTGAGGCTTAAGGCATCTCCTAAAGTTCCTGCTTACCTTTGTGAATCCCAATTCATCTAAATCCCTATACCCACGCTTGGGGGATGTGAGACAAGGTCCTCTTGGGCAAGAGCCAAGATTTTCCTGAGTCTTGGGCTACTCTTACTGTGGGATGATGGGGGAACTGGGAGCCAAAGGTCCAAGTTACAGTGGCCTAAAAGGATGGGGGGCCCATCAAATATGTTTCCTGGAGAGGGAAAACTAGGTTACTAACATGTTACGTGACCTCTGATGGGCCCAGCGGAGTCCCCCGGTTTTCACCGGGATGTCAGGAGGCAGACTACTGAGGGAACGGCCACCTTTGTTCAGGAGGAAGTGCTTGCCTTTCTAGGTTGCAGTTTTGAAGACTGTGGGAATGGACATAACAAACTCTTGGAAGTCAGTATATGTACAGGAGCCTCTACACAGGCCATTGTGGATGGGGCCAAATGGCTCACATCAAAGGACAAGCCCAAGGAGGGGTGAAAGGTATTTTTTATACCCTTGGTGCTTCCTAATGACACTCCAAAATATGATGTGGATGAAGTAGGCTAGAATATTTTGCTAAACCAATTTCTCTCGTCACAATGCTATGTGGCCAAGAAGATGGTGGCGCCGACACTACTAATGAAAATTCAGAGTCTAAACTGGTCCGTTGAACTTTTTGGATTTAAATGTAAAAATTTGGAAATACAGTAGATCAGGAGGATCCATAGAATTCCAGATGCCATCTTGAATAAATTACTGGCCTTTATTTCTTTGCCGTCTAAGAGGGAAGCCCAGAGGTGGATTGGACTCTGGGTTATGGAGAGACCACATCTGGTCCCCATTCCCTGACTCATTCCCAAGGCCACAAGTAATCCACCTTGGCTCATAGGCAGCAGCACAGCAGTGATACAGATGTTAGCACAGGCAGGCCCATCAGAGACCTTTGCTGACATGAAGTTGAAGTGACTCCTCCATATTTCCGCCTGTGCATTTCCTAGTGGTCAGCCTCGACACTTCCCTCCATTCAAGAACGAGGAGGTAGAAGAGGGCTTCCGAACTTCATGATCGTGGGCCTGGGCCGCCAGGTCACCAATGAATTAGCAGCTTACTAGGAACCAGGAGGGCTCTCTAGGCCAGCCGTTTTCTCTGATGTGGATTTCAGGAAGACCTGACCCATGAGGGCTCCCTCCCCACCTTTTCCTTATTCTGCACCCAGACAGTTTCCTCTCTCCAGAGGGCATCCTGAACTATGGAGAAATGATCACACTCCATACTCCATCTTTTGCCTGAGGAGGCCTGATTTCACCAACTCTTTTACAGAGAGGATCTGGAACTCCTCTTGGGCAATTGAAAAGAATGGAAAAACAAGTATCTCAAACTTTTATTGTCAAGCAAAAATCTTCCTGCATTGGCTGGGTCCAAAAATATACCTTTCAGGGCAGTTTGGTAGCACAGGGGATAGAGCACCAGGCTTGGAAACAAAAGGACCCAGTTTCAAATATGATCTCAGGCTTGGATGTATGACCCTGGGCAAGTCTCTTCTCCAGGGAGTGTCAACCCCACCCCCAGACTGAGTGCCACACCCCCTCCCACCTCAACCCCCCCCCCCTCTTTCCTCAGATAGGGGAGGGAGGAAGCATTCCCATTGACTGCTGGGCAGAGGGCAGGGCAAGTGAAGAATGTCCTTAGGCAATGGAGAGGGGAAGGGGAGCGGCTGCCCCCCAATTCCCTCTGGCTTTCTAGGAAGGAACTGGCAGGCGGCCCAGAAAGGGCCCTGTGTGTGCCATCTTAGGCATGCGTGCCCTAGGTTTGTCCTCACTGGCCTAGCCCTTGCCTTTCTGGGTCATGTTGCATTGGAAACTTATGCATCAATGAAGTCTTAACATTGCTTTTTAGAAATAAGTAACATACGTGGCAGGAAGCTTCCCATTTTCCTTTGCCCCCCCCCCCCCCAGGGCGACAGAGTCCTAGCAGTCACTGAGCAAAGGGACATGAATCACCAGTGGTGGGTAACCGCGGTCAGCTTCGGAGATAGAGGAAGGCCAGAGAAGTCGGCACAAGGGAAGATACCCTCTGCCCCAAGAAAGTTCCAAGCTGCAGCCTTCCCAAGAATGGAAGCCAGAAATCCGAGGGGTCAGGCGGGAGGGGCGGGGCAGCGGCCCCGCTGGGGCCATTAGAGAAACGGGGCCTAGGCACAGCACAGTAGCTGATGCCAGTAACAGGCAACCGCGGAGGGAGGAGAAGGTGATGGTAGCCAAACTGTGCCCCACAGCCGAGCTCAGAAGGCTCTCCCGCTGCCCGTGTGAGCACGCAGGACCCGGGCCACCGTCCTCTCCAGCTCCCCAGACTGAGATGTAACCGAGCAGCTTTGGGGACAGCGCCGCGCAAAGGCCAGCCCGGGAAAGAGAGCTATTTAGCCAACTGACTAAGAACGGGGCCACCAGGAGCCCCAGAGGCAAGAGGGGGCGGGCCCAGGTGCACGGCTGGATAGGGGAGCCACTTGGAAAGCAGCCCATTGAGAAATCCGCCCCTTCCCCAGGTGTTCCCGGCTGGGGGTGCTCGCCTTCTGCCCCACTTGCTTCCCGACCCTGGCCTGCCTTTCCCAGAGAACTGCCCTCCTGGAGCCCCCCCAACCTGTACTCTGCCAACCTGGCGTGTGCGCTCCCGGGAGCTGGGGGGGAGGGGAGGGCCACGCCCACACTTCCCCGCCCTCTCCCAAGCGGCAGTCTGGCTTTGGACACCGCCCACCTCTTTGCCTGAGGCTCCTGGAGCTGGGAGGGGCCACCGCCACCATCTGGTGTAGGCATAGGGCTAGGACAGGCGCCAGGAGGTCCCCTCGCCCCTGGGGCCAGCCCTTTGCCCGCCATGCTGCCTCGCTTTTCTAGGACGCCTGCGCAGGGGCCACGTGATCAACCTTGGGCGCCGAGCTAGTGAGGCGCCCTAGTACTGAGCCCTCTCGAGAAGCCTCGGCACAGCTCCCTTCAGTGCAGCTTCTGGAGACTCAATTGCGGCCTAGGCCGGTGGCGGCCCGCAGCACCCTTCCATGGAAGGGGGAGCCGCCTCCGAAGCCTGGATCCCCTGTCAAATGCAGCCCCGCGGCTGGCCTTCCTCTTCCGAGTCTGGGACCAGAGCCGCAGAACCCCCCAGACGCACCAGGTTGGCTCCAGGAGGCCCTTCTGCCCGAGGGGCCATCTCTTCCCAGCAGCCGGGGTCTTTAAACCCTTTCCTTCCGTCTAGTCCACGCTTGGCGCTGGCTTCTGGAGCGAGACAAGGGGGTCAGCCCGTGGGCAGTGTCTGCGACCAGACGTGAACCTGGGACCCCCATCGCTAGGCCTTCCTCTCCTCCCAGTTCTGCCGGGTCTGGTGCTTCTTAAGCAGAAATGCCCACTGGCTGGGAGGCACTCCAGGAGCCAGCATTAGCCCGATAACCACCGCAAGGCCCTTGAAGTCCTCAGAGAGCCGCAGGGGCCACACCTCTCCTTAGAGCATTTTCATTTTTTCCACAGGAGGGCCTTGGCCACCCGATTGCCCGCTCACGGGAGCAGAGTCTTCTCAGCATTTGGGAGCTTTACTGCAGCCTCCACCTTTCCCCGTGGCCTGCGAGGCCGTTTGCCACTCATTCTTCGGGTGCTCCGCGTGCCAAATAACACTGGCAGTGTTGACTCATGGGGGGTGGGGGTGGCAAACCGGGCTGGAAAAGAGATCTCTGGGAAGGCGGCTGGAGCTCTAGTTCTCTCGTCAGCAATTCAGGTGAAGGGCCGGGAGCAGGGCTGGGTGCTGGCTGGCTCCTGGTATAAATAGAGGCCTCAAGAATGCAGGCCACAGCCGGTGCAGATGCTTTCCCCTACTTGCCTAGTCCGATTCCCCAGGGGCTCGGGGGATGGAGAGCCAGGCCTAGAGATGGGTCCTGGTTTCCAATCTGGCTCTAGTCACTTCCTATCCGTGTGACCTCAGGCAAGTCCCTTAACCCCCACTCACTGTTCCTCTGCCTTGGAACTGGCAACCAGAGGGCCAAGGAAAGAAAGCCAACACTCGTGACTTTATCCAGGGGAAAGAACATTCTGAGCGGAGTCCAGAGTTCTCTACAACTTTTCAATGTCCACACTGAGGGCTCTTTCTCTCAGGCAGCACTGCAGGGGCTTTAAAATGACAGTCTGGTGTGTGCTACAACCAGGAACCTTGGGCTCAGGGGACTTGTGGAGCTGGGGCAGGACTCTCCGGGAGCTGGCAGTGCTCGGTGGCTGGGGCTCGGCTTACTGAGGAAATAAGAGGCTCTCAGACCCTTTGGAAGGCGTCTCCTTACTGCAGGCCTCGCCGAGCCCTCACAAAGCAGCCCTGTGCCAGGGCAGATGATGGGCTTTTTTCTGTCTGGGTGGGAGAGTTTTGTGAGCAGTGAAGGAGTTCATTTATTGCTACCTGGAGTGCTCTCACTCTGGATTGCTGCTCGGGGTCCTCAAAACACGAAGGAAAATAGCTGGGTTTTGGGGTGTTTTTTTTGAGCCCTTACCTTCTGTCTTAGAATGATACCAACTACTGGCTCTAAGGCAGAAGAGTGCTAAGGAAGTGACTTGCCCAGGGACTCACAGCTGGGAAGTGTCTGAGGAGATTTGAACCCAGGACCTTCTGTCTCTAGGCCTGGCTCTCTTATCAACTGAGTCGACCTGGTACGTTGTAGTGTTCTTACCGGAGCAACTTAGACTTTTCTTGAGAATTCATGATGTTCCAGCGACTGTGCTAACCAGCGGACAACATCCACTTTTCATGCTTAAGCTTCGGCCCCAAATTGGCCACCAAAAGCTGAGTCTGGTCTCACGCTCTGTATAGAAAGTCCCAACTCGCAGCTTGTTTTGGTTTATGGTACATGCTTTATTTAAATGGCATTCATATTTACAGCATCTTCAGAAGCAGCCCCCTGAGGCCCTCTCACACGCACACGCATGCACTCCCAGTAAGGCGGACACGCAGACAGACCTGCAGACACCCGGCCAGACAACCCTCCGCCCACTCACATCACTAGGAGACAAAAGGGCCGGGCTCCCAAGGTCAGGCAGGCTGCTTGGGGAGAGGGAGCTTCTTTTTTGTTGGTTTTTGCTTTTTTTTAAAAGAGATCATGGAGGGTGTATTTGGCCATTGCAATGCTAATTAAGTTCATGTACATTAACAGATATGGCAGTTAACACTGAATATCCCTTTTACATTCTATACACACAGAATGACATCGAGGCTTCCAGTCAAGACAGCATTCTGGGCTTCAGTCAACGCTGCTTGCAGTGATCTATGACATCCCAACCGGGGCTCCCCCTTAAACCACCCAAGTCTACCTAAGTGAAATAAGGCACAATTCATGTTGATTTGATTTGAAAAAGGGGTAAAGACTGGCTTTGGGGTTCTTGATGCTGGGAAATTAGTTTGGACATAAATCCGCCAGGGAAAAGGCCCACCTGACATCCCCCCCTAATCTGCCCAGATTTTGTAGGACTGCAGGATTTGTTGACTTATTTTTTGCCAGAGCTAGTAACACCTCTATGACAAAGTTTGGAAATTCACATTTTAATGTTTCAGTAGGCCAACTACTCAACGGATGTACACAAGAGTTTTCCCTCAGGGCTGAAACAAAAAGACAGCACAAAAAACGACGTATCCATGCTGTTTTTCAGAGAGACCGAGACCGGCATACTTCCAGAGCAGCAAATGCATACTGGGTGTCTGCGCTTCACCAAAGAGGAACAGCTGTGCAGTTTTGTGCCACTTTCTAGACTCCCTACCCGTCTCCTCGGTGACTCAGCCACACCAGTAGCTCCAGAGGCCTCCACCAAAGGTTGGCAGCATGAACGGTGTCGAGCAGTCAGGTCTCTGGAACAAGTCTGCACATTTTCTTGCACAAAATCTGTCAAATGTTTTCGTTTTTTCTCGCAGCTGATGAACCAAACCCAAAGCTGCAGGCCATTCTGTGAAAGGGAATTCAAAGAGGTTGCAGTTCTGAAGGCCTCTGACTTTGGTTGTTTGCAAAGTTCAGTCCTGTCTGTGATCCCTGTTATCTTCTTCATCTGTGTATTCTGATGGTTCCTCCCCCGGCTTTAGGAGTCTGCCAACATAATCATATTTTTCTGGAAGAGACAGGAAAAGACCATCAATTTTTCTATGTCACCTCAGAAGGGGCAGGACAGAAACTGCTCCATCGCAGGAAGCCACTTTCCTGTCATTCATCGAGGCTGCTAATGAATTCAGTGGACAGCCAGCCACTTGAAACAAGACGGCAACACTCACTGATAAGAAATGGGGAACTCCAGGCAGCAGGCAGGTCTATATTTTGCTAAGAAAACCATGATCTCAAAATCCTTTAACACTCTTAATTCAGAAGATCTATTTAAGGCAGTGGTTCCAAACTTTTCTGGCCTACCGCCCCCTTTCCAGAAAAAAATATTACTCAGCGCCCTGGAAATTAAATTTTTTTTCAATTTGTATAGCAATGAATAGGAAAGATAAATGCACTTGGGGCCATCACTGCCCCCCTGGATCACTGCAGCACCCACCAGGGGGAGGTGGCGCCCACTTTGGGAACCACTGTATTAAATGATGTGAAAAATAAGAGCTTTGTTGATGACCCCAGAACCTGCTGGAGAAGGCGAGTCTCTTTCCCTCTGTCTTGTGTGTATGCGCACATACATGCATGTGAGCCATGTTGTGACTTTAGAAACTACCATTCCCTCTCACTATCAGGCAACCTGAATTATGAACAGACTTTGCTCTGTACATCATTGGGCAGCAGGGACATTGGTGGCTGGGAGGCTGGAAGACTTGCCTATAGTGCAGGGGTCGGCAAGCTTTTTGGCTGTGAGAGCCATAAATGCCACACTTTTTAAAATGTAATTTCGTGAGAGCCGTACAGTGCTCGCAGTGCGCGCTCCTGTAACAGCACCTGAAAAAAAATGGACTTTATGGCTCCTGCAGAAAGAGCCACATCTCGCCCTCAAAAGAGCCAGATATGGCTCAAAAGCCAAAAATTGCCGACCCCTGTTTTAGGGGCTAGAGAAGCCTTCAAAAAGCAGTAATTTCCCAGTACGTGCTAGAGGGCATAATAAAGTTAACAAACAAAACTGGATTCTCATTGTAATTAAATGAGAAGTCAATACTAGTAATCACCAGTTTGGAATCTTTGGGATTTTAGGCGAGAGAGTCTCAACCAGGACTTCTACAGTCTATGTGTGGCACATGGCTGCTCTGAAATCAATTTGTAATACTCCTTTGAATATTGTAAAAGGTGAAAATATTTTATATGACTTCTTTACCAACACAAAAACATCTTAATACCACCAATTTAGACTCAATCAGCCTGAAGAGCATCCCATCTTTGGGCTTTTAAAGCAAGTGAGTAAAGAGTAAATGCCATTTGCTAATGATAGAGAATGATAAAAAGTAAATATCTTGGGCACGTGTTCTGTCTTCTATATCCTCCTGGTTGGCTGGCTGGCTGCCCACCTGCCTGCCCGCCTGGCCAGCCCCAATACCTTTAAACTGCATTTCCCACTCTCTAACACTCTCCATCTGCACAGCATTCAGGTCTGAGAGGTCGTCGTACTCATCTTTGAGTGCCTCTTTATCTAGGCAGAATGTTGCTAGGCCTCTGGAGGCATCTCGACCAGCAAATAGTCCATATGGTCCCGCTGAAGAGAGAAAGAGAAAAGAATGATTTATCAAGTTTGTTCTAGTAGGTTGAGCCCATCATATGACCCGTGCTTTAGTGTATAACCTCTATTTCCAAAAGCCTTTAATGGAGGAGTAGAAAACGATACTAGCGAGGATTACTATGGTTAATAACCTAAGCCAGTAGGTTCAAGAGTAAAAAGTTTGTTTCCTGGGCAAAGTCAAATTGTGTATGCTCATGAAATGGAATCCATGGTATTTCAGGTTCTTAAAATCATCTTATAAAAGTGAAAGCAAAATGTCCTCTATTAAGGTCGTGGAGCTAATTCTTTGGGAGGCCAGCCCAGTACCTGTTAAAGTCAAGAAGTCATCAAGCCTTCTCGGAGATCTTGTAAGCCAAATGCTGATATTTGTTTTACGACAGAAATTCCCAAATTGTGCTTTTCTACTTCTATAATATTTCACCGTACAGTTACTAGGAATAAAAAGGTGGTGCCTTAAAAAACGAGACTGAAATATAGGTGGAGACCTGTTGGTTTTAACTCATCCAGAAACAAACTGTGGATTGTGCCTCTTGACAACTCAGCTTATGTGCATTCACACCACTCTCTGTTCTTATATTCAAATCAGTTCCCCAAATGTGTCATAGTATCCTAAAATTTAAAAGGAGTCTTCAAAGCCATCTCATATCACATGATAGAGGAATCCCTCCCGATAACAAGTGGTCATCTAGCTTCTTCTTTGAACACTTCCAAGAGGAAGTGGCTATTGTTTCACGAGTAACCTCATTCCATTTTCAGACTGCTCTAGGTCTTTGGGGGGGGGGGGGGGGGAAGGGAAAGTAACCTGGCCCCAGATCCTTTCTAGCTAGGTGACCCTGGGCAAGTCATTTATTTGCCATTGCCTAGCCTTGCCCTTCTTCTGCCTTGGCACACAGTATTATTCTAACATGGAAGGTTAGGATTTTTTAAAAAAACCACTTTATACTCTGAGCTGATTGCTCTTCCTGCGATTTTTGTCTCTAGATTCTGGCTTTTTTCCCTTGTGTCACACTGAACAAGTCACTGGTTCCAATCTATCCCTCATGTCTATCCCACCTCTGACTCTCTTTTCATATCCATTTTCTTTGTTTTTTAAGATCCAGAACAAACATCACCACCTTCTTTATACTTCTCAGATTCTTCCTAGCCTCAATAGCCTTCGGGGAACTCTTCTGGCCTTCAGCATCTTTCACTTCCAAGCTTGTATTCAGAGCTTCATCCAACATTGATGGTAGAAGTAATTCCATTTTATTTTATTTTTTTATTTTTTAAACTCTCACCTTCTGTCTTGGAGTCAATACTGTGTATTGTAGGCAATGGGGGTCAAGTGACTTGCTCAGGGTCACACAGCTGGGAAGTGTCTGAGGCCAGATTGGAACCCAGGAACTTCTGTCTCTAGGCCTGGCTCTCAATCCACTGAGCTACCCAGCTGCCCCCAAGTAATTCCATTTTAAATTCTAATATAAGCAATTAAGCTTTTTAGGCCTGAGTTTTCATGAATACAATTATTTAATTCACTTTTCATTCCCCAGAATCTTCTTTGTCCTATTCAATGGTTGCAATTAGTAGTGTTCTCTTTCACTTTTCCTTTGCATTATTTCAAAAAAGGGCTTTCCTTATTTCTTTGTATTCTTCATACATAGGTATCCTTTGCAATGATGGCTTTCAGTGCTACAACTTATCCAACCCTTCCTATAGACCAGTGGTTCCCTAACTTTTTTGGCCTCCGGCCCCCTTTCCAGAAAAATTATTCCTTAGCCCCCTGAAAAATAATTTTTTTTCCCCAAACATTCATTAATATTCATTTTTAACATGGTTACATGATTCATGCTCCTCCTTTCCCCTTCGCCCCCCCCCCCCGCCATCCCCCCCCCCATGGCCGATGCACATTTCCACTAGTTTTGTCATGTGTCCTTGATCAAGACCAATTTCCAAATTGTTGGTGGTTGCATTGGTGTGGTAATTTCGAGTCCACATCCCCAATCATGTCCACCCCGACCCATGCGATCAAGCAGTTGTTTTTCTTATATGTTTCCTCTCCTGCAGTCCTTCCTCTGAATGTGGGTAACATTCTTTACCATAAATCCCTCAGAATTGTCCTGGGTCATTGTATTGCTGCTGGTACAGAGGTCCATTACATTCAATTTTACCACAGTATATCAGTCTCTGTGTACAATGTTCTTCTTGAAAATTAATTTTTAAAAAAATTTAATAGCAATTAATAGGAAAGATAAATGCACCTGTGGCCATCACCACTTCCCTGGATCACTGCAGCACCCACTTTGGAAACCACTGCTATAGAGTGAGAAATGTAGGGGGCTTCTAGTTTGGGGCAATGACAGTCACTAGGAGAAGAAACATGAATGGAAATGAAACAACCCTGGTAAATAAAACAAAAGATGAAAGTGGCAAGACTGTGAATTGTTGAACTATAGGTATAACCAAAGAATCACTAAGCCACACACATCCTTTGCCCAAGGAATACCATCTTCATGGACCTCAAGGTAGCTAGATGGGTGACCCAGTGGCTAGAATGCTAGAATCCTGGTGCCAGGAAATTCGAAATCTAGCCTCAGATATTCACTAGCTCTGTGACTCTGGGCAAGTCTCTTAACCTGTTTGTCTTAACCCACTGAAGCAAATGGCAAACCATTCCAGTATCTCTGCCAGGAAAACCTTCTATGAGGTCATAAAGAACTGAACATGACTGAATGACAACACCTCAAAGAGGTTTATTGTAGCAAAGAACCACAAAAAATGAGGAATGGCTCAACAAAATGGGCCATAGATACAATGGATTGTCATTGTGCTATGTTAAATTATAAATAAGAATAATTCAGAGAAAAATATTTAGATTTGTATGAACTGATGTAGAGTGAACTAGGTTGATACAGAATAATAAGATAATAACAGCTAACATTTTCTGTCATTTTAAGTTTGCAAAGCACTTCATAAATGTTCTCTTATTTGATCCCCATAATCTTGGGAGGTGGGTGCACCCCATTTCACAGATGGAGAAATGGAAGAAAGCAGAGGTAAAGTGACTTGCCTAGGGTCTTGTTCAGTCTGACTCTTTATGACCTCATTTGGGGTTTTCTTAGCAAAGATATAATAATATGCCATGTCCTCCTTCAGCTCATTTTATAGAAGAGGAAACGGAGGCAAACAGGATTGAGTGACTTGCTCAGGGTCACACAGCTAATTGTCTGAGGCCAAATCTGAATTCAGGAAGAGAAGTCTTTCTGACTTCAGGCCTGGAGCTCTGAGTACTCTGGCACCAAAGGATGTGTTTATTTGTCTTAATGTTTGCTGTACACACTACCAGACTGTTTCCCCAAAACACCGCACTAGTTTGCAATTGTTAGCAATAGGTTAGTTTCTTGGATTAAAACAGATCACACGTCAGGACTTTCTGTGTTTGCGATGTCAGAGACCAAACAGAAAACCAGTCACATCGGCCCTCCAGGTGTTTCTGTTCTACACCTTTGCCAGCACCTAATTCCTTTGCTCTTTAATATTACACCATTTCTAGGTGTGAAAGAATGCTGCCTCAAAACAGTTTTAATTTGCATGTGATTATGAGTTTGAGTATATAAAAGATGATCACAAATTATATTTCCCTTTTGGAACTTATTTGACATAAATTAAAAAAGACAGTGCTAATAGAACTCTAAAGATTTTATATCAGTGATGGTGAACCTTTTAGAGATGGAGTGCTGACCCCCTTCCCTTACCTCAGACAGGGGAGGGAGGAAGCACTCCCATTGGCTGCTGGGGAGAGGGGCAGATCATGAGAAATGTCCTGAGGCACATGGAGGGGGGGGAAAGGGAGCAGCTCTGCCTCAAGTCGCTTTGGCTTTCCAGTAATGAATTCCGGTGGGTGACGGCAAGCATGCCCGGAGAGGGCTCTACATGCCCCCTTTTGGCACATGTACCATAGGTTCACCATCATGATTTTATGTCATAGTTTTATCCCACATATTTCTCAGTCTAGTGATTTTCTCTTTAAATGACATGCATTGAAATATTTTTATGAAACTAGGCACACCCACTTTGTCTCCAAGATCTCTTTGCTTAACAGAAGTCATCTCTTCCTCACAATTCTTTCAAATTTTCAGTTTTTTATACTTAAGCCTATTATTTAGTTGGAATTCCTCTTGATATTCCCGTTAGGGCAGGTAGGTGGACCAGTGGCCAGTGTTGGGCTATAGAGTCAGGAAGACCTGGGCCAATGGTTACTATTGTTACACACTTACTGTATGATACCGGGCAAACCATGTAACCTATCTGCCTCTGTTTCTTCATGTGTAAAATGGTTATTTAATAGCACCTACCTCGTGGGGTAGTTGGAAGTGCTTAGCACGTGGCAGGTGCTCCATAAATGCTAGCTACTGTTACTATATAGAGTGTGGTTTGGGGCATAATTAAAACCATTTTCTTAGCCAATTTCCCCAAGTACATTTGTCTGGGAAATAATGAAAGTTTCCTTTGGCTGTGTTGATCAGTCGAATCTTCTGTATGTCTCTGGCTGGATAATTAGCATTTCTACACTGTTTCATCTGCCTTTCTCCCTTTCTTTGCCTGGTATACAATGCCTGCCTCAGAATACTATGGTGAAGTATGGGAGCTCCTATTTGTGTTCATCAGTGTCCCGGCTCACAAAATGACCCATACAGTACTTAAGGACTCCTTAACAAGGAAGCAGGCGATTCTGCTCCCATCAGGTTCCGAGTCAGCTAAATCACTTCTCTTCCAGAGGCCACAAGTTTCCTCATTTGGAAGAATGAGAGGTTGGACTAAGTTTCAAAGGTATCTTCCAGCTTTAGATCTCATCTTCTGCATCCATTCCACTGCCTGACAAGGTTTGAGCCTGGACCCTGATGTGCTTGTCTGTTAGTAGAGCAAAATGTTGCCTTTACGGGTCCTCTTCCAGGGTCTCATCCATGCAGATGTCAAAACCATACAAGATTCCTCAAAAGCGATGCCTCTGTCTGCTGTTTACAAACCAAATAGGGAGATGGGTGCAGCACATAAAGTGTGCCTGCTGCCCTCATTGGAACTGCCTGCCCCAGAGGGCAAATGAAAGAGGAGATCCCTTGAGATGGTTTCCCCCAGATGGCCCTCAAAGAATATCATTTTTCCTCTGCTGATCCAATCAGTCCCTGATCATTGGTGTCCCTATGGAGGAGTGTGTACCTAGGGGATTCAATTCCCAAAGTTGTTTTTCTTAGATTTAAAAACAAATAAACATTTTTTTTCCTGGAAGAATGCACACATTTTTGTGGATCAATAACTGACTGCACCCTTGATAAATTAACTCCTCAGCTGTCTTGACTTTTCTGTGCAGGTAGTGGAATTTTTTTAGATACATCACTGAATGATTTGCAAATGTGTTTAATTTCTGACGCCAATCCCATCATTTCCCCCCTTGTTTACTGCAATTGCTAGCATTTCCAGCATACCAATTTTAACCAATATATACATAGCACTTCAAAGTTTGCTGAATGCTTGGTCTCATCTGAACCTCATCACAAGCATGGTTTTGGACTTTGGTGTCAGCATTCCATCTACCATTCTATCACTATGCTTGCCTGTATGTTAAATACAAGTGGCTGAAGTAGACATTTGTTTGGTTCCAGTTTTTCACAAAAATTTCTAATGTACCTCCTCTGTAATAATGAAAACAAATGTAATATGTAATAATTAAAATGCTACATGTAATATTTAGAAATTGGTTTTGTTAAATAATATTAGTAACAAAATTTGCGGTCATCGTTTATGAAATTAATTCTTAAGTAACAAGGATGAAAATAGCTTTTAACAATTTAATTTAATATAAATATAGAGGGAGGGAGGGAGAAAGGAAGGAAGGGGAAAATTATTTCCTAGCCTACCACCCTAAAGTCTGATCCATAGAATTTCAGCTCACTCTCTGACAAGGTTCCAATCTCCACATGGAAGTCCTTGTGGAGCAAGTCTTACCAGCCCATGAGAATGTCTTCTGCCTGAGCCACCAATGCTGAATGAAGTAGAAGAAGCAATCCCAGAAAACTCACACCAAAGACCTCAATCTCCTCTATAGTCTCATCTTTTTTAGCCCTTTTCTGCACGTCCCTTCCTGTCTCTCTGACCTGGACCTGAAACCCTTAGTTCTGGGTCCTATTCCTAGGGCTCTTAACCTGTGACCTCTGATTGGAGCATTCATGCTAATGGGATGGGTTGGACAAGAAGAAAGTTCATGACCCTTGGAGGAAGGGGGAACTTTACATGCTCTATTTTGTTTGTTTTTACTTTTGCTTGAAGATAATATAAAGTCTCTTGTCTTTGAGACCTGTGATCACTCAAAGGTCTTTTATAAAGAATGTTTATTGCCCAGATTTCAACATGCATCTGAATAAACATGCAGAAAGCTCATCCAGCAGGATGTATATGCTGGCAGAAAAGGAGCTGAGCTCAGAGCTGAAAAGGATTAGAATGGGTTGGATTATTTTGGGGAAATTTCAAAGTCGATGCAAACTTCCTATAACTATATTGGTGTTGCTATATGGCAATGAGCTGAAGTACCACTGCTTCTGAAGACCCAAAGACAGGCATCAATCAGGGGACAATGGAAAGGTGTGTGGTGGGTGTGTGAAGGCTACATCATGTAACCATGAGAAGCTCTTAGGACTAGGAGTAATGAGTGCGTCTAAGAAATTATTTACCAGAAAAAGAAGATGGACTGGGCATCTGCCGTGAGCAGGGATGATGGGCAGATAGCCAAAAGGGCTTCATCAATAGCCCTGAAATGTCAGGAGGACCTGAAAGAAGGACTTGTATAAAATGAGAGCAAGGGTGGTTTGCTCCTTATCTGCATAACCCAGTGATTCCCAAAGTGGGCGCTACCGTCCCCTGGTGGGTGCTGATGGCCACAGGTGCATTTATCTTTCCTATTCATTGCTATTCAAATTTTTAAAAAATTAATGTTCAGGGGGCTAAGGAATATTTTTTCTGGAAAGGGGGCGGTGGGCCAAAAAAGTTTGGGAACCACTGGCATAACCAAAAGAAACTCTCCAACTGATGAGATCATAGTAGTTGAGTGTTGAGAGAAAATATCTCTACAATGTAGGAATCTACATTCCTGCTCTTTTAATAATTGTAAATGAATGCTCAATTTTATGAAAGGTTTTTGCCCTTTATCTACTGATAACATCAGGAGGTTTGTGGTTTGTTTATAATATTATAGTGATAGTTTTTTAAATGTTGAAACAGTATTATGCAAGTATGACGGGCCTTGTTCATTATTACTAATGGCAAGTAATTTTTTTGGAAATCTACTGTACACATCTGAGAGATAGCATGGGCTAGTGGGAAGGGCCTGGCTTTAAGTCAGCTCCGACATTTACTCATTGTTAAGAACTTGGGCAACATAGAATTCTCCCTCTGCTGAGCCTTGCTTTCTTCATCTGCAAAGTAATCTCTACACCTCATAGGTTGTAAGTAAACTTTCAAGGGCTACATAAGAACATAATTACAAGTATTAGTTTACTTTGTTAGCTAATTATGGAGTA
Source organism: Gracilinanus agilis (assembly GCF_016433145.1). Taxonomy (NCBI): domain Eukaryota; kingdom Metazoa; phylum Chordata; class Mammalia; order Didelphimorphia; family Didelphidae; genus Gracilinanus; species Gracilinanus agilis. Next base: position 1,020,386 of record NC_058135.1, on the reverse strand, counting down.
TTTTGCATTCGTAGTTCCTCTCTATTTTTTTTCTTTTGTTTTAAACCCTTACCGTCTAACTTAGAATTAATACTGTGTATTGATTCCAAGGCAGAAGAATGGTAAGGCCACGGGGGTTAAGTGTTTGCCCAGAGTACACAGCTAGAAATGTGTCTGAAGCCAAATTTGAACCCAGGACCTCCTGTCTCCAGGCCTGGCTCCCCATCTACTCAGCCACTTAGCTGTTTCATCTTTAAATCTGCTCATTTCTATTACACTTTTTATCAATGTGTTTTAACTTTGGACTACTGCTTTTGTTCCTTTTCTAGTCTTGAGATACACTGACTGCATGTATTTTCTTTTCCCCTTTTACACAGGCATTTATTTAATAAAATAAATTTGTAATCTGCAATGTTGTTAATATATTATTATTGAGAGTCCCCTGGAGGCACAGTGGTTAGAGCACTGGGCCTGGAGTCAGGAAGACCCAAATTCAAATCTGGCCGCAAACATTTACTATCTGCATGACCATATGGTCAAATCATTTAACCTGTTTACCTCATCTTCCTCATGTGTAAAATGGAATGACAGTACCGACCTCCCAGAGTTGTTGTGATGATAAAATGAAATCATATCTGTAAAGTGGTTAGCACAGCACTTGGCACAAAACAGGCTCTATAGAAATGATAGCTATTATTATTACTGTCATAACTGATCAATTTCTTTGAGGATTCCAGGAGTCCTTTGAAGAGTTTGTACTCTGTTTTTCTTCATTAGCTCTTTACATATATCCATTTTGATCTTCTTTAAATAAAATGTGATCATCACCAATAAAGAGGAAATCAAAACAATCATTAGGAGTTATTTTGTCCAATTATATGCCAATAAATCTGACAATCTAGGTGAAGTAGAGGAATGTTTATTGCCTGAACTAAGGAATGAGGAAACAGAATGCTTTAAATAATCCCATCTCAGAAAAAGAAATTGAACAAGCCAGGAAAGAGCTGGCAGAGGAGGAGTCCTACTAGATTCTTTTTAAGATACAAATATGGTACTGAAACTTAAGTCAGGAAGTCCAAAAACAGAGAACGAAAATTACAGACCAATTTCTTAAATGAACATTGATGCACAAATCTTAAATAAAATACTAGCAAAGACACTATATATACCACAAGGATCATTACCTATGACCAAAGGCCAGGTGGGATTTATAGCAGGAAATGCAGGGCTGGTTTAATATTAGAAAAACTATGAGCATAACTAACCACATCAATTACCAAACCAACAGAAATCATATGATTATTTCAATAGATACAGAAAAAGCCTTTGACAAAATATAACACCCATTCCTATTCAAAACACTGGAAAGCAGAGGAATGGATAGGCCTTTCTTTAACCTAATAAGTGGTATCTACTTCAAAATCATCAGCAAGTACCTTCTGTAATGGGATTAAGCTAGAAGCCTTCCCAATAAGATCAGGAGTATGAAGTGAGGATGCCCATGATCACAACTATGATTTCATATTGTACTAGAAATACTAGTTTTAGCGATAAAGAAAAAGAAATTGAAGGAATTAAAGTAGGCAACGAGGAAACTAAACTGTCACTCTTTGCAGACGATATGTAGAGAATCCTAGAAAATCCACTAAAAATCTAGCAAAATTGCAGGACACAAAATAAATGGACATAAATCAGCATTTCTGCATATTACGAACAAAGTGCAGGGGCAAGAGAAAGAGAAATTTCGTTTAAAATAATTCAAGACAATATAAAATACTTGGAAATCTACTTGCCAAGAAAAAGGAATTCTATGAACACACAAAACACTTTTCACCCAAATAAAAGTCAGATCTAAGCAACTGGAAAAATATTAATTACTCACGAGTAGGCTGAGGGAGTATAATAAAAATGACAATTCTACCCAAGTCAATTTATTTATTCAGTGCCATACCAATCAACCACCAAAAAACCGTTTTAATGAACTAGAAAAAAACAGTAACAAAATTCACCTGGGGGAACAAAAGTTTAAGAATATCAAGGGAAATTAATGAAAAAAAAGTGAAGGAAGGTGATCTAGCAATAACACATTTCAAACTATATACAAAACAATAAACATCACACCAGTCTGGTATTGTCTAAGAAATAGAATGGTGGCCAATGGAAGAGATTAGATACAAAATACACAGGGGTAAAATGGCCTCAGCAATCTGGTGTTTGAGATAAACCGAAGAATAAGAATAAGGATAAGAACTCACTCTGCCAAAACTGCTGTGAAAACAGGAAAACTACGTGTAAACCAATATCTTACACCTTATTCCAAGATAAAGTCAAAATGGATATATGATATCTATAAAGGGTGAGATAGCAAAGTAAATTAAGGGAATACAGGATAGTTTGCCTGGCAGATCTATGGAGAAGGGAAGAATTTATGACCAAACAGGAAACAGTGAGCATTGATATAAAATGAACAATTTTGACTATATTAAATCAAAAAGGTTTTGTACACACAAAATCAACGTAACCAAGACTATAAAGGAAACAACTGGGAAAAAATGTATAACAAATTTCTCTGATAAAAGTCTCATTTCTCAAATCAACATAGAACTAAGTCAAATTTATAAGAATCCAAGTCAACTGGAAAATTGAATACTAAGTAAACTAATATAGGAGAAGAGGAACACAACTTACAACTGTATACTGTGATCTCAGAAATAGAAATTTTAAGATGTATGAATTTATTTGCAAAACTGAAGGTCAGTCACCTAATGAGGAAGTATATTTTTAAATGAGAGATTCTATTAAAACATTGAACATAATTGAGGAGAAGCAGATGACTCTGAAGTCTGGCACAAAGACACAGCAACATTAAATAGGACAAGGCTACTTTTCAGAGAATCAACTGGTTTGGAAATGGGGGAAACGATGTTGACAATTCTCCATCTTCTCACACGGTACACAGTGAAGTTATCGACTGATGATTCATCACGGCATAAAGAAGTTTTGATGGCTCCAGTAAGAGGACAGACAAGTTCTGGCAGATTCTACCAAGGTTAGAAAGGCTCTGAATTACAGTCTTCACAAGACCAGTCAGTTTCACGGCAGCTAAATATCATCGGATTGTCAACCTGGAGATCATTCTGACCTTGTAACTAAGTAAGACCATTTAAATAAGGAATGGAGGGATTGTGAACCATTTTGGTATTTAATACCCATAATGGTGAAATTAATGCTCTACTGGGAATAAGTAATAAGAGAAGTATAAATAGTAAGTAGTATAATAAGAAGAGGTATAAACCAGTGAGTGCTGATTAAGAGCCTTACACGTGTTAAGAGACTTTGCAAGACTCAGGGGACACAAGAGAAAAGAATAGGAGAGCCATTAACATCGTAAAAACCATTCTAAGTTCCTGGGCAGTACATAAATGAGCCACAGAAAACCTGGAGGTAGGCTGGATCTGGCCCCCAGCCTACAGTCTGGTGAGCCTTGAAAGAGATGAGGATCCCACAAAGGAGCCTGGGAAGGAAATGTAAGACATACAGGAGAAGGAAGAGGAGAGAACTGTGATGTGGAAAACTCAAGAGGAAGGAATGACTCAGAGAGAAAGATGTTCAACAGTGTCAAATACTACAGAGGTCATGGACAATGAAGGCTGATAAAAGACCACCCGATTTGGCAATTAAGTCTTCACTGGTAATTCTGGAAAGAGTCCCTTTCAGTAGAGTGAGGAGGTTGGAACCCACATTGAAACAGGTTAGGGAGAGGAAGCCAGAGCAATCTGTGTAAATAGCTTTTTCTAGAAGTTTAGCTGGGAGGAGATAGGACAGAGTGAGAGAAAATGGCGGGGCCCAGTGGTGATTCTTTTTTAAGGATGGGGAGGGCTTATGTATTTTTGAAGGTGACAAAAAGAACCAATGGATTGAGGATTAGGGGAAGAGCATACCAGAAGGGTTAACACGCTAGAGTGGATGGGAAGGGATAGAATTGAGGCACACACAGACAGTCTGGTCTTGCCAAGAAGAGCCACCTTATTTTCAGGGACTAAGAGTAGGAAAGTAGGGGATAATGTTAAGGGGTTTTGAGATGAAGTGGGAATTTAAAAGGGCCTCAGTTTTCTTAGTAAAGTATGAGGAGAGGTTTGGGAGGTTTGAAAGGAGAAAATCTGTAATAGCTTTTATGGGGAATGGGATAGGGAAATGACTAGAAGGAATAAAAGATTTACCTTGTAGCAGTGAGGGCCCCATAAAAGTTAAAGAAACAAATCTGTAGTGGAATGAGTCATCTCAGGAGTAGGGCTTCCTTTGGCAGTCTCCAAGAGAAAGTGGAAGAAATGGATGCCAGGAGTAATTCAGGAGCCCTGGATAATGGGGGCTGTGACTGGGGAGGGAAGAAAGTAGAATCAGAGCAGGCCTGATGGCCTGAGAAGAGCAATGGGGTTGGAGGCTTAACTTGTATCCAACTGAAAAATATAGCACTCCACGGAACATAAATACATTTTAAGAAAACTTTAATGGAAATGCACTATAGGAGGCTCTATCTTAATTAAGTAGATTGCCCTTTGCTCCTGTTAACGGACAGAATTCAGCTTACAGGAAGGGTTAGCTGGATGAATAAAATGTATTTTAAAAATCATTACTTACAAGAGGTTGCTTAATCTAAGAGGTAAAGGAAAGGCTAGAAATCTTGGAGGGCTCATTTTCTTCTTTTTGCCAGTTCAGTCAAGATTCTAATCATCTGTGGCAATAGAGAAGAAGGTGACTCACTGTGGGTTACAACTTTTTAACTGATCACTATTTAAATGGCTAAAGAGAGACAGAAGAGGAGAGGAGAAAATGAGGTCATCAACAATTCAAAGGAACAGATAAAAAATATATATATAAATCTTGTTTAGAGGGTTTTGAGCATTAATACTTGAAAAATCTTCTGTTACTATAAACAGCTATCTAAGAAGCTAATACCAGCCTCCTCCCAAACCCAAAGAACTCATGATTCTAAATCTTGGATCTGTACTTAACCTACAAGGTTATACTTAAGTCTCAAAAACTGACCCCCCCCCCCCAAGGGTTCAATTATGTATAAACAAAACAATCACTAATATTTAAATTATGTTACCAAGTATAAAATGTATGTAGATTTAAAGTTCCCTGAGGAAGATCTAAAAAAAAGAATGATAGTGTCCCCATTACCACCAATCACCACCATCATGGCTGACATTTTGTACACACTTAACCTTATCTCAATTGACCTTCAAAACAACCCTTGAAATTGCAGATAAGGAAACTGAGAAAAACAGAGATTAAGTGACTTCCCAGGGTCACACATACTACGAGTGTCATAGGCAGAATCTGAACTCGGGTCTTCCTGATCCCTGGCCCAGTGGTGATCTAGGCACTGGGCCACCATACTTTTTTTTTAAATTTTAAACCCTTAACTTCTGTGTATTGACTTATAGGTGGAAGATTGGCAAGGGTAGGCAATGGGGGCCAAGTGACTTGCCCAGGGTCACACAGCTGGGAAGTGTCTGAGGCCGGATTTGAACCTAGGACCTCCCGTCTCTAGGCCTGGCTCTCAATCCACTGAGCTACCCAGCTGCCCCCTGGGCCACCATACTTTTGTTCAATATTTTTCTTGGTTCTCCATTCCTGTACACACTTTTATAATAATACTGAACCATGAGTCATCACCAAATGAATAAATTCCATGACTTGTTTATGATAAGGAGAGTGGGAATACTGCCTTTCTAGTCATTGTGTGATTTATCCTAGACTGTGCAGACACATTCATTTGACAATGTTAGACAAATGGTGGAGTGTCATCATTTTTCTCTTGGGAATCTCTTTCTGGAAAGGGTCTTCAGGCTCCTCTAGGGAATGACCAAGTAAGGACTATCTCAGAGCCCTCTTTTGCTCCCATATGCCTCAAAGAACCCCTTAATTAAGAAAGGAGGAGTGAGGGAAAGAAAACACTCTCCTAAAGGGAAACGTGGAACCTTTTGGTTCCCAAGATTGTTTAAAAGATTTTGTGTTTCAGAAGAAACATGGGTTGAGGCGGACATGATTGGGGATTTTGATTTGAAACTACCACACCAATGCAATGATCAACAATTTGGAAATAGGTCTTGATCAATGACACATGTTAAAACCAGTGGAAATGTGCATCGGCCAGGGGTGGGGGGAGGGCGAGGGGTGTAGGGGAAAGTAGGAGCAAGAATCATGTAACCATGTTAACTTTTCTAAAAAATGAATATTAATAAATGTAATTTAAAAAAAGTGAAAAAAAGTTTTTGTGTTTATTTAGCAGCATAATCAAATCAGTCTTATGGACCATGAAGACAACTTATTTCTATGAAGATGAATTAATATTAATACAACATTTTAATTATGACATATTTCAAGCTAACATAATGGAAGCAAAAAAGGTGGGGCAGGGGCAACATTTCCAGGTATTTTCTAATTTGTCTTCCAAAGGAAATGGGGGTTTATTATTAGCTAAAATTTGTACCATTAAAACAGTTATTTTCAAAGAAATTTAAATTAAAATTTTTTAACTTTTTGAAACATTTGAAAGCAAAGAAAAAGGAATATGGTCTACCAAAGATATTACTGAATTAGATTTTGGTTCGCTTAATTGGTTTTAGTAACTTTATAAGGAAGTAATTAACCTCTGGAATACTAACTATGATACGAGCTAAGAATCTCTGGAGCAGTGGACTCTAATCTTTTTTGACCACGTATCCCTTTTTAGAAAAAGATTTTTTGAAGAACAGACCCCAATATATGTATATTCATAAATTATTCAATGTATTTACTAAGACATTATGTACATTTAGAAAAGAGATAGAAAAACTTTAAACGGCCAATGTAAAAGTGAAACAAACATTTAAAAAATATATTTTTAGTACAAAAAACTTTTGCTCTTACAAAAAAGGATTAATATTTTTAGTGGGAGCAATGTGACTGAATATACTTTATTATTTTAAAAATTCTTAACATAATAGTTTATTACCCAAAAGCCAAAGGCCTGGTTCTAAAGTTATTTACACAAATGCCTGAATTTAATAGCTTTAAAGACATTTCCGAAGGAAAGGCTCCAAAGATTGTCATGGAAGAAATGCACTACTGGTACTTCCAACATATTCAGTTTTCAATGTCTTCTGCCAATTAGGTAGAAATTTTGGGCAAAATTTAGCTAGTAAAACATCCGTTTTTCTTCATGTCAATCATTCTTGCAAACAATCAATAGATGTTGCATTTTTACTATTTTTAACAACAAATGGGTTCAGAACTGCTTGAGATTTCTGGGAGACAATTGGTCAGGCTATTCTGTTCTCAAGTTGTTAAGATACAGACACACGGGAGTCCTTATTGGTGACATACATACAGGGTACATGATTTTTGGTAATAAAAGCTTAGGAGTTTTTCAACGTCTTATTAATTCTGATGGCTTTATGGTAGCAGGAACCAATTTCTCAAGATATCCTATAAGCTTAGGGCAAGAGTCATTGGTCAGGTCAAATCAATGGCTTGAAATCTACCTTTCCAATAATCTGGCTAATTATTTTAATTGACTTGATCTTACTTAGTGCCCCACTGAGGTGCACCTACTCCCACCGAGCCCCATTAGTATTGCTCAGCGTGGTTGTTCTGGTCACTTGGAGGTAATGAGAATTATGTCACGCTGCTAGCTGACATAATTTTCTTCCTATTGCTCCCCAGAAGAACCTAAAAAACCCAATAAGACTCCACTGCTCCTTAATTATCAGTTATTAATGACATTTGGATTATTACAAGTTCTACAAGGACAGTTCCCAACACCAAACATTTAACATTAGAGGAGACTGAGAGCTGGTAGAGGCCACTGAGAGGTAGAAAGACTAGCTCCATCCGGAAGTGGTTGTTCCAGGGGCCAATTTACATGGTCTTTTATTTTGTGGGTAGAAAGATGGGGGAAGAGAAAAAAGGGCTATTATCTCTGGAAACAGCTAGACAGGAAAATTCCCAATTCTAGACAATTAATATATACCCTAGTGCACAATTTAATTTGTGTGTAATGCCAATTTCCCTCAGGAGGTCTCAATTTTGAATAAATGTGCCCCCCTCCAAAGCACATGTCTTCTTCTTGATAGCTACTGAAGTAAAAGTGGGCTTGTGTAAACAGTTAAAATCCAACGCCCCAAACAAAAGTATGTTTTAGAAAAATGGCTCAGGGATAAACAGATCTGCTTCCCCACTCAACTTCTCAGCCCATCGTCTTTAAACATGATGGCATTGTTGAGCTCTCCAAACCCTCTGTGACAACAGATTTCTTCATTTTCATCAGAAAGTTATGGAAGACCAAAACACACTTTTAGATGTAGCTTCAGTCAGTTCTCTGAGTATGACTAATTCTATTCTACTGAAGGGAGCTTTTTCTAGTATCAGAAATACAGATTCACGAAAAAGAGGCACAACCCCGGAAACCAGTCATATTCCTATCCTATTAAACCCTTACATAAATAACAGACTTGTTTTAATAGCTGTACTTGGCTTCCAATAATGTTGCATAAATAAGGATTCACCCAACCGCCAATGGTGTTACATTAGGCCTGTAAATGAGGGAATCGTCACAAACTGAATATTCCTATGTCATTAAGATAAATTCAGGGGGCAGCTGGTAGCTCCGTGGCCTGAGTCAGGCCTAGAGATGGGAGAGGTACTGGGTTCAGATCTGGTCTCAGACACTTGGTCACTGTGTGACTTTGGGCAAGTCACTCAATCCCCATTGCCTAGCCCTTCTGTCTTGGTTTAAAAAAATAAATAAATTCAGAAATTGGTAATCACCACTTGGAATCTAGTGTGCAGACTTAAGGCAAAAATGGATTCTTAAATTCAAGAGAAATTCTAATAAGGAAAAATAGTTATTGTAGCATGATTCACAAAATAGAGCCTTTAAAAATAACCTAGCTCTAGAACAAGTAGGCCATTTTTAGATATCTTATTAATCATATATCAAAGACATGACCAAATGTGCCCCAAACTGCCTTACTTTAATTCCAATTTCAGTAAATTTAGCAATTAGTCATCACACTCAAAGTTGTACCTCTAAAGTAAAAGGAGGGATGAGATTTCTAAGAAAGGTCATAAAAAACAAAGGGCTAGTTCTTTAAGATAACTCATTTTATTAGGATCTTACTAAGAATAATTTAATGAATTAAAATTCAGTCCCTAGTATACATGGATTTCCCACCTAACACTGCTGTGAGACAGCATAGTAGAGTGTGAAGAGGCCTGGGTTGGTCATCAAAGGGTGAGAGGGTGGCTCAAAGCTTGGCTCTGGGCTGCATGCCACCTCACAAGTCAGTCACTTAACTTCTTGGCCTCAGATTTTCTCATCTGTAAAATAAGGGGGTTGGCTTAAATGCCCTTTTGAGATTGGCTCCTGTGCATGTGCTCCAGGGATCCATAGGTCAGACGACCTTAAGGACCCAGACTCCCGTGGTGAAGGAGACCTGGATGAATCACAGCTTTTCTGCAGCTAGATTTCTTGTTAAGGTGATGATAATGGCATCTATGTCCAAGATAATAAGGATTCCGTGAAAGGAAGAGGGTAACCTGCTACTCTTACTCTTTCCCCATCAATAAACATCACGGCCTTTCTAAGCTGCAAACGTACTATATGGACAGTAACCTTCTTAGGTGGGTAACAATTTTCTCCCTAGACAGTATTTAATTGGCGATTATTTTGACTGGGGAAAAAGGAGAGAATGAAAGGGGGCATGAGTAGAAAATGACCTTCAACTCTTAAAAATCCAACCTAAGAGCATACCCCGTAAAAGATGGTGAAAAGTTTTGCTGTTGTGATTAGCTTAGGCAGAGTGAACAAGTGAAGACTCTAGGACTGTGCCCCAAACATAAGTGAAGAATGAGTTTTTTTTTTTACAAAATCCCTACCATTTAGATCTGGTGACTAGCTTGTACTCCTCATTAGGAAGTGGCAGAGGGCACTGCAGGCTAGGCAGATACAGGAACGGCGAGACAGAACTCTGGCAGGTTCAAGTGAAGAAGGGCATCATCACATTCCAGTTTAACTGAAACCTCATGTCATCCCCCCAAGGCCACACAAGTGGCTAGAAGTTAGGCTAGACTCTCCCAGGCATGCAAAGCAGTGGCCGGTGGAGAATGCAAGCATGACTGACACGTCCCATAACTGGGAGACTCATTCAGAATGAAGAACTGAGAGCTTCACCCCAGAGGGGAACGACCCTGGGGAGCTGTGCCCCGTTGGCCCACAGCCTCAGCAGCGTTGGCAGTCCCAACTGCTGAAGAGGCAGAGCATGGAGAGCTCGCTGCCAAAGACCCCGACACATTCCCGTGGTTGAGCATTAGAAATGGATGTGGTTTGAACATCTCAAGCGACACATTACAGAAGACACACCGTTAGCCTGTGTCTTGCTAAGGATCAGTGAGTGGGCTTGTCTGACTTGCAGCTGGAAATTCCTCTCTAGGTGGGTGCCCTCTCTTAGGATTGTGAGCTTAAGAGCAAGGACTGACTTTTCCACCAGAGATTAGCATTACCCTGAATAAATGCTCTCCTGTATGTGTTCATTCAGTCAAGAACCCTCTAATCCAGACTTGCCGTCACTGTATTAGAAATAATTTGTCTCAGTTTTCTGATCTTCAAAATGTTAACATCTCCACTTCCTTTGGATATGAACTCATTCTAGATTAATGTTAACTATTAGCGGAACAGAATAGTTTTAGATGGCAAACTTTAATATAAATATTTCTTGAATTAAATCCTCGTTCTAGAATTGTAAAATCATTCCCCTAAAGAGCCACACAACCTGCTGTATTATCACAGTATGACATATAAATTCAAACTCAAGAGTGCTGTAGTACATGACATTTTTTTAGGGCATAAGAAAAGGTCAAGGACCTTAAATTCTGTCTTCTGAAGCACTCAGAATTTGATAGTTTGACCTGTCAGAACACCCATTGGGCATTTCACATATCAGACACGAACAGCGTAGAATGCAATTCCTCTTATGAAGCTGTCATTGACGCTCTAGGTAGCTCTGTGCCAAACACAGGAGTCCTAGCACTGGTCTGACTATAAGCAACCATCTAATTCTGGTTACCTTACTTCAAAGAGAAAATTTGAAAGGACAAAACTGTACTAAGCCTGTGCGACATCACCTGTCAAGTTCCAAATGCCAAGAGAAGTCCCAAACTTATAATGCTCTTCTCATGGAGCTCATCCAGCCCCAAAGAGACTGAAATGATGCCAGCTGGGAGATGGGACGATTGGCTTTCGTGCTTCTCCTAACAAAGGATATTTCAACTCTTGTCTTCAATAAGGGGGTTTTGCAATCCCTCTTCACCTGTGCCAGCTGGCATCCATGGTTTGTTTCAAAGTTCACATCCTATTGGAGGCCTTTCCAGATCTCCCTGGCTGGTGGTCCTCCCTAGCTGCCCTTTGCCAAATCTTTTGTACAGGTACATGCTGTCTTCTGCACAGGACGAAAGCTTCTTGAAGGCAGGAACTGTCCTGCATTAGCAGGGATTCTCTACATGTAGCATGTGCTTAGTAAATGTGAGCTGCTGGGCTATTATAGGCATATTATTAACACTTCCCCACAGATCATAAAAAGGAGAACATGGGATTGTGGAAGCGGATAGAAGAGGAGCACGTGTGGGGGCATGGCAATGTCCATGTGCACAGGGTAGGAAGGGTCTAGGGTGGGATGGGCTCAGAAAGAAAAGCGAAGTTTCCAAAGATGAAAGCAAACTCTTCTGGGCATTTGGGGAAGTGCAAGAAGAGGTGGATCTTGGGTACTCCTACAGATAGCCCTCTTCTCCCTTTGTGAAAAGGTCAGGGAGACATCATGAAGGCCACGGTAGGATAGAGATGGATTCTAAAGGACAGGTTCTAAGCAGGTGAACTGACCTCCAAAGGCTGCTGTGAGGATCAAATTGTCTGTGAAGTACATAGCACAGTGCTGGGCACATGACATGATTCGGGATTGCCAATTTCTATAGTACTTTATGAGTACTTTAATAAAACATGTTACATAACACTTTGTTTGACCTGCCTAGCAAGGGAGGCACTGCAAGCAAGAATTTCACTTACACAAATAGAACCCGGACTCCAATTGGTTCAGGGTTTAGTCCAAGGTGGGCAAGTAGAAAAGCCTGGGCTCAGTGTTGGGCCCAGCCAGGCAGTTGCAACATTTTGAGGTTTACAAAATGCTTTCCCAGCCACAGTGGATAGTACAAGTATGATAGGAGAAAACTGAGGATCAGAGAGAAGTGACTTGCTCAAGATCACTTATTTATGTCCACAAACCCCCAAGTTGGAGCTCTCTAGTCCAGACCATTTGTGAGTAACAACAGCTGGCATTCACAGAGAGCCCTGGATGCAAACCCACAGGCCTTCTTTGCTGGAAGCAATCAATGAAAGAACAAGCATCTATTAATCACCTACAAGGTACCAGGCACTGTGCTAGGTGCTGTGGATACAAAGACAACACATGCTCCACTGGAATAGCCCTGAATATTTTCATTTTTTCCTAAATTCAGTCCTGCTGAACCAGGCCAGCCATTCCTTGAACCCAGGGCTCCACATCTACTTACTTCTCTGTAGCCGGGTCCATATGCTGTGACTGCATTTCTTCATTAGCTGTGCTTCTTGGAAATCCCTGTAGGCTCATGCTGGTGCCTGCTCTTTCCCTGATCCCCAGTTGGGAGTACACCTCCATTTCCCATCAATTATACTTCTCAGGGAACATGTTGTTGCTCTCCTTGAGGGCAAGGCCTGCTTCACTTTCTCTGTCTAGTATGTGAGTTAGTGAATGAGGTCTGGCTCAGTTCTGGCTCTGCCACAAATGCACTAAACACGTGCCCAGCCAAATCACCTCATCTCTGAAATGAGAAGACTGAATGGATGATTTCTTAGGCTCTTTCAGTTCTAATATCCCAACGTCCTATTTAAGAAGTGGGCTTGACACTCAATGAAACCTCAGGACCCAGAGCAGGAAGGGACCTTCCAGGTCTTGTAACCCAACAGTCCCTAATAAGAAGCCCTTCTATACTATCTTCGGTAAGAGGTTTCATTAGTCCCGGCCTCAGCACTTCCAGGGAGGGTGGCCCCATTGCCCACTCCTGGCTCCTTCCTTCAAGTCTTGCTTTGCTCCTAGTTCCGGCCTCTCGAGGCATCTCTCAGGAAGGTTCCGTTTTTCCAGCTCACAGGCTCTTCTAGCTGACAAGGTCATTCCTAAATGGTACCCAGTACTAATAACAATCTTCTTGTCTAGTGATCTGACCAGCTCTTCCCTGCCTCTCCTTGCCCTGGCCTCTGGGCTGTCCTGGCACTGTTTCATGCCTCCATGGATGGGGTTGGAGGGAAGGAGTCACTTCTTCCTCCTTATTGATGCTCTATCAGAAAACTCTAAATCTTAGATGTGGCATCCTTTGGAAGAGATGTTACTTTGCACATAGACAAGGTGGTTTAATTCAAGGGTGTGACTGAAATCCTTTCCATTCTATGTTTTTCCTGTCAATCTATACACAGTTTTAGTGAAAGTTAAAACTTTCAAATTCTTACAAAGTCAGCAGCAGCAAACTAATTCTATCAAACTGGTTCAACTGAGCCTTGGACAACCTTTCTTGAATTCCTTCTGTGCTGTGAGGGTGGAGTGTCATAATTACTCATTTTAACTGCTTTATTTTCGCTACAGTATAACAAGGAGTTGGAGGTGTCTAGCCTTTTCATAGGGCTATTTTAGCTAGCCTAAGTGAGGGGGCTGTGTGTAAGACTGGGATCTGGAGGTAAAGAGGTTCAGAGAGGGAGACCAGAATCTTTTCTTGGAGTCAGGCAGCACATTACTGCAGAAACAGTGATGGGGAAGCCTTGAGTACCAATTCCGACCTGGGAGCAAGTCCCCTCTCCTCTTGGGGCTTGTTTGGGCTACAAAATCACTGAATCTATGACCTTCTGATCTATAGCCTCTCCTTGTCATCTTTTTTGTGGTGGACTGAAAAACAATCAACAATCCAGTTTTGTTTGTATATTAAATTTGGCAGTGTGGTATGACTGAAAGGACCGTGGATATAGAGCCACAAGTCCTGGGTTCAAATGCTAGCAATGCCACTATCTATGTCACGCTGCACAAGTTGTTTAACCTCTCTGGGCATCAGTTTCCTCATCTGCAAAATAGGAGGGGTCTTTTCTGGCATGAAATTTATGATCCTTTGATTAGGCCCATCACTAAGCTAGCCATAATGACATTAGAGTAATGAAGTCAATAAAATTTTTTTTTGCATGAAAATGAGCATAATTTTGTTGCTGCTTTAAATCCCAATGAATAGACAGTGCCTATGCACACAGTACAGTAAATACTAGTTGAGCAACTAAATTCTTAGGTGATGAGTGTGAGGGCTGACCTTGTAATTTACTTTGGGGAAAATGGTCTACAGGTGTACTAATTCCCTCCCATCCCCCTCTTCTTTGGAATGATTTAAGGCCAGTGGACGTGGGAGGTAGGTAAAGAGGCTCCATTCTGCTTGGCTTCAGCCCCTCATCCCCTTCTGGGGATCAAGTCTTTGGTTTGCGGGAAAGGATCTGTTTGACTAAATAGTGGTTCCCCAATTACTGGACTTTCCAAACAGCAGCCGAGTGATCCTTATTCTGGATGTCACAGATTCGTTCTGGGTTGGACCAGAGGACCTCCAAGAGCCCTTCCAACTCATTTTCTTTTTTCCCCCAATAGTAATTAAATTAAATTTGATGCCTACTTTTCCATTTTAGTCACAAATTTGCAGATCTTGCAGCAATTATTTCAAATGTAACCACACAACAAAATCAGGAATGGAAAAGATGTTACGTAAAAAAAGCAACATCATTTAATAACCACCCAAAAATGCTGTTGTCAAACTAGCCAAGGAATGGCTTTTAAATGAAAGTAAAAAGGTCTGCCTCCATGGGATTTTATACCATTCATAAGAGGGAGAGGGAGTGTGCAGTTTCTTAACGTGCACTTAGGAATCCAAGAATTGCAAAAATGCTTAGAAATCATCTCACTGGATCCCTTAAATTTAGAGCTGGGAAAACTGAAGCCCATGAGGATAAAAGAATTTCTCTACCTACATAAAGTCCTGGGCATGTGCAAATCTCCTCAGTTAATGGAGAAACAGAAGGGAAGTTCTTTGAAGACAGGGATTATTTGCCTTTATCTTTGTAGCTTCAAGACCCAGCATACTACCTTGTACAAAAGAGGCCCTCAATAAATGTTTGCTGAATTGAAATCATACATTTGTAAAAATCAATTCACTACTACCAGAACAAATCTCAACTGAAAATGAGGCCTTACTTCAACTTTGCTTAAATAATTTCTCACTATCGCAGGTCAGTGAATAGTTTCATAAAAAAAATGTCAAAAATCAGTCCTTCCCGCCAGCCTCAATTTTAACAGTGAATTTGGTGAAATCTAATAGTTTAAAAGAAACTGAAAAAAGGTCCCTTTTGCCACTTTCATTACTTGTATCTGAAAGCTACAGTAATTCTTCAAAAGAGTGTCTGTATTGCAATTTCCCTCAAGAATCTGAATTTGACGCTAGGTGAAGTCAACTTCAGAAAGCACAATAACGTGGAGCTTTGCCAGTGGGCCTCTTTACAAGTTTCCCTCTGAGAAGCAGTCCAGCCAAAACCAGTTTGCGGTATGTGCAGTTACCATTGTCCCTTGTTTTCCTGGTTCCTTGTACTGATCATACATGCTTCTCCTATGTGGCAATGAGGATCTTGCATCTGCTTTATATGATTACTGATGTAGAGAGGGAGGGGCCCTCAGAGAGCATCTTCTGCCCGGATTCCTGGGTTTGGGTCTTTCTTCCGATGAAGCCTATGGCCCGTTTCTCAGAACCACATTTTAAATGCAAAAAATGAAATGTGTAGGATTACCAAGGAAATGAAATGCAGACAGAGTTTGAAAATATTTTCAGAGGTCCCGGGCTAATAAACCCCTGAAAGGGGTAAAACCCTTTCTTTTTACAAAAGTAAACTGAGGCCTAAAGCCATGACAAACAAGCCTAAAAGTCACATGGGTGGAGGAACTGAAATTGGAATGAGCTTCTGCTTCCATCAAATGACTTAAAGCTGCAAACTAGGAACTCTGTTTGTTATTAATTTAGAAAACTCCCAGAAGGTGCCCTAGGGAAAAATGTAAGCTACTCTAGCTGTATAGAAATGTTAATTTCTGTAACCTTTAAAAATTAATAATGGCACCAAATTGTTTAACTGAAATGACTTAAAGCCCTAAATATACTGTATATTCCCCAGTAACAGGAAGCAGTAAAGGCAGTTAGCAGAGCACTGGATTCGGTCAGCAAGACCCCACCCAGGGATGCAAGTCCCTACTCTGTGGCATACTGACTGTGTGATCATGGACAAGTCACTGAACTTTGAAGGGTTCCAGGCAACTCTTCAGTTGTAGATCAAGAGCAATTGGCAGAGGCAGACTGGAAGTATGCCTTTCTACACTACTGAAATCATAGGTCCTCTAAAGACCCTGCCAGAAGATTTGGTCATTTGGTCCTCCCCTTTCTCCTGCAAAGCTTTTCTAAAAGACCTTCTTACCCTATATGCTAAACAAAAAATCGAGGAAACTCCAGGCCCATGAAATGCCGTGGGCAGCGTGTCTCACATTGGTCTATAAATATCTCTGGCTGAATTAACTGAAAAGCAGGGCTAAGACAGGAGGGGGCAGGAAAGTCTCTTCTGGACTCTGGTGGGGTGCAGCCTGTGGTTCAAGAGATGGTTAAAAGAAAGCTCCAGGCCTCCGGGGGCAAGGTGCCCTTTAATGTGCGCATACACATGGGTTCTCCCATCACAGAACATGCCCAACAAAATGTCCGTGGTCCACTCTCCGGGAGCTATTTTAAAACAACTGTAAGAGCCATCCAAGAAGTGACTTGTGGATTTTTCTGCTCAAAGGTCGGCCCGCCTCCAGATTCTGATAAACTTGGCACTAACCGTGGCTCGGCAAGCTCGGTGCTCAAGTTGGAAATTAAAACAAGAAAAATCCGGATGCTCTCTACAATTGGACTCATCTTTGCGTGGGGCTGGGAGCACTCTTAAAAAGAAATCCAAGCCCCTCTCAGGGCCGCCTCGCTTACTCCCGTGGAATGTGCTGGGTAGAAATTGTAAACAAGAAGTTTATGGGCCCCTTTCGGTTCCGTGGAAGCCCCTCCTCTCTAGTCCCTATCCCGTAAGTCAATACCGATTTGGAGAGGAAGGAAACGAACGGCTCATTTTGCAGAGTCTGGGCTATTCGGCTCCCTAGGCTCCAGCACAGCCGGGGACTCCGTTAAGTAGGTTTTCCCGGTTTGACTCCAAACGCGGCCCCGAGCAGGGGAGCAGCCGGTATCCATCTCCGTCTGGGTCCCAACGAGTGCTCTAAGCCTCGGAACAGAACTGGGGGCCGCCCGGGTCAGCCTGAGAGACCTCCCTCCTGGGGCAGGCCTGGGGAGCTCCCTGCACCCCCCTCCCTCACCGGCTCAGGGTCAGCATAACTTTCCAGGAACCAGGCCCCGCTCCCGCGCCCAGAGCGCGGCGCTTCCTGGGGTCTCTAGGCCCTTGAGCTGCGGTTTCGGGCAGCTGTGCTGGCCGGGAAAGGGGTACCCTTGCTCGGGGAACCGCGGCGGAGGCCGAGGGCTTGCTGGAGACTCCGGTTCGGTCCCTCTCCCCAGCCAAAGGTCAGCCCGGCCCAAGCAGGGTTCACCCCCCCCCCCAACCCAGCGTCCTCGAGAGGAAAACCCTCGGAGCCCCCACCCCCGCGCGTGCGCGTATGCTAGCCCCGCCCCTCCCGCCGGCAGGATCCGGGGCTAAAAACGGCCGGGGGTGGGGTGGGGGGGAAGATGGGAGGTAGATCCTGTCCCTGAATGCAGTCGAGGGGCGGGAGAGTGGGGTATTGGTGGTCCTACTAGAAGAGAACCGGGGGAGGGAGGAGCCCAGTCTCAAGTCCGGGCGCTCCCGAGCCGGGAGGACAAAGGGAGGCGCAGGCTTTGTGCAGGCCCCGGGGCCGGCTCCTGGGTGGGGGGTGGGGTGGGGTGGGCCCGCTCCCCCCAGCAGCGCGCTTCTCCCACCTCCCCCTGGCGGACCCCCCCTCACCTGGCCCGTAGAACTTCCTGCCTTTGGTCACGTCGAACACTTTGCTGTTGACGGCGAGGAGGATGCGCGGCGTGCGCGCGCCGTCGTACTGGCGCAGCTGCTCTAGGTTGAAGTCGCGCCTCTTCATGGGCGGCAGGTCGGAGGCAAAAGAGGTGGCCGGGCTGTCTGCGCTGTCTCCTGCGACCTCGCTCGGCCCACGCCGGCTCCAGCTCACCCACAGCCGGTAGACCCCGAGCAGCAGGAGCAGCACGATCAGCACGTTCAGCAGCATCTCGCCGCTGCCGCCGCCCTCGCCGCCGCCACCCACGGGCCACAGCGCCCAGCCGCCGCCGCCGCTGTCGTCCTTCGTCGGGCTTTCGTCTTCTCCACCCGGTTCTCCGCAGCCGCCTTCGATTACGCTTCTGAGCTTCAAGTCCCCATCACATACCGCCATAACCGCCCGCCCGCTCCGCCCCTTGGGTGACCCTCGACAAATGGCGACGCGCAGGGGCGGGGACGCGGCCGGACCGAAGGGGGCGGGGCGGAGACGTTGGCGCGATCTGGCCCGCCCCTCTCGCGCCTTCCCCGCCCTCCGCGACGCTCGCGCATGCCACGCCGCCCCACCCACATCGCCCCATACTCCCTCCTCTCCTTCCTTTCTCCTTGGGGCGGGAAGGTGGGGAGGTGGGGCCTCAACCGCTGGTCGCGGGGAGGGGGTGGGGCGCGAGCGCGAGGTGCATCGCGCCACGCGTCTCTCCTCCCCCCCCACCCCCGTCCCACCTCTCCCTTCTCGCGGATTCTTCGTGGATTGCGCACGCGCACGTTCCCCTGGCTTAGCCGGCTGGCCAGTTAGACACATGCGCGAGTTGGAGCCTCCGGCGGGTGCTAGACTTTTCCGGCTCGGCTCCGGTGAGGCGGTTGGGAAGCGTTTTATCAATCTTAAAGCGCAGTGGAAAGGAGCAACTGCTTGTCGCGGACCATCAAGTTCAGCCCCTTCCTCATTTTACAGGCGGGGAAACTGAGGCAGATTGGCCCCCCCCCCAAGACCTCAGACTCCAAAGGGTGCTAGTATGCACGTGTTGCATGTGCATAATTAGATTAATTTGTTGATCCGGCCTGATCTGTAGGGTCGGACCTCGAAACCCTCCTCCTTCTGGACTAATTGTGAGGCTGTCATCCTGGACCTCTTCTGGGCACCCAAGACCTTTCCAGGGCATGGGAAGTTCTGGGATCACTCAGAGTGCAGCCGCAAATCCTGAACTCCCCACCCAGCCCCATGTGTATCCTGATAGAATATAAGCACCTCACAGCCAACCCGGCAGCCTGGCACACCATAGGTGCCTAATAAATGCATGTGGACTGGCACCTGCTGCTGCTGGGTTGCATCCTCTGTGCTGCACATTACCCCTCTCCCCCCATGCAAGTCCTCTGCCCAGATAGCCCTGGGGACCCACCCACCTTGACGCTACTCTTCCAGAAAGTGGGGACAGGCCTGCCCACCCCCTACTCTGCTTCCCTCCATTCTGGATTACATATAAATTGGAAAAACTATCTACAAAAGGGTGGAAATAAAGGATGTGCCTGCTGAGTCCAGGGTTTGCTGACAAACGACTGACCATAGAAACAGGAAATCTCCTTTTTGGGGCAGCTAGGCTGCAAGGTGTATAGAGCTGGGCCTGGAGTTAGGAGGTGCTGGGTTCAGATTTGGTCTCAGACTGTGTGACCCTGGGCAAGTCATTTAATTCCCATTGCCTGCTCCCTACTGTTCTGCTTTGGAACAGATTCACTGTACAGATTCTAAGGTTTGAGCTGACTCCTTTGTGCCCATGCTCATGCCACTCCCTCATCTCCTCCTTTGGACTAGTCGATTCATACCTATGCCAAGTTTGTCTTTGGAATGTTTGCTGTGGTAAAAAGTTTCTCCTTCATAGCATGGCTTGTCCAAAATCTCCCTTAAGGGAGGCTCAGGGGAGGCCATCTTCCTGTGGTTTCTGCCTCTGCTCCCACACAGGCTAGGAGATGGGAGACAGATGTACCTTAGATGTTTAAAAAGTGTTTAAAAGTGGCCTGTCCTGAATTACCTCAGGTACTTGCCATCTAGCCACGGGCTCAAGGGGTCATTTCTCCCCCTACCCCACCCCAGTTCCAAGGTGGCCTACTCTTTCTTCCCCCCACCTCCCATCTCTCTCTCCCTTTCTCTTTTTCTCTTTCTCCCTTTCTTTGCTCTCCTGACTCCATCTTTGTGTCTGTCTCTCAGAGTTCCTTCTCAAGAATTTCTGGCCTATGGAGGTGACGTGACTCGTCCAAAATCACTCAGAAAGTAAGCAGAATAGGAATGTGAACTCAGTTTCCTACTCTGTGACATCCTGCCTGCTCCAATCCTTTCCCTTCACATTCACCACTGATTTGGCTAATATGCCTTTGGAGTATTCTCTGCTGCAGGTGGGAGAGGCCACCCATTTCACTTACACTTTGCTATGAAGAAATTAATGTCGCTGGTGGGGTGGGGAGCTTTGCCCCAACTACAGGAGAGGTCAGCCCTGCAGGGCCTGCAATACGAGTCTGAAATGGAAGGAGTCTCTCCCTGCTCCTCTGTTCCTCCTCCCTTTGGCACATTCAGAGCCCTTTCTCTGATTCCAGGACTTTGTGTTTTTAGTTGGCTCTCTGTGCCTGGCCTTCCAAAGCTGACGGCTGGTTTGCTGGAGACTGTTCCTCTCTGCTCCCATGGCCCTTGCCCATCCTCAGTGATTCCTGTTGACTTTAATAGATTCCTTTATCTGCTTGGGATTTGAGTGAGGTTATGAATTTCTGCTCTGACTTCCCCTTCTTCCATGTTTGTTCCAGAAGCGGGTTGCTCTCGTAAGATGTGGATACCCAAATGGGTTGTTAGCTTGTGGAGAGGCGTTGATCATTGGGAATCTTGCCCGGCTCTCTCCCAGGGACACGGATTTCTGGAGGGGAGGAGGAGAAGGGGCCATGAGGCTGGCCTCTCCATTCTCTTCTGATAAGAATGTTCTGGCTGCCCCCCTAAATCTCAGTGGTCGAGGGGCTAGAGGCCAAGAAAGCATCCTCCTAAAAGACAGTGTTTTTTTCAGCCTTAAAGGCAACACCTTTCTAGTTTCCTTAAGCATCATCCCTTCAAGGAGGGGAAGGGGAAGGCAAGCTTATACCCACAGGCTTCTCTTCAACTGACCAAAGGCTGATTACCAAAAAGACTATCTCAGACAATGAATTGTGAGGAAACCCATTTGTCCAAGTGAATAGTGCCCAGAAACTGGAGAAGGCAGACAAACGAGAATATATGAGAAAAAGCAGAGTAAATGAGCTCTCCCAATGGGAGGGAGATATCTCAGCTCACCAGAGACAGAGAGAGAGAGAGAGAGAGGTAAGAGAGGGAAAGAGAGACAGAGAGATAGGAGAAAGAGGGAGAGAGAAGGAAGGAGAGGGGGAGAGACCTGTTGAGTGCTTTCTTCTACATGTTTGCCATCCCTTCTCTCCAAAAGTCACACTCCAAGCTGGAGTGTTTCTTATAGAAGCAATACACATTTAGGTAGCTCAGTGGTTGGAGAGCCAGGCCTAGAGAGGGAGGTCCTGGGCTCAAATCTGGCCTCAAATACTAGCTGTGTGACCCTAGGTAAGTCACTTAAACCCCATTGCCCAGTCTTTACCATTCTTCTGTCTTGGAACCAATATACAATACTGATTCTAAGATTGAAAGTAAGTTAAAAAAAAAAGTAATGTAGAAGAAAATCTCTCAAGTGCACACAAACATTTACCACTTCAGAGTGGTCAAAGCATGGAAGCTAAGAGGGGTATTGGGGAATAGCTAAATAAGTGATAGTATATTAACATAATATTTTGTTGAGTCATTTCAGTCATATTGAACCCTTTGCCTCATTTGGGATTTTTCTTGGCAGAGATCCTGGGAAGGTTTCCCATTTCTCCAGTTCATTTTACAGATTAGCAAACTGAGGCAAACACAGATTAAATGACTTATCCAGGGCTACGGAACTAGTAAGGGTCTGAAGCCAGACTTGAATTCACAAAGATGAATCTTCCTGACTCCGGGCCCGGTGGCCCATCAATGTAATATTATACTGTAAAAAGTGGCGTTGACCTTCCTTCTCAAAGACCAAAATGGCATTGTTGCGGATGTCTTGACTCGAGCATAAATTGGATTTAAGTGAAGCAGAATTGCCCAGAGTCATGGGCCTCACTCCCTCTTCCAGACTCATTGAAGTACAGTGGCAAGGCAAGGGTCAAGATGACTACTGATGTCCCAGGATGCAGTGGATGACTTCCTCCATGCCTAACCATGCTCTTAGCACTCCAAAGTGCCTGTTTCTTCATGGCTAGTTCTCCGTCCCTTCTGCCAGTGGAGGTCTTCACAAGGCCGGGGCAGACACCCCCTCACTCCCTCTTTGGGCCTCTTAATTATCCTCCCTCTGGGCTGGCCCTCCCTGTGAGATGGCTCACCAGGGTCTGGTCATTGGGCATGCTATAGCTTCTTGGAGCCACTGTGGGTCAGAGCTTGGGCACCCAAGGGTGGCGGCCCTGAAAAGCCTGCCCACCAGAGGGGCAAGTCCTCCCTGAACATCTGGTTGATACCTCACCATAAAAAGTAATGAAATGAACAATTCGAGAGGAAACGGAAGACCTTTATGATGTGATGCGGACTGAAGTGAGTAGAACTAGGAGGACAATGTATACGACGATAGAAATAAAATCATCTTTGAAAGACTAAAGGTGATTGCTTAGTATGCAGAATGAGACATCCTTTTTGGGGACGTAGCCCAAGTGGGAATTTGTTTCATTGGACCCTGCAGATTTATTATGGGGTTTTCTTTTTCTTATTGTTCAGCTGGAGTTCACAAGAGGGAGGAAAGGATAATGAATTTATGTAAAAATAAAGAACAAATAAAGAAGGTAATAAAAGTTCCAAATATTTTAAAAAATGTGTCTAATGCAAGTCATAGTCATCTTTTTCTGTTATGGAAATATTTTGAGCCCCGTATCTCTCTTCTCTTGAAGTTTTCATGCCAGCTCCTCCCTCCTAAACAGCTGAGCTCTCTCTCCTAGCCTAGGGATCAGGCTTAATAAGCAGCAGTGGCAGGCCTCCAGCCTTGAAAGCCAGGTTACTCTTCTTCTAACATAGCTGGTTTATGTGGTTTTAACTTTCTTCCTCCACTTTTTCTTCATTTCTTCTCTCATGTATTTCTTCCTTTCCCTCAGCTTTGGTTTTTCTTTCTTATCTTTCTTTCTCAAGCAAATGTAGCAAATCCCCACCCAGACCATCCCCTTTACTTCTCTTTCTTATCCTTAAAAGAGTCTAAAAGGGCACTTGTTTTCTCTTTCCAGGACTTTATCAGTATAGGAGTCCCCTCTGGACTCACATTTACCTTTCTAGATTTCCCTTGCCTCCGCTGTTTTCATTTCAAAGTTTCTACTCTACTCTGGTCTTTTCCTTAAGAATGCCTGAAACCCTTTTATTAAAAATACATTTCCCCCCTTGCATAATTATAGGTAGTTTTGCAGGCCTAGTTATTTTTGGTTGAAAGACTGCATTTTTTGCCTTTTGCAATATCATGATTCAAGATTTGGAGGGGATTCTTTTTATTTTCCCTTTCCCCTTACTTCTAAAAGTAACGGACAGTTTCTTGTATGATTTCTTGAAATAGAGTGCCTTGTTTTTTTGTTTAGTCATGTTTTTCAGGGAGCTTGATTTCTAAAATTATTTCTCCTCAATTCTCCTTCCAGAACTGTTGTTTTTGATAGTGGATGCCTTATATTTCCTCTTCTTATTTTTAGTTTTTTGATTTTGTTCTAAAATTTCTCTTGTCTCCTAGAGTCATTGAATTGCATTGGTTCCATTCTATGTTTCAGGGAGCCCATTGCTCCCAATGGTTTTCTATTTTGTATTCTAAGATATTTATTCTCTTTTCAAGTTTTCTTCCCTAACTTTCAATTTGTTCTAGTTAATTTTGTAACTCGTTTCATTTCTTCCAGCCACTCTTATAGTCCTTAGGATTAAACCTCTTCTCCCTGCCCCCCACCCAATCTATTTGTAGTTGTTTTGGAGTTACTTTCTTCTGGATTTTTGACTTGAGACTCCTTTTTCCCATACCCCGCCCTCCCCCCAGTCATCTTCTGTTTGCTCCTGTTTTTGAGCTTCACTTTTTCATTAGGTTGCTGTAGTCTAGCCATTTCCCTTTAGCACTTTGGAAGAGTTAGCAGAGGCAGGGAGGTGGCATGATGGATGGCATGTGGGACCTTGGAATCTTGAAGGCCTGAGATTATATGTAACCTCAGACATTTCCAGGATAAGTCACTTAACCTCAGTCTGCCTCAGTTTCTTCAACTGTCAAATGGGGGTAACACTAGCAAGGATCGGATAGGGCCCATATTTTTTAAGTGCCTGGCACAGAGTAGACACAATAAATGCCTTTCTTTCCTTCCTTCTGGTGGTGGACGCTGCTGCTGGAGATCTGGATGGACAACCCTCTCTCCTGGATACTTGTCTAGCTCTGGCTGCCGGTATCTTTCTTTCTCTCTTAGAGTGATTCTCACAGTTGGTTCTATTCCCTGGCAGAGTCCTGGCAGGTCTTCCGTGGCAGCCTTCAGATCTCATTGTCCTCCTGTGCCTCCCTTATGGCCCTGGCGCCCAGCCTCTGGGATGTCTCGATCTTGGGCCCAGCTTGCCATGCTCCCTGTGCAGACACCTGGGGACAGCGGAGCCACCCCTGCTCTGCTCTGACCGCTCAGGCCTGGGATCTGCCTCCAGCCATGGGATTCCTCCTCTGGTTAATCTGTGGGTGTCTTGCCCACCTCTTGGTCTCTGCTGGCTTCCTCCTGGGTGGTAGGTGCACCCAAGGACCCCTCCTCTGGCCTCCATTGCTTCTCAGTTTTCCTGAGCCAACACTGGCTTCTCTGGTTCAAGCCCTCTGCTGGTTTTTACCTTCTCCTAGACATATGTTTGTGCAGTACTAGACAATATGGAGGAGTCTCCCTCAGAGTCTTTGCAGATTTATTTATTATTGTCATTTCTTTATCTGAACTCTTGTTCTGACTGGTTGTGGCATTTCTCCCTCTCTTTAAAAAACAAAAAACAAAAAACCCTTACCTTCCACCTTGGAGTCGATACTGTGTATTGGTTCCAAGACTGAAGAGTGGGAAGGAGTAGGCCATGGGGGTTAGGTGACTTGCCCAGGGTCACCCAGCTAGAGAGTTATCTGAGGCCCAGTTTGAACCCAGAACTCGTATCTCTGGGCCTGGCTCTCCATGCACTGAGCTACCTAGCTGCCCCCCTAGTATTTCTCTTTTGACCTGAAAGCTTAGCATTTTGACTTTGATATTCCTGGATATTTTCAGTTTGAGGTTTCTCTCAAGAGATGACCGACCAGTTGATCTTTTCTATTTTCACTTTGTGCTTTGATGTTAATAGATCTGTTATGAGTTCTTGAAACCTGCTCTTCTGGTTTATCTCTTATGGTTTCCAGGATGTCTGATGATTCTTGAATTCCCCTTCCTCAATCTTTTCCCAAACCAGTTGTTTCTGATAGTAGAGACCTGACACCTTCTTGTAATTTTTCACTCTTTTGGCTTTGCTCTCATATTTCTTCTTTTCTCATGGAATCAGGGACTTCAATTTGACCAGTCCTGTTTCTCTGTTCTAAGCTGTTTGGTCCTTGTTCTACTCTTTCCTCAGTAGTTTCAATTCATTCTTATTTCTCGTTTCATTTCCTCCATCCATCCTTGGAGCTCTTATGGCCAATTCCCCGATTCCCTGAGGCCCTACTAATTCTTTTGAGGGGCTTCTTCTCTTCTTTTGGGTTTCCCTTTTGGTCTTTCTTCATCTAGAGCATTTCTCAGTAGCAGTAGGTGTCTTCTTTGCTTTATGCCTGTCTCCAGCCTCTGGTCTTAGATGGGGACTTTTTGCTCAGGGCCTGCTCCCTCTGATGGTGCTGGCAGGCTATCTTTGGTCCAGTTCCCTCTTTGTTCTGGATGCTGCTGCCATTACAGTTCCGGATGAAAGTAACTGTTAGCATTTCATGACCTCTGCCACAGCCCCCAGATTTGTCTCTGCCTCC
The DNA here is from genome assembly GCF_016433145.1 of Gracilinanus agilis. Taxonomy (NCBI): domain Eukaryota; kingdom Metazoa; phylum Chordata; class Mammalia; order Didelphimorphia; family Didelphidae; genus Gracilinanus; species Gracilinanus agilis. The sequence continues at coordinate 994,202 of NC_058135.1, read as the reverse complement.
TGATGGCTCTGTGCCCATGCTGGGCTTGGCTCCTCTTCTTGCATAATCCCTCTCCAGGAGCTGGCTCCAGCCTCTCTGGGTGGCCCTAACAGGCCCCAACTTGATGGAAGATCAAGCTGGTCTTATGCCTCCTGGCTCCCACCTCCCACCTTGAACTCAGCCCTGGTCTGCCACCCTGAGCTATCGCTGTCTCTGGCTGACTTCAGGTTCTCCAGGCAGGTTGCCACAAAGCCGGCAGGTGTCTCTGATTTAGCTTTGACTCCCCCCCCCAACCTTCTTGGGGAGCCATGAGGCCTATTTGCCCTGCCTTCTGGGTTTCCCTGTGCATTTACCTACTGGGAGCTGGCTCTGCTCCCCACACCTTTGCTAGGCCAGGGCCAGGACCTCGCTGGCTTCAGGCCCCATTTATCAGAGCGCTTTCTGGCTTCTGCCTTGGGGTTGACCACCCAAAGCCATCTGGCCATCTTGTATGTTTCTGGACTGAATGGTGACGTGTCGGTGTTTTCCCTTCATCTCATCTAGGGTGCCCTTTTAGATCTTTGCTCCAGCGTTCAGTTGAAGAGCCAGGCTCCTCTAGGGCCCTGACTGTTGCCGTCTTCACCAGAAGTCCACTGGATGTCTAAGTGTAGACAGTTCTGTGATTTGATCTCTTTGGAGCGGAGTTTCTTAATCTGGGGTTAAGATTTCAGGGAGTCTATGAACTTGCTTGGGAAAAAGAATTAAATCTTTATTCTTACTAAATTCTAGCTGAAAATGAGCATGAAGAAAAAAATCAACCATTATTTTGAGGAGTCTATAGGTTCCACAGAGGGCTTTTGACCTTGCAAAAATGACTAAGGAGGGGGCAGCTGGGTGGCTCAGGGGATGGAGAGTCAGGCCCAGAGGTGGGAGTTCTGAGTTCAAAGCTGACCTCAGACTCTTCCTGACTGTGTGGCCCTGGGCAAGTCCCTTAACCCCCATTGCTTAGCTCTTACTTTTCTTCTGCCTTGGGACCAGTACAAGGTATTGATTCTAAGATGGAAGGTAAAGGGTTAAAAAAAAAAGATGAAGGACCCCAGATTTAAGTATGAGTAAATGCTTATGTGAAAACGGATTTCTCTAGTTTCTTTAATAAATAAGAGTTAATAACGCACAGAGTCTAGGTGGGGGCTCATTGCTACTTGATTCCCGAGAGTTGCAAATTTTGTAATTTAAGCAGCAAAGCAGAATGTGCCTTAATTGCCTTAGAACGGGAGAGGATAATGAGGATAAATGGAACCACCCGTGGGGCGGGGTGGGCCCTGCGGGTTCTTGCTGCCCAGGCCCCTGGGCAGGGCTTTGAGCTCTAACTCTTCGTGGCTCCGGCCTTCTTTGGCGCACTGGGGCCTGGGTAAGCTGGCAGGACAAGATCGTCTCATGTCACATGCTGAATGAGTGGCAGAAGGCCGATTCGAAGCCGGCTCCCCCGGTTCTGCTTCTCAGCCTGGGTGTCCATCTGCACATAACTATTCCGTATTTATGGGGAAAAGTCAAGCAATCCCGGCGTCTGGCCCGAACCCAGGCTCTGAAAGGGAGGCCCTTCGCCCGCGCCAGGCCGCGGGGGGCTCGGCTTCTCCCTCCTCCCTCCCCCATCCCCTTCCGGGCAGGGCAGAGCGCTCCGTCCCCCGGCAGCCGTCCGGGGAGGCTGGGGGGGGTGGTGGGGTGGGGTGGGGCGGGGGATGCCGGCCCGCTTTCTGGTCCCACTCCAGGGCTCTTTTCAATGAGATTTCCCCGTCTTCCTCGGTGAACGAAAACCATTTCAGATAGCTTCACAAAGGGCCGCGCGTGAGTGCGTGTCTCTCTCCTCCCTCGTCTTCCTCCGCCCGGGTCACTGGCCTCCTTGCCTAGGCCTCTCCGTCCCGGGCGGGAGGCACCCGGCTTCCCGGGCTTCCTCCCTGGGCCGCCGAAGCCCCGCCCTCTACTGGATGCCCGGAAGGCTGGAGCTCTCCCCTCGGGGCTGGTCAGCGGGAGCTGGTGGGCTGCTCTCTCCTCTCTGGCCCGGGAGCTGGTCTTTCAGTGTGTCCCGGGGCTTTGGCACAGGGTCGGGCACAAGGCAGGCGTCGAGCTGCTCCTGGGCTTGCCTGGGCGGGAAGCGGCTCATTGAAACCTCAGCAGAAATTGCTTTCTCCTGCCAGGGAATGCCACTGGAAGAGCTTGACTGGCACAACGCGTTGGGGGCTGGCCCCATCGGGCCTGGAGGGACCTTAGGGACTGCATGTTCTAACTTCCTCCTCATGCTGCAGAGAGGGAAACTGAGGCCCCGGGCACTTATCTGAGATCACCGGGTAGGAAGTGGCCACTGTCGTGTCCCCTCCGTGGTGCCAAGGCTTGCAGGGATGTCCAATAAAGATTTAGTGAGTGAATGAAGGGAGATGAATGGCCAAGCCAGCCAGCGGAGCTGCCCTTTTATTTAACGATACAGATGAAAGCTTCTGCCCACGCCACCCCCCCCCCCTCCCGATTGTGGAACCGATAACTTAATGCATTGACAGTATTCGGGAAGGATTCTGGGACCCCTAGGCCTGGGCCAGGCCCACTAGGAATGGAGGCAGGGGCGGGGGGAGGAGCTCTAGGAGCTTGGGATTTTGATGATCGATTCTTGCCAACCAGATGTTCAAGGTAGGTCTTTCTTGGCTGGTGGAGGATCGTAAGGGCTGTTCCCGTTCTCCAAACTGCAGGGCCGAGTCAGAGAGCTGCCCGCCTCCCCTGCTTAGGTTTCCCTTCTCCGTACTGGTTCTTCTTCAAATAGTGGTCCTCTCTGCCTCATCCACGGAGGCTACAGCTACAAAGCTGGTGCCAGCTGCTTGTGCATCTGCTTCTAAACACAAACTGGGAGGACCAGGAGGAGAGGATAGAGGGAAGCTTCCCTGAGCTGCTGCTGGGAGAAGGCCATCCTCTCCTGAAAGGGGCAACAGGGAGGAATCCAATGGAGAAACTCTTCTTCAGGGCTTCACGATGCAGTTCCTGCCATTGATGGAGTGCTTTTCAGGTTTGCCAAGGGCTGCACGTTGACCAGAATGGAGCCACTGAAAATGGTTGCTCGGTTTTTGGACTTGGACTCGGACTTGATTTCATTTCAGTCAATGGCGGCTTTTCAGGTTTCTCTTACATGCTGCACCTGCCACTTGGAGCCATGAATATCGCCTGCTGAGAAAAAGCACTAATCCCAGAAGTGTGAGATACAAACAAGGATCTTATTGTGCCAGGAGAAATGGCAGGCATGAAGAAGTCCAAGAAGCAGAGGCAGACTCATCTGGATCGATGCTGAGCAGAGGAAGTAGGGAAACAACCCAGACATGATAAGGACAGCCCTCTAAAGGAAACAATATGAAAAGGCATCAAAACCAAGCTGAAACACAAGGACTCATCATGGTCCTGAAGGAAAGAAAGATACTTTTCATCCTCTTGTTGGAAGAGGTGATAGACAGCAGGTATGACTGCTACATCCCACATCAGACACCATCTCTGTGTGAACTGGTTTTGCTTAGCAGTTGTTTTTAGTTATGGATGATGGCTCAATGGGTAGGGATGATTTATTGGGAAGTGACTTTAGTGTGAAATAGCAAAGTGAATCAATGAACAAACTATAAATATGAAAGGCGATTGCTGTTGTTAGATATGTTGGGATGCTAGTGATAGGAAGAGTTTAGAATTTCCTTTGGAGATTTCCAAGTATTCCAATTTGTGAGTGTTCTGATTTGTCTTCCATCCTGTTGAGTATTCTGAGACCTGGCTTCTCCCACCTGACACTGCACTTAGAGCTGGATTAGACATCAAAGAAGTGAAGGTAATCCATTGTATCCCAAGTCATCACCAGTTATCCTGACTTTTGTCTTGCCACTGGACTTTGATGACTCGGGAAGAAAGAGTAAGGTCAATGACTTTGTGCGAGTCTGCCTTATTTATATCCAATTCATGTATAAGTCAAGACATCACCCGTGATGCCATTGGTCCTCTTAGAAAACAGAGGATGAAGAAAACAATGCACAGCATCTCTAGACATCTTCCATTCCCTTCATCCTACTGGCCTTAGAGGGAGAATAAGAAGCCTTCTTAGTCTCTCTTATCTTTTTCAGCCTCTGCTTTTGCTGTGGGGACTCTATCTCTTCTGCTCTGAAATTCAGTTAGTTAAACGTTTTTACCTGATCCAGATTCCAATGGCAATGATCTCCTGACTCCCAAGTCTTTCTCCTTCCTTTCTCAGAGTTCAGACCTTGATTCACAGTCTTCCTGTATGCCCCAACTCCCGCCCTTTTACTAGAAGACTTAAGGATTCATGTTCAGGCTTGTTCCAATTCTCTAACCTCTGAGTTCCTCAGTCTCCTCAAACCCATGACCAATTTTCCTATTCCATCCATACTATAAGTTAGAAAAAGCCAGTTTTTAAAAATTTTATTTTATTGTCATACAAAACATATCTCCTTATTGGTCAAAGTTGTAAGAGCAAACTCATACATAACCAATACCCCAAAATGAAACCATAGACACATTGATGTGAAAGCCTATGCCACCAGTTCTTTCTCTGCAGGGGGAGAGCATTCCCTGTCATGAGCCTTTCAGGAGTGTCCCAGATCGTTGCATTGCTGAGAATAGCCAAGTTTTTACAGATAAATCATCATTACCCTATTGCCGTTACTATGTATATTATTCTGCTGGTTCTGCTGATTTCACTCTGCATCAATTCTGGCATTATCTTTCCAGCTTTTTTCTGAAGTCATCTTACTTATCATTTCTTATAGCACAATAGTATTCCATTGCCAACATGCCCCACAATTTGTTCAGCCATTCCCCAATTGATGGATGTCCCCTCAATTTCCAATTTTTTGCCACCCCCAAAAAGCACTGCTATAAATATTTTTGCCTAGACAAGGAAATAATATGCATATACATAAAAATTATATATTTTCATATATATACACACACATACACACATATATATATATATGTATATATATACTCCTACACACACACATAGCATAAATAGACACCTATTTTTTCATTGGTAAAAGGCGATCACCAATTCTTTTTGAATTGATCGACTTGTCATTTTGAAGGTCTGCTTGCTTTTTAAGTCATTTTACACATGTAGGTATTTCCCTCCACTCCTCCAAAATAACAACTTTGATTCCCTGAATGCTGTTATTTCTGCTCACAAAAGACTTAAAAATGAATTTACAGGGGGCAGCTGGGTAGCTCAGTGGATTGAGAACCAGGCCTAGAGACGGGAGGTCCTAGGTTCAAATCTGGCCTCAGACACTTCCCAGCTGTGTGACCCTGGGCAAGTCACTTGACCCCCATTGCCTACCCTTGCCATTCTTCTGCCTTGAAGCCAATACATAGTATTGACTCCAAGACGGAAGGTAAGGGTTTAAAAAAAAAAAAAAAAAAAAAAAAAAAATGAATTTACACTGTGGTGTGGACTGGCTGGTGGGATAAGCACTTCCTTTTCCCCTACTTGGATTTGATACCCTAAGAATTTCCAGGAGGCAGGGCCATTGGGGTAGGGGGCCTTCCTGGGCCTCTTCTGTGCTTCCTCTGCTTCAGTGAGCCCTGTCTGGCGGGGAGTCAGTTTTTGGTTTGTTGGTCTTCTGAAGAATGTTGTCCCTGGAGAGGAGGGCCCTGGCTGGCGGTGCCTGCTCTGAGCCTGGGCCCACTTCCTGGGCTGCAGCAGAGCCGGAGTTCAGGGAGGGGGGTTGGCCTGAGAGGATCTCAGAGGCTCCCTCGTGGCCACCACGCTGAGGCTTTGTGAATCTTTTCTGGAGGAGGGCTCCCAGGCACAGGCCTTGCAGGAACATTGCCCCCACCTGTGAGTGTGCAAGCGAGTGGTGTGTGTGTGTGTGTGTGTGTGTGTGTGTGTGTGTGTGTGTGTGTGNTGTGTGTGTTTGTGTGTGTGTGTGTGTGTGTGTGTGTGTGTGTGTGTGTGTGTGTGTTCCTGTGACTTCAGCCAGGCTCAAGGGGCCAAAAATACAAAACAGAAAAAGTTTCCCATTTGTCGTGTTATTTGAGGACTGGAGAGTGATTTCTTACTGCCTTCCTCTGCCACTGAGGAATAGCAATAACGGACAAAGGCCATTCTGGCTCCTCTTCATGGCCCAGGAGGCAGCTCACTGAATGGGAATCGGGAAGTCCTACGTTTGGAACCTGGCTAAGGCACTTCTCTCAGTTTCCTCATCTGTAAAATGGGGATAGTAATAGCAGCTACTTTCCAGAGTTGCTGCGAGGATCAAAGTATTTGGCAGCCCTTCACATGCTATATAAATGTGATCTTTTAGAAAGGGCCTCACATTTTACATGTTGGTGTAAGATGGACGTTTGCTTTTCCGAACAATGATGTAGGGTATTATTTTCATTATTGTCACAGGTTTTATAGGCATTATTATTCTCATTTTATACATCACAAATCAAGTGCCAGAGAGGGCCGCAGAGGTCCCATAGGCCGGCTCCTCCATTTTATTTTATTGTAACTCTTGGCTCAAAACTCAATTGTAGAAGTCTTCTCTTATTGGTGGAGACTAAATTCCTCCATCCTTTGTCCCGGCGTGTGGGGCGATGTGGAAAGCTCCAGAGAAGAGACATCTTGATTTCTTAGCTTCCAACTTTGAGAGAGAAGAAATACGGTTTCCCTTCTCTTCAGGAAGAAACCAGCACCCAGTGTCATTGGCCCCTTGCCCCAGGCCCTGTTTCCTCCTGAGAGACTTTGGCGCTTTCCCCTTGAGGGGGAGCTTGGATCATCTCTGGGGGGCGCTCCCTCCACCCCAGCTCGGAGCTCAGTCCCGCTGTGTATGTTCTGGCATATTCTCATTCGTCCATCTGTTCTGAATCTGGTGGATGTCAGCGTGGATAAACGTTTTTGTTTAGCTATTTGCTAGGTGTGATCTTTGTAGAGCTGATGTTTGGTGGGAAGGGAGTCAAGCCTGGACATAGATCATGGAACACTCCTTCCCTGTTAAGGGATAGGGATCATGAGTCCAGCTTGGACTAAACATGATTTCCTCCATCAAGCCATATTTAGGGGGCCAGTCAGGCGTAATTCTGGCTAGGCACTCTCTTGGGGAGAGCAGAGTGAGTGACCAGCCTCTAGTTCCGGTCTCCTGTGTCCTCCCCATCCTGGCATCAGCCTCCCCTGAGTGGCAGAGACTCTGGATTTCTCCCTCCGCACCTCCTTGTGAGCTTCATCGAGACAGACCCATGCAGATCCCTACGATATGCAGGCCACAAGACATCACCCTCTCCATATCCTTCTATTATTCAGAAACATTTTCCAGACTTAGCAAATAGAAAATAAAATGAGCATTTCCCTTTACAAAGTAGAGCCAAAGAAGAAAATGATACAAGAAATGGTGACCGATGTCAGGAGGTAGGTACCAGGCTTCCTCCCTCGCTGGTCTTATGGAATCATCATTGGTCAGTGCACTGATCAAAATTCTTAAGTTTTTTAAAGTTGTTTTTCTTTATGGTCCAAATGATTACTTTTATAAATTATTCTCTTGTTTTTATTCACTTCACTCTACATCAGTTCATTCAAGTGTTTCTTGGTTTCCCCCAAAATGTTCCTTTCATTATTTCTCATGGCACAGTAGTAGCTCGTTATAATCATCTATCTTAATTTGGTTAGTCAGTCCTCAATAGACGAGTACCCCCTGCGCTTCTACTTCTTTGTTTCCACAAAAATAGCTGTTTTAAATGTTTTTATCCACATGGGTCTCTTCTATCTTTCTTTGATTGCCTTAGGATGTGGGTCTAGTAGTGCTGTCTTTGGGTCAAAAAATACGCACGGTTTAGTGACTCTTTTGGACAAAATTCCGAATTGCTTTCTAGAATAGGTGCCCAAGTCACAGTTCTACCATTAGCGCACTCGTCTACCCAAAGTCCTCCAAGTCCTCTCCATTTTGTTATCTTTACCAGCCTGGTACGTGTGGGCTCCTTTGATTTGTAGGTCCCTTCTTAGCACTAATTTGGATGGTATTTTTCCTTTGGTTGCTGATAGCTTGTATTTCTTCCTTTGAGAACTGCCTGTTCATCTTCTTTGACCATTTGTAAATGAGGAAACAGCTCTTGTTCTTATATGTTTGAATTATCTCTCTATAGATGTTGGACATGAGACCTTTATCACATGGAAAATTAATATTGAATTGTAATGATTTTTTTGTGAAGCCGTTTCTTGGGTTTGGAGATCAACTGCCAGGCCTTGAGGCTTCTCATTGGGCTGGCTTTTGTCACAAGCAGGGGTGGAGACCGGCTCCTTATTTATCTGTAATAAGAACTCTCTTAGGTGATGAGGTCGGCAAGCTCCGGCTGCCATGTTTTACTGAAGTGACCCAGCCACAGTGAGGAGGAGGGAGGTATGTCGGTGTCCTCCTAAGACCTGCCTGCCTCTTGTGATGAAGTAAGGAAGGAGGAAATGAGCTCTCTAAATCCACCTCCTCAATGGCTTACCATTTTACCAATTGGAGATGTCTTGGGAGGTCCAGGGAAGGGCAGTCCTTCATGATGGGGGCATAAGAGGTATACAAGATGTGCCCTGCTTGCTCTAGTTGGTGTCTGTTCAGTCTGTGGAGGGAATCTACTGGCTAGTTTTGAGTTCCTTGAGCAGTCAATTAATAAATAATTTTAAAATTAAGAAATTACATGGCTTCCCAAGGATTTAATAATTACAATCAGAAAATTTTCTATAAAGATTTTTTCCTCATTTACCTATTTCCTAAATATTTTGTACATTGTATAGTTATTTGAACAGAATTTCTCTTTCTCTCCCTACTGGATTTTGTTGGTGACAGAAAGGTTAATCATTTATGTCAATTTATTTTATATCCTCTGACTCTGCTGATTATAAATTATTTCAGTTTTTATTTTTTTAGTTGGAACATTAAGGTTTCTTAAGATAATTATATCACATTCAAAAAGTGATCATTTTGCTTGTGCTTATTCCCTCAATTTCTTTTTTATTTTCTTATCATTATAGTTAGCATTTCTGAAACCATATAAAATAAAAGTGGAGGGGGCAGCTGAGTACCTCAGTGGATTGAGAGCCAGACCTAGAGACAGGAAGTCCTGGGTTCAAATGTGATCTCAGACACTTCCTAGCTGTGTCACCCCCATTACCTAGCCCATTCCACTCTTCTATCTTAGACCCAATACACAGTATTGGTTCTAAGGCAGAAAGTAAGGATTTAAACAAACAAACAAACAAACAAATAAATAAATAAATAAAAGTGGTGACAATAGATAGAATTTATTTTACCCCTAATCTTCACTGCACATGATGTTGGCTCTTGGTTTCAGATCTATACTACTTACCATATTAAAGAACTATCCACTTATTCTTATGTGCTAAATGTTTTTTTATTCAATTTTATCTTATTTTTATTTCTGAATCCTCTCCCTCCCTTTACCACTTCCCTCACCCACTGAGAAGAAAAATATGTATAGTCATGCAGAACACATTCTCATGTTAACCATGCCCCAAAAAGAGATAAAGAAAAGAAAAAGTGCTATAATTTATTGACCCTATCAGTTTCTTTGAAACTATCACCTTCATTTCTTACAGAACAATAGTATTCCATCATATTCAGATACCTTAATCTGCTCAAACATTTCCCAATTGATGGGCATCCCTTCAGTTTCCAATTTTTGTCCACCACAGACAGAGCTACTATAAATATTTTTGGGTACATAGGTCCTTTTCCTCTTTATCTGATCTCTTTAGGGTATAGACTTAGTAACAGTTTTACTAGTTCAAAAGGTATGAACAGTTAATTACCTTTTTTTTTTGTATAGTTCCAAAGGACTATCCAGAATGGTTCAACTAGTTCACCATTCCACAATAAATAGTGTGTACTAGTATACCTTTTTTTCCCACAGTAACTACAGCATTTGTTATTTCTCTTTTCTGTCATGTTAGCCAGTTGGATGAGTATGGCCACTTAGAGTTGCATTTCTTTAATTACTAGTGATTTAGGGCCTGTTCTCCTCTGGTTACTGATAGTTTAGATTTCTTCCTCTGAAAGCTACCTCTTCAGTCCCAAGAGCAGTAGGGGAATGGCTTCGATTCTTGTCAATTTGACTCAGCTCTTGAGGTACCTTAGGAGTGACACTTTTATCAGAGAAATGTCAAAATTTCTTTCTGCCCAGTTTCCTGCTTTTCTTTTCATTTTAGCTGGTTTTATTTCTGCTAACCTTTTAAACTTTATTTAATCAAGACCATCCATTTTACCTCCTGTGAACCTCTGTGCCTCTTGCTAGGCCATGAACTTTCCCCTCTCCACATATCTGTCAGGTAACTTCTTCTGTGTCCCCCTCATTGGCTTATGATGTCTCCCTTTCAATCTAAATCACGTACCCATTCTGAGCTTATCTTCGTATACACCAGGAGATGCCGGTCTTTATGTCATTTCTGTCGGACCGTTTCTGGTTTTCCTAACGATTTGGTTGAATAGTGATTTCTCTTCCTAATAGATGGGCTCTTGTTCATTTGATTTGTTATACTGTGTACTGTGTACTGATCAGCCTCTCTCTTTGTTACCCAGTACCAAATTATTTTGACAACTACTGTTTTGGAATATATAGTTTTTTTAAAACATTTATTAATATTCATTTTTAACATGTTTACATGCTTCATACCCCTACTTTCCCCTTCACCCCCTGCTCTCCCCCCACCCATGGCCGATGCACATTTCCACTGGTTGTAAATTGTGTCCTTGTTCAGGGGCAATTTCCATATTGTTGTTAGTTGCATTGGAGTGGTAGTTTCGAGTCTACATCCCCAATGATGTCCTCCTCAGCCCATGCATTCAAGCAATTGATTATCTTCTATGTTTCCACTCCTGCAGTTCTTCCTCTGAATGTGGGTAGCGTCTTTACCATAAATCCCTCAGAGCTGTCTTGTGTCATTGCATTGCTGCTGGTGCAGAAGTCCATTACATTCAATTTTACCACAGTGTATCAGTCTCTGTGTACAGTGTTCTTCTGGCTCTGCTCCTTTCTCTCTGCATCAGTTCCTGGAGGTCATTCTAGTTCACATGGAATTCCTCCAGTTTATTATTCCTTTGAGCACAATAGTATTCCATCACCCGCATATACCACAGTTTGTTCAGCCATTCCCCAATTGAAGGACATACCCTCCTTTTCCAGTTCTTTGCCACCACAAAAAGCACAGCTATAAATATTTTCGTACAAGTCTGTTTATCTATGATCTCTTTGGGGTACAAACCCAACAATGGTATGGCTGGATCAAAGGGCAGGCATTCTTTTATAGCCCTTTGAGCATGGTTCCAAATTGCCAGCCAGAATGGTTGGATCAGTTCACAACTCCACCAGCAATGCATTAATGTCCCAATTTTGCCACATCCTCTCCAACATTCATTACTCTCCCCTTCTTTCATTTTAGCCAATCTGCTGGGTGTGAGGTGATACCTCAGAGTTGTTTTGATTTGCATTTCTCTAATTATTAGAGATTTAGAGCACTTTCTCATGTGCTTATTGATACTTTTGATTTCTTTACCTGAAAATTGCCTATTCATGTCTCTTGCCCATTTTTCAATTGGGGAATGGCTTGATGTTTTATACAATTGCTTTAACTCCTTGTATATTTGAGTAATTAGACCCCTGTCAGAGTTTTTCGTTATAAAGATTTTTCCCCAATTTCTTGTTTCCCTTCTGATTTTGACTACATTGTTTTTGTTTGTACAAAACCTTTTTAGTTTAATATAATCAAAACCATTTAATTTACATTTTGTGATTTTCTCTAACTCTTGCTTGGTTTTAAAGTCTTTCCTTTCCCAGAGATCTGACAAGTATACTATTCTGTGTTCACTTAACTTGTTTATAGTTTCCCTCTTTATATTCAAGTCGTTCACCCATTCTGAATTTATCTTGGTGTAGGGTGTGAGATGTTGATCTAGACCTAATCTCTCCCATATTGTTTTCCAAATTTCCCAGCAGTTTTTGTCAAATAGTGGATTCATGTCCCAAAAGTTGGGCTCTTTGGGTTTATCATACACTGTCTTGCTGATGTCATTAACCCCAAGTCTATTCCACTGATCCTCCCTTCTGTCTCTTAGCCAGTACCATATTGTTTTGATGACTGTTGCTTTATAGTATAGTTTAATATCTGGTACTGCTAGGCCCCCTTCCTTCACATTTTTTTTCATTATTTCCCTTGATATTCTTGATCTTTTGTTATTCCAAATGAAATTTGTTATAGTTTTTCCTAATTCGGTAAAGAAGTTTTTTGGTAATTTGATAGGTATAGTGCTAAATAGGTAAATTAATTTGGGTAGAATGTTCATTTTTATTATGTTAGCTCATCCTACCCATGAACAATTAATGGCTTTCCAATTGTTGAGATCCAGTTTCATTTGTTTGGAAAGTATTTTGTAGTTGTTTTCGTATAATTTCTGTGTTTGTTTTGGTAGATAGATTCCCAAGTATTTTATATTGTTTAGGGTGATTTTAAATGGTGTTTCTCTTTCTACCTCTTGCTGCTCTAATGTGTTGGAAATATATAGAAATGCTGATGATTTATGTGCATTTATTTTGTATCCTGCAACTTTGCTAAAGTTGTTGATTATTTTAACCAGCTTCTTAGTTGATTCTCTAGGATTTTTTAAGTAGACCATCATATCATCTGCAAAGAGTGATAGCTTAGTATCCTCATCGCCTATTTTGATACCTTCAATTTCTTTTTCTTCTCTAATTGCTATTGCTAGTGTTTCTAGTACTATGTTGAATAATAGAGGTGATAATGGGCATCCTTGTTTTACTCCTGATCTTATTGGGAAGGCTTCTAATTTATCCCCATTGCATATAATGCTTATTGATGGTTTTAGGTATATGCTGTTTATTATTTTTAGGAAGGATCCTTCTATTCCTATACTTTTCAATGTTTTCAATAGGAATGGGTGCTGTATTTTGTCAAAGGCTTTTTCAGCATCTATTGACATAATCATGTGGTTTTTGTCTGTTAGACTGTTGATATGGTCAATTATGTGGATGGTTTTCCTAATGTTGAACCATCCTTGCATTCCTGGTATAAATACCACCTGATCATAGTGGATGATCTTCTTAATTAGTTGCTGGAGTCTCTTTGCTAATATTCTATTTAAGATTTTTGCATCTATGTTCATTAGGGAGATTGGTCTATAGTTTTCTTTCTCTATTTTTGGTCTACCTGGCTTTGGAATCAGTACCATATTTGTGTCATAAAAAGAATTTGGTAGGACTCCTTCTTTGCTTATCATATCAAATAATTTGTATAGTATTGGGATTAGTTGCTCTTTGAATGTCTGATAGAATTCACTTGTGAATCCATCAGGCTCTGGCAATTTTTTCTTAGGGAGTTCTTTGATGGCTTGTTCAATTTCTCCTTCTGATATGGCATTATTTAGGTATTCCATTTCTTCTTCTGTTAATCTAGGCAATTTATATTTTTGTAAATATTCATCCATATCTCCTAAATTGTTATATTTGTTGCCATATAATTGGGCGAAATAGTTCTTAATGATTGCCTTAATTTCCCCTTCATTAGAGGTGAGGTCTTCCTTTTAATATTTGATACTGTCAATTTGGTTTTCTTCTTTCCTTTTTCTTATTAGATTGACCAGTACTTTGTCTATTTTATCTGTTTTTTCAAA